>NW_028324165.1:7079621-7390481 GCF_054372755.1 Phalangium opilio
CCTCTCTCCTTCAAGATCACAGGAATCCCTGTAACCATTATGAAACTTGAGGGTCACAGAAACCTTTGTCAAAGTTTGAAGATTGGAAAATTAAACTTCCTTGATTATTTTTAACCATGTTTAATGCGTATTATTTCTTGTCCCATAAAATTTAATACTAAGAGAGGGACAAAATCAATATTTACTTATGTCCATTCCTGGTCAAGAAATTCGAAAACCAAAATAAAACTAAAAAGACCTCGCACGTGCTTGCTCCATGGATCATGGCTGTAACTGCGTAGTGCGAAGCGCTAGAAAAGAAAATTAATAACCGCTGAGTGAGACAAAAATCGGAACATTAAAATTAGTGTAAACTAAATGTAATTAACCCTTGATTTTACGAAAATTATCAACGTTCAAAAAACACGTAAGTTTTTCAGAAAATACAATTAGTTAAGCCTTGCATCACCCGGCCACGCGTTGACTGAAGCCATGCTGAAGCGCAGATCACCTTTATGTTTTCTATGATTGTAAATAATGGTCAGCTTTTCGCCTATATTTGTTCGCTAGTAGGGTGTATGGATTATTTGTAGGCGAATCGTTAGTTAGATATTAAGGTAAAAATTAATTTTGTTGAGATTCATAATGAATTCATACTTTAGACCCATGAATATAGCGACTAAATAGTACCATTGCCTTTACTGAGTGCGTCTTTGTGATAATAACGCCTCGTTGATCTTTGACGTAACCACGTCATACCTCTTAACTGACGGATGCTGTATTAAGGCCTACCTCTTTTTGACAGTGAGGGTATTAGGGCGTGTAAGGGTCGTTATTCATGAACATGAACGTGAATAAATCATGGTTCCATTAATATAAAAGACGAAATTTTGCTTGTCACGTTTATTGAGCTGTCTCAGAAGTCTTAGTGTGCCCATGCTATTTGCCCATAGAACCAAAGCGGTACCAAACATGGCCGCCCACTGCCAAACCTAAACCCGGGACGTTTTACCTAGGAGCTGACGTCTCAGCTGAGATAGCTCTATTCTAATGCTGTCAATGTAATTCATAGCTTGGTAAAATGATTTGGTCCATTTGTTTGTAGCCATATCTAACGTCTTTGTTGTACACATACCAATCAATGTTTCGTCTTAAGAAAACAAGGTGGACTCTTTTTTAATCCCGACTTTTGAAACGCCTCCATTTCTATCTGTTATTTCTAATTATACTATGGAACTTCTATACCGGGAAATTTATGATTCATTAAAGAAAAATTTAAATGTATATAATTATAATGAAAAAAAAAATGCAAGCGGCACAGAGAATCCTTATGTCCCTTTCTCCAAAATGACGCTTCGAAATGTGGGCGAGTATTCTAGGAAACTCGCGGCGCTTGGGAAATAGAGCTATCTCATTTGTGATGTCAGTGCCTTGGTAAAACGTCACGGGCTTAGCTTTGACAGGGCGGCCATGTTTGGTACCACTTTGTTTCTATGGGCAAATAGCATGGGTGACGTCACACAAAAGCCTCTGAGATAGCTCTATTAATAAGGAGCTATGATCATAAGTTTATAAGATATGTTCCATAAGTATAACACTACTTATACTTCGTAATGGTAGAAGCGTACTGAGAGGTAGTTCTAGAACGACAAGCGAGAATTGATTGTCTACGCTCGGTTTTGCAGTCCATCTTCCTATTTAGTCTGCATTACTAAGCCTTTGACAGCGCCTCACCAGGTGCCGCTTTACCCTGAATCTATGACCTAGTTTGTAACCCGTGACAAACTTATGGAACATATCTTATGAACTTCTGGTATTTTAAAAGGTCCTCAAACATCGCGGCATCATAAAGATTCCCAGTGTTGCTTCTATGCTTACCTTTTTAGAGTAAGGGTTGCGGATTTGTTTCTGATAGGTTTGTTTCAAAGATCAAATTCCAATTAAATGCTGAAATGCGAAGCCAAAGAATTGTATTCAAGCGGGTGGATTGATTGAAGGTAGGAAATTTAAACAGCTATGTCGTCTAACAAGTAGTGTTTATATGAAGATAATTTTAAAATAATAATTGATTTGCTTACTTTACATTGGAAGTTTATCGCCGGTATGTTTGCGAAATTAGCTTTGAAATTCATTATTGTCGTGTTATAAAGTATCTTTGAAAGGAAGGTTTCTTGACCTCGCGATTTGAAGGTTTAACGTGGAATTCATAAACGTCGGACGCAACGCAATTTAGTATACAGGCGAAGGCAGGGCGTATGCGCACGACGCCATGCCTTCGCCTGTACTAAATTGCGTCACGACAACGTTTATGAATTCCACCTTTGATCGCATGAGCAGGGCAAATAAATATCTGTAATTTTATATACTTAATTCACATTTGACAATCACGAAGTATTTCCAATTCATAGTTTAGCAGTCATCAAAATATCGAACCATGGAATCACAACCGAAATCGTCCAATCAAAATGATACAAAGGACACAAATAACCGATCACTACCTCCAATACTCTACAGTGATAGTAACCACAGTCCAAGACGTGATTCAGCATCTTTGCCTGAAGTCCCTTCACAAAATTCGAAAAAGTTCCCCAGCGAGTCGCAACATAGTCAAAAGAAACCTACCAGTCGCAAAAACAGGAATTTGGAATCAAACAGCCAATCACAGCGTTCAAAAGTCCAGTTAAATGTTGCCAGTCCCAAAGTTCTACCACAAAAAGCGACACAGAAAACAGTCAGTCGAACAAACCGTAAGTTGGAATCAAATAACCAGCCACAGCGTTCAAAACTCCAATTAGACGCTGTCAACCCCAAAGTTCAACGACAAAAAGAGAGACAGTTACCAACCCAGACGCGAGTGATTCAAACATATCCAATAAATCACAATGTCTCAAAGGAAAATGGCAATCGGTCACAAAGTTTCGGTGGGGCCAGACCCAAAACATTCAATAACTGTGGACCTGAATTTAAAAACGTTGCTAAGTACTCTAATAGTGACTCCAGTGATCGCAAGTACCCAATGGGCTACAAAAACTTACAGGACTTGCAGTTAAAAACACCCAATGAAGTTATTTTTACCATTCAAACGCGCCGCAGTGGTTTCAAATTAAGTCTTAATGATTCTGAAATTTCTAAAGAAAAATTCTCAATGTGTTTGCACGTCTTATCGCTAACGTCCCATTGCGACCACCGTGAATCGTTGAAGAATTTCTTAGGCGATGTACTTAAAGAATGCGAAACGTTCTTCACCGTAAAGCTGCCAAGATACTTACTGGAATCTCAAAGCAACCCGACGGACGCTTTCAGATTGCAGTCAATGCATTACATCATGGATCTTATTGAAGCGTTGCAAAAGTTTCAACCTGAGCTATCGCTACAAGCAACGCAAACCTTGATTCCATTTGCCAGAATCACGATTACTCGGCTAACTGACGCTCAGAAACGCGGACAAGACATGTTAAAGCGTGTTGAAGAAATGGAAGTCAAAATGAACAGTTTATTGGACAGTTACAACGTTGTACATAACATGAATCGCAAGGACATAGACCAAGTACCCAATGATTTTCGAACCATACCAATTTTCCCGGAACTCCAAGACTTGGTTAACAACGTCAGACCGTTTTTACGACCAAATATCGTCGAAGGAAGGTACTTGGATGTTAACCAATATCTTGACGTCCAATTTCGACTCTTGAGGGAGGATTTCATTCGGCCACTTAGAAACGGCATCGCTACGTTCTTGGAAAATCAAAAACTTCAAACTAACAAGAAACGCGTCATGGATATCAAAGTCTACGAGGGTGTAAGAATAATCGAAACTACACTCGGAGACGATGGAATAGCTCATTACGTCGCATTCGAAGCGGAAGCTACTCGTAATGTCACCTGGGAAACCAGTAAACGTCTGCTCTACGGAGCCTTAGTCTGTCTAACTCCGGACAATTTCAAATCTATTTTCTTTGGTACAGTTTCGGAACGTGTCGATGAACAACTACGTCAAGGTGTCCTGGGAGTTAAGTTCGAGGATCAGGTCAAAATTTTGAATGTACAAACTTTGATCTTCACCATGGTTGAAACCGAAGCTTATTTCGAAGCCAGTCGTTACGTTTTGACAGCATTGCAGAATGTGGACGAAGACACTTTTCCCATGAAAGAGCATATTGTAGAGCTCCGCAAAACGATTGACAAGCCTGCATATCTTCACGATGACAGTGTTTATTGTTTCGGTAACTTTTTTGATGCGACTATTCCTGATCTTGTCACACAACAAATGGATGCAATGGCTCAAACTGAAAACCCAGATCCCTATCTTGATACAGAAAAAAGTGAACATCAGAGAAAAAAAGAGATATTGATGGCGAAGTTAGCTAGAACTCATGTCAAGAAAACTGAACCAAAACTGGAACCCCATTGCAAAACCGAAAAGAAAGTTCAACTTTTCGATGAGAACACATGGCCTTCTGCTGAAGAACTGAAGTTGGATCCATCTCAGTACTTGGCCTTCAAGTCCGCTCTCACTCAGAAATTGTCCATCATTCAGGGACCTCCTGGAACGGGAAAAACACATGTTGGACTAAAGATAATGAAGGCATTTCTGCACAATAAAGACCAATGGAACGAGAAGTGTTCATCTCCAATCTTGATTGTCTGCTACACAAATCACGCGTTGGACCAATTCCTCGAGGGTGTTTTGAAGATAACCAACAAACTGATTCGAGTCGGTGGTAAATCCCGCAGTGATACAATCAAGCCATACTCCATGAACGACCTTAGAAATAACCGCGGGTTACTTTCTTCGCAATTCCGTTCCACCAGGGATGAAGTTAAAAAAATAATGGATAAAATTAAATCCAACGAAAGACTCGTTCGAACGGCTGACTCTTGCCTTCTAACTGAAGAAAATTTAGTGGCTGTAATGGAAGAACATCATTACAATAACTTCGTAGTAGAAGCACCGCATTTCATTAAGGACTCGACTGTTAAAAGCAGGAACGTAATGAATGAATGGCTTGGGTTTGACAATGAAAGTGCAAAGTCACGTACCAAGGCCCAGGAAGAATCGGTGGACAAAAATCCAACGGATCAGCCCTGGAGAAATGTAAAAGTTACCAAACGTTCAGACCAGGATGAGAATGGCCAAGTACCAGACGATCAAAATGGGCACGACATTGAGTATATTATTGAACAGAGAATGGAGGAATCGGATTTCTATCACAAAAAGAGAGAGGTCATTTTTAACCAATCAGAACTTCAGGAAGAATATAACTGGAGAACTCAGAATTCAAAACGAACTGGCCATGAGAGTCTTAACGAAGGTGCCGATAACTTAGCGAAAAGGTTAAAATCGACCAGAGTTTTCACGAGTAACGAGTTAAGACATATCAGTCGAAGAAATATCTGGAGCTTACAATATCACGATAGGTGGCGTTTATACAAAACGTGGTTGAATACTTTCATGAAACAAAAATTACTCGAAATAGAGGATCTCAAGAAAGAGTACGAACAGAAACTGGTTACACTAAGCGAGATGAGAGCGGAGGAAGACGCTGCCTTGGCGAAATCCGCCTACGTTATCGGCATGACTACATCGGGCGCCGCCAAGTACCGCCACTTGGTCAGCAGTATCAAGGCCAAAATCGTCGTCGTTGAAGAAGCGGCTGAAGTCCTCGAAGCTCAGATCGTCACTTCACTTAGTAAGCACACCCAACATTTGATCCTCATTGGGGACCATCAACAGTTGCGACCCAACCCGACTGTCTACGAACTAGCCAAGAAGTTCAACTTGGAGATATCGCTCTTTGAACGCCTTATCAAGAATGGTATTCCCTTTGTCCGTTTGGGTATCCAACATCGAATGCGACCAGAGATTTCCAGGCTGCTCGTGCCGCATATTTACCAAGATCTCGAAGACCACGAATCCGTTCTAAAGTACGACCAAGTGCTTGGTTTCAATAAGAGCGTATTCTTCGTGAGCCATAACCAACAGGAACTCCAAGAACGCGATACAACAACTCGCCTCAATTTGCACGAATCCCAGTATATCGTTGCATTATGCAAGTATATTTTACTCCAAGGCTATATGCCATCGCAAGTAACCATATTAACTACATACACTGGTCAGTTATTCGAAATCAAAAGACTTTTGACTGGTAAACTCCAAGATGTCAAAGCGACGGTTGTTGATAACTTCCAAGGCGAAGAAAATGATATTATTTTGCTGTCATTCGTTCGAAGCAACGACCAGAATAGTATCGGATTTCTTAAAACGGAGAACAGAGTATGCGTCGCATTATCCAGAGCCAAGATGGCTCTGTTTTGTATCGGCAATTTCAATCTGTTTGCGCAAGAAAGTGTTCTATGGACCAAGATCACCAATGAGCTTGTTAAGATGTCCGCCATTGGTCCTAGTTTGGATTTGCGATGCCAAGTACACAAAACCTCAATCGAAGCCGAGAGCCTGTTCAATTTTAACCAAGTCCCTGACGGAGGTTGCCCTTTGCCGTGCGACTACAGGATGGAGTGTGGACACGTATGTCCTAAGAAGTGTCACCCATTGGACAGAGAGCACGAAGAAGTAGAGTGTCCGAAGCCTTGCGAGAGATTCTGCGTCAATGGACATAAATGTAACAAACTATGTCATGACGATTGTGGTGACTGTATGGTCTTGGTATCGAAGACAGTACCAAAATGCGGTCACGAATCTCGCATGAGTTGTCACGTTGATGTTGAAAAATTTCGTTGCAAGCACCCTTGTCCTAAACTACTTGAATGTGGTCATAAATGTTCTAAACTATGTTACAACGAATGCCCCCCTTGTCAAGTAACGGTTACAAAGACTTTACCTCGATGCGGACACGAAGTCGATATAATATGTTCCGCCGACGTAACCACTTTCCAATGCCTTACACCTTGTCCAAAAATTTTGGACTGTGGACACCCTTGTCCTCAACGATGTGTAGATATATGTGGTGGTTGCCAAGTAAAACAAAAAGTGATTGGACCGTGCAAGCACACTATCACCATCACGTGCTGCTTGTCCAAAGACGAAAATGAACTCAAGAAACATTGTCGCGAGGAATGTAAGAAATTTCTTGAATGCGGACACAAATGCGGCCTATTATGCGGAGACTATTGCCGAAGGAAATGTAAAGTACGAGTTGAGGTGTCAGTACCTTGCGGTCACATAACAAAATGTCTTTGTTACCAATCGAAAGACGAGACGTTTTTGCTGGAAAATTGTCCTGAAACCTGCAACACTGAACTAAAATGCGGACACAAATGTAGTGGTACTTGCGCTAAATGCTTCCAAGGGAGATTGCACGTCGTTTGCGAAATGAAATGCCAGAAATTACAGGTATGCGGCCATCCGTGCAAGTCTTGGTGCTCGAATAGCTGTCCGCCTTGCGGTAGACCTTGCGAAAATCGATGTCCTCATAGCAGATGTCCTCAACTATGCGGATACCCTTGCTCTCCGTGTCTCGAGCAATGCAGTTGGAAATGCGAGCACTTCAAATGCGGTAAACTGTGCAGCGAGCCTTGTGACAGACCACCTTGCGATCATCCTTGCAACAAACGCCTTAGAAGATGTCGCCATCCTTGTGTCGGTCTATGCGGGGAGCCTTGCCCTAAACTGTGCCGTATATGCGACAAAGAAGAATTGCAAGCCGTTTTCTTTGGCAACGAAGACGAACCCGACGCGAGATTTCTGCAATTAGAAGATTGCCACCATGTATTAGAGATCCAAGGCTTAACGAAATGGGTCCAGGAACAAACCGGCGGAGCGATAAAAGCCATCTCGTGTCCGAAATGCAAAACTCCGATTAGAAGGAATCTTAGATTCGGAAAGGAAGTCAATAAGAGTTTGTCCCTAATCGAATTGGTTAAAGAAAAGTCCTTTGGAAAACTCAAGGAAAACAGAGAGTTGCAGAGGCAGTTAGCGTCCAAATCCGGGGATTTTATTTATTCGGAGTATATCAGCAGAAACACACTCGAATTTACAAGGAAACGTCTTTCAGGCAAACGCGTACTGTCGCGTAATATTCTGGTTACAATTCAAAACAACTTCGCCATTTTCGAGGAATTGGACAAAATTCCAGATAATCCTCGTTATCTCGTTAAGGAAGATGGGGAGCGAAAGTCAACTAAAGAATATGTTAGAATTTCTCGTGAGAAAATTATATCGAAGATTGCGAACGTCAGTCACAACCGTCAAACGATTCAATTTTTAAATGACGTAAGCATCGAAACAAGACGCCTGCAATGGATTACAAAAATCGCGAAGGGATTTAACCTTACTGACATTTCCATCGAGCGAGGAAAGGAAATATTTTCCCAAATTATCACAAAATTGACATCTTGCAAAGCGATGACTGAGTCAGATTTCGAAATTCTTAATTCCTGGACAGAAGAACTGAAGAAGCTAATTGGTCCCAGGTATTTGGATGTAAGTCAAGAAGAGACATTGCAAGTGGTAAAGGCCATGGGTACCGTACAAGGTCATTGGTATTCCTGCCCAAATGGACACGTTTATTGCATCACCGAATGCGGAAGACCCATGGAAGAAGGAACATGTAACGAATGCAAATCTACCATTGGTGGACAAAGTCACAGATTGAGGGATGATAATAGACCACTTGCTGTTGGTGGTATCAATCGTAATACTGCCTTTTCTGGTATAATTATGCCAAATCATTCGCGCAGACCAAACTACAGACGCTACTAGACCATTTCTTGACTACCATGATTGCCAAGAGGGTGTCCTGGTATTGAAATAGGCAACTTTTGTCCATTTTTTTTAAAATATTTTTTTTTCTTGATATCTTAAAACATTTCATATTTTCTTCATATTACAATTTTTTGTCACGGTTAACGTTAACAAAGTTATGTTACGTTTTAAAACCAATGTCATGTATTATTTTTTCAATACTTAAAAGTAACTTAAGTAAACTTAAAAGTAGTTAACATTAGGTGATTAAATTTTTTATAATTTACTGTTTGATAAAATATTTTTGAGTACCAGAGAATCGAAATTTTTCCATGTTTTCCGAAACGTGTTACTTGATTTTGTGAATCAAAGCTTTGGTTAAGAATTAATTTGAAAAAAAAAAAAAAAAAAAAAATATGAGTCCTTATTGTTTAGTTGTAACTTTAAAAACTGATTGTTTGAATACCAAGTACCCATATTTGTTTTATTGTCATGTAAGCCAAAAGTATATTGGTTGTGTTTTAAATATTTTCAATAAACTTTAATTAAAATGCTTCTGTGTTAGTAAATATTATTTTTACTTCAATTTAATGCAACTATTCATGGAATTAATTTATTAGCGCCTTCAAATCCAGTACCAATTAATCCTGCATAATACTAACGCCTTAAGAGAAGCATCTAGACTGGTCGCCGAAGATTTAGGTTTCCACGTTTAATAAAATCCTTAGATTTTTAAATACCATAGCCTGAAATCGGCATAAAAGCTACTACACCCAGCACATCTCACGAATCGAAATAATTAATAACTCTGGCTTGAAGGGGAGATGAAACCCCCATACCTATAACGTTGCCTCTGTACCCCCACCTACAACATCCGTAGTCCTCCCAGCATCCTCAGCGGTTAGGTAGGTTCGCACAGTACGAAACTGTAAAGGACGCCCCCTCTATCTAAAAAATAGAAGCTAGTTCTCATACTTCGCGCTAGGCGGCAGCACTTAGCAATCGCCTACCGAAGGTAAGGGCGTGGCGTGCACCTGCGTGCACGATCTACATTGTGAGAGTTACGATGCTGAGTTCACTATCCCTGATATGCACGAACTTTCCTGCCATCTATTAATCTATTCCCGAAACGACAGTTGTCTACAGGGACGGAAATAAGTACAAATCACAGGACTCCATATAACCTTTATGAAAATTAAGGGTCACTGGACACTTGTACGATAACCTTGATTGTTGTCTAATAAGCTTTAAAAGTTCTGAGATCATTTTTAGACCATGTTTAATGCATATTATTTCGTTTCGAATCACCTTTAAGAGGGGGACAACCGGACAAAATCAATATTTACTTATGTCCATTCCTGGTTAAGAAATTCTAAAACCAAACTAAAACTAAAAAACCTCGCATGTTGTAACTTGTAACTGCTTAGCGCAAAGTAAAAAGAAAAAATTAATAACCGCTGATTAAGACAAACATCGGAACATTAAAATGAGTGTAAACTAAAAGTGATTAACTCTTGTTTTTACGAAAATGATCAAAGTTCTAAAAACACGTAAGTTTTTCTGAAAATCTTTTTTGTAATGAAATTACTTATGCCTTGCACCACCCACGGGCCGCGCGTTGAATGAAGCGCAGATTGCTTTTATGTTTTCACGAATGGCTAAAAATGCGCCTCTTTTTAGGGGTTGAAAAAAATTATAATATCAAGCTATTTAGCAATAATTTGGAATAGGTACTAATACTCAGGGGTATAAACATACCCAATTTGGTAATTTTTTTGGAAAAGGGGGAGGTCTATTTAGCTGAAAAAACTGGATAATAACAAAAACAGGCGCACATTTAGCCGCTCATATGTTTTCTATGATTGCAAATAATGGCCAGCTTTACTCGCAGCTTTAGAAGGAATTATTTATAGTACAATCGTTAGTTATATAAACGTAGTAATTTATTTTGTTGAGTTTCAAAAAGACTCATACTATAGACCCATGAATGTAGAACCTATTGCTGTTACTGTCAAAAAAAGAATGACCCCAGATTGTAGTGTACTTTTGTCATAACACCTCATTGAGCTTTGACTTCGCCATGTCATACCTCTTGATTGGCATATGCTGCATTAAGGCTTACCTCAATCGTTTTGACAGTGAGGGCATTTGGGTCTATAGACCGTGAGGGCATTAGGGTCTATAGACCGTGAGGGCAATAGGGCTCTAAACCGCGAGGGCATTAAGGCTATAAACCGTTAGGGCATTAAGGCTATAGACCGTGAGGGCATCAGGGCTATAGACCGTGAGGGCATCAGGGCTATAAACCGTGAGGGCATCAGGGCTATAGACCGTGAGGGCATCAGGGCTATAGACCGTGAGGGCATCAGGGCTATAGACCGTGAGGGCATCAGGGCTATAGTCTGTGAGGGCATCAGGGCTATAGACAGCGAGGGCATCAGGGCTATAGACCGTGAGGGCATCAGGGCTATAGACCGCGAGGTCATCAGGGGCTATAGACCGCGAGGTCATCAGGGCTATAGACCGCGAGGGCATCAGGGCTATAGACCGCGAGGGCAATAGGGCTCTAAACCGCGAGGGCATTAAGGCTATAAACCGTTAGGGCATTAAGGCTATAGACCGTGAGGGCATCAGGGCTATAAACCGTGAGGGCATCAGGGCTATAGACCGTGAGGGCATCAGGGCTATAGACCGTGAGGGCATCAGGGCTATAGACCGTGAGGGCATCAGGGCTATAGTCTGTGAGGGCATCAGGGCTATAGACCGTGAGGGCATCAGGGCTATAAACCGTGAGGGCATCAGAGCTATACTGTAAGAATCTTTATTCATGTACACGAACAAATTCATGAATCCATTGGTCATGTTCTTTCAAAAGGTGTCAATGTAATTTATAGTTGGTAAAATGATGGGGCCACTTCTTCCTGCCTTTGAAAGTTCGACTCCATTCAGATTGTATTATTTATTTTGAATATCAACGTCAATATTATTTTAATTCCTAATAGACCCTCAGGGGTGTGTGCGCATCAAAAGATGTTAGATGGGGCTTCAAAGTTACTAGTCCCCCAAAGTCCCTTTGTTTGAAGCCATATCTAACGTGTTTGTTTTCAACATACCAATCATGCTTCAAAACCAGGTGGTTAAACACCAGACTCTATTTTACTCCCCGATTTTTGAAAATAGTATTTGTATTTGTTATTAGGCCTACTAACTTTATACATAACCTCTCTATAAGTTGAAATGTATGACTCATTTAAAAAAAAAATATTACAATAAAATAAATGCAAGCGACACAAGGAATACTCATCTCCCCTTCTCCAACCTGACACTTTGAGGTGTGGAGGAGTATTCTAGGTAACTCACGACGCTTGTGAAATTTTGACTTCAATAATTAAGGAGGCCCTCCAACATCGCGACATCATAAAGATTCCCTGTGTTGCTTCTATGTTTACCTCTTTAGAGTAAATGTATCCCTAAGGGTTGCGGATTTGTTTCTGATAGGTTTGTTTCAAAGAACAATTTTCAATTAAATGCTGAAATGCGAAGCCAAAGAATTTTATTGAAGCGGATGGATTGATTGAAGGTAGGTAACTTTAACTTTGAAGGGTTGGTACTGGACAGTAACTGTGAACACGTTTTACAAATCTTTGAATAACTTCCGTGGCGCTAATGTTAGACACCTGAAACTTTCAGGACATGAAATTTGATTCTTTAGCCACAATTCACTATGTTTTCAGCCTTTTAACTCTGTTAAATTTTGCACAATATCCTATTTTACCAAGCCCCTTAGGGGATCCCAACTCTGAACAATCGCAGGTAACTGTAAACACCAATACCCTAAATAAGGTTTAGGAAGGGGAAATTTTCTTGAGCTAGCTCGCGATATGAAGAATTCTTAATCTCATGAGGACAAATAAATATCTGTAGTTTTATATACTTAATTCACAATCACGAAGTATTTCCAATTCATAGTTTAGCAGCTGTCAAAATTTCAACGCAACCGAAAATGTCCAATCAAATTGATAACCAATCACTGCGTCCAGTACTCAAACGTGATAGTAACCGGGGAGCAAGAGTTTTTCAAACAGCTATATTCGAAGTTCAGTCACAAAAAGCGAAACAGTTCCCGAGAGAGTTGCAACAGTATCAAGAGGAACGAACTAGTCGAGCGAACCGGAGTTTGAAATCCCAGTGTTGGAGACGCCACTTAAAAGTTGCCAAGTCTAAAGTTCTACCTCAGAACGCGATTAGTCGAAAGAAGCGGAATTTCGAATCAGACCACCAAGCATGGTATTCGAAAGGCCATTTAAATAATGCCAAATCCAAAGCCCTACCATTACCGAGACACTCGCAAGAGACTCAAAGGTATCTGATAAATCACAATGTCTCAAAGGAACGCGGTAACCAGTCACACAGTTTCGGTGGGGCCAGACCCAAAGAACTACCAGAAACGACAATAATCAGATCAAACAATTTTGTAAGCCATTCTCATGTAAACATCACTAATAGCGATACGAATGATCGCAAGTACCCAATGGGCTACAAAAACTTGCAGGACTTACAGTTAAAACCACCCAATGAAGTTATTTTTACCATTCAAACGCGTCGCAGTGGTTTCAAATTAAGTCTTATTGACTCTGAAATTTCTAAAGATAAATTCGCAATGTGTTTGCACGTCTTATCGCTAGCGTCCCATTGCGATCACAAGGAATCGTTGAAGAATTTCTTAGGCGATGTACTTAAAGAATGCGAAACGTTCTTCACCGTAAAACTGCCCAAATACTTACTGGAAGCTCAAAGCACCCCGTTGGACACTTTCAAATTGCAGTCAATGTACTACATCTTGGATCTCATTGAAGCCTTGCAAAAATTTCAACCTGAGGCATCGCTACAAACAACGCAAACCTTGATTCCATTTGCTAGAATCACGATAACTCGGCTAACTGACGCTCAGAAACGTGGACAGGACATGTTAAAACGTCTCGAAGAAATGGAACTCAAAATGAACAGTTTGTTGGACAGTTATAACGTTGTACATAACATGAATCGTAAGGACATTGACCGAGTACCCAATGATTTTCGAACCATACCAATTTTCCCGGAACTCCAAGACTTGGTTAACAACGTCAGACCGTTTTTACGACCAAATATCGTTGAAGGAAGGTACTTGGATGTTAACCATTACCTTGACGTCCAATTTCGACTCTTGAGGGAGGATTTCATTCGGCCACTTAGAAACGGCATCGCCACGTACTTGGAAAATCAAAAACTTCAAACTAACAAGAAACGCGTAATGGATATTAAAGTCTACGAGGGTGTAAGAATAATCGAAACCACACTCGGAGACGATGGAGTAGCTCATTACGTCGCATTCGACGCGGAAGCTACTCGTAATGTCACCTGGGAAACCAGCAAACGTCTGCTCTACGGAGCCTTAGTCTGTCTAACTCCGGACAATTTCAAATCTATTTACTTTGGTACAGTTTCGGAACGCATCGTTGAACAACTACGCAAAGGTGTCGTGGGCGTTAAGTTCGAGAATCAGGTCAAAATATTGAATGTACAAACTTTGATCTTCACCATGGTTGAAACCGAAGCTTATTTCGAAGCCAGTCGTTACGTTTTGACAGCATTACAGAATGTGGACGAAGACACTTTTCCCATGAAGGAACATATTGTAGAGCTGCGCAAAACGATTGACAAGCCTGCGTACCTTCACGATGACAGTGTTTACTGTTTCGGAAACTTAGTGACTGATAATTTTCCTGATCTTGACGTAAACGAAACAAATGAAAGCGTTTTAACTAAATCTGCAGTCCAGGAAACTGATCCAAAACTGGAACACCATTGTGAAGCCGAAAAGAAAGTTAAACTTTTCGACGAGAACACATGGCCCTCTGCTGATGAACTAAAGTTGGATCAATCTCAGTACTTGGCCTTCAAGTCCGCTCTCACCCAGAAATTGTCCATCATTCAGGGGCCTCCTGGAACGGGCAAAACGCATGTTGGACTAAAGATAATGAAAGCATTGCTGCACAATAGCCAGCAATGGAACCCGGACAGCTTATCACCCATCTTGATCGTCTGCTACACTAATCACGCATTGGACCAATTCCTCGAGGGTGTTTTGAAGATAACCAACAAACTGATTCGAGTCGGTGGAAAATGTCGCAGTGATGCAGTCAGGCCCTATTCCGTGAACAGTAATAGAAAAAGAGGCGGGCATCTTTCTTCTCAACACCATTCCACCAGGGATGAAGTTAGAAAAATAATGAACCAAATTAAATTCAACGAATGCCTCGTTCGAAAGGCTGATTCTTGCCTTCTAAGTGAAGAAGATTTAGTGGCTGTAATGGAAGAACATCATTACAATAACTTCGTACTTGATGTACCGTATTTCATTAAGGATTCGACCATAAATAGCAGGAATGTAATGAATGAATGGCTCAGGTTTGGCAATGAAAGTGCGGAGCCACGAACCAAGGCCAAGAAAGAATCTGTAATCAAAAATGCAATGGAACAATCCTTGAGAAATAGAAGAGGTACCAAACGTAAATACCAGGATGATAATGGCCAAGTGCCAGAGGATCAAGATGGGCACGACATTGAGTATATCATTGACCAAAGAATGGAGGAATCGGATTTTTATCACAAAAAGAGAGAGGTTATTTTTAACCACTCAGAGCTGCAGGGAGCGTATAATTGCAGAACTCAAAATTCACAACGAACTGGCAGAGAGAGCCTTAATGAAGGTACCGATAACTTAGCGGAAAAGTTAAAATCGACCAGAGTTTTCACGAGTAACGAGTTAAGTCAAATCAGTCGAAGGAATATCTGGAGCTTACAATATCACGATAGGTGGCGTTTATACAAAACGTGGTTGAATACTTTCGTGAAACAAAAATTACTCGAAACAGAGGATCTGAAGAAAGCTTACGAACAGAAATTGGTTACACTAAGCGAGATGCGAGCGGAGGAAGACGCTTGTTTGGCGAAATCAGCCTGCGTTGTCGGCATGACTACAACAGGCGCCGCCAAGTACCGCCACTTGGTCAGCAGTATCAAGGCCAAAATCGTCGTCGTTGAAGAAGCGGCTGAAGTACTCGAAGCTCAGATCGTCACTTCACTTAGTAAGCACACCCAGCATTTGATCCTCATTGGGGACCATCAACAGTTGCGACCCAACCCGGTTGTCTACGAACTCGCCAAGAAGTTCAACTTGGAGATATCGCTCTTCGAACGCCTTATCAAGAATGGCATACCCTTTGTCCGTTTGGGTATCCAACATCGAATGCGACCAGAGATTTCCAGACTGCTCGTGCCGCACATTTACCAAGATCTCGAAGACCACGAATCCGTTCTAAAGTACGAGCAAGTTGTTGGTTTCAGTAAGAGCGTATTCTTCGTGAACCATAACCAACAGGAACTCCAAGAACGCGACACAACAACGCGCCTCAATTTACACGAATCCCAGTATATCGTTGCGTTATGCAAGTATATTTTACTCCAAGGCTATATGCCATCGCAAGTAACCATATTAACTACATACGTTGGGCAGTTGTTCGAAATCAAACGACTTTTGACTGGTAAACTCCAAGACGTCAAAGCGACGGTTGTTGATAACTTCCAAGGCGAAGAAAATGATATTATTTTGCTGTCATTCGTTCGAAGCAACGATCAGAATAGTATTGGATTTCTTAAAACGGAGAATAGAGTATGCGTCGCGCTATCGAGAGCCAAGAAAGCACTTTTTTGTATCGGCAATTTCGATCTGTTTGCGCAAGAAAGTGTTCTGTGGACCAACATCACCAATGAGCTTGTTAAGATGTCAGCCATTGGTCCTAGTTTGGATTTGCGATGCCAAGTACACAAAACCTCAATCGAAGCCGAGACCCCGTTAAATTTTACCCAAGTCCCCGACGGAGGTTGCCATTTGCCATGCGACTACAGGATGGAGTGTGGACACGTATGTCCTAAGAAGTGTCACCCATTGAACAGAGATCACGAAGAATTAAAGTGTTTGAAGCCTTGTGAGAGATCCTGCGTCAATGGACATAAATGTAACAAACTATGTCAAGACAATTGCGGTCTCTGTACGGTCATGGTACCGAAGACAGTACCAAAATGCGGGCACGAATCTCAAATGGAATGTCACGTTGATGTTGAAAATTATCTTTGCAAACATCCATGTTCTAAAATACTTGAATGTGGACATAACTGTAATGAATTATGTTACAACGAATGCCCTCCGTGTCAAGTAACGGTTACAAAGACTTTCCCTCGATGCGGACACGAAGTTGATATAATATGTTCCGCAGACATAACCACTTTCTCATGCAAATCACCTTGTCCCGAAATTTTGGACTGTGGACACCCTTGTCCTCAACGATGTGTAGATATATGTGGTGGTTGCCAAGTAAAACAAAAAGTGATTGGACCGTGTAAGCACACTATCACCATCACGTGCTGCTTGTCCAAAGACGAAAATGAACTCAAGAAACGTTGTCGCGAGCAATGTAATAAAATCCTTGAATGTGGACACAAATGCGGCCTATTATGCGGAGACTATTGCCGAAGGAAATGTAAAGTACGAGTTGAGGTGTCACTACCTTGCGGTCACTTAACGAAGTGCCTTTGTTACCAATCGAAAGACGAGGCGTTTTTGCTGGAAAATTGTCCTGAAACCTGCAACACTGAACTAAAATGCGGACACAAAAGAGAGTATAGACCACCGTATACCGATGAGATTCTCGGTATACGGTGGTCCTGTGAGGAGGAGGGGGTTTATTACCTCCCACTCTTCGTTCTTCTCTGTAGGCGGTGGTGCGCCGGAGGGTAGGGGGGGGATTGCAGGGGGGGGTGAAATTGATGACGTCACGTGATATTGTTGGCGGTAAATTTGATTTGTAACGCCCCCCCTAGTTGTGGCGGGAGATTTAGTTGATTATTAAGGTGATGGCGCGAAATTTGAATTTATATTTTAGTGTATTGATCTGACGTGACTTGGCGATGGTAAAGGTATGTAGTGCCCATAGTGGTATTGTAGGATATTGTATACATTTAGTGGATGATTTATATAGGTTCAGTAGACTCTTTCTACACCGTCCTGTAATGCTATTCTCTGTATGATTTTATGGTATCTCCATGTCTGCTTATGTCATACTAAAGAACTAGTTTTAATTGAGATATGGTTTACATTGCAAAAGGTACCAATTAAGCTACGATGCGGTTCTACAGCAAGGGTGTTTTGCATTGGTTATTATGGTACTGAGTTAAAACAATAGTACATTTTAATACCATAAACGAGGTATTACAACAGTTTTTTGCACAGTTTGGTAGTTGATTAGAAGCTAAAATGAAGCAGTACTACTAAAACATCATAAAATGCTGATCCTAACATTTCCGCGTAAAGTATACACGAATATAGCTTGACTGTTTCATATATTTTCTATTTAGCACATATTTTAAGTGATATTGTTACGAAAAAAGAATTACATATTACGTAAGGTGCATCGGAGGAAACACGTGATTTCTTACTAATCTTGTCAACAACCTTTCTCTCCAGAGTTCGGAAGTGAAATGACTCTACAGTTTACAAAATTCCCTTTTGGCCACCCAACAGTTATATATTATATGACATTAAGGGGGAGGAGGAGGTCGAACTTGGGACATAACTAAAGAATTTATCCCCATCTGTTTTTATTTATACGTAAACACTTTCAGACATGTCTAGATTTTTTGAGATAGGGTGGGGGGGCAGGGCCCTTTGATTCCAGGCATTGTTATCAATAGAATTTATTTTTCTTTAAGTGGACCTCCAACTAGGTGGTTTAGCACCTTAAAAGGGGGCTTGGTCGACCCTGTTGTATTGTTAACAATGGAATCTGAGTGATTTATGACTCACACCAGCGTGTTAAGACATTCCATCGGCTTTTTACGTAACCACGTTCAGACGGGTCTATGGCCATAAAAAGGGGCGGAACTTGAACAAAAGAATTTATTTGGTCAATTCTTTAATTGGACCACCCACCAGGTGGTTTATTACCTTAAAGGGGGAACCAGTTGTATTGTTAGGAATATAATTTATTTTCGGATTTATTGCTTTAATTGGTGACTCACTCTACCACCAAACATTTGATTCTAGGTGTTTGCCCCCCCCCCAAGGGCATTATCTGGACAAGTCTCAACAAGTTATGTCTTTGTCGCGTTAACAGAAACGCAATATATCATTAAACCGAAGCATTGACTATACTATATTTATCAAAATTATCGGCAACGTAATCAAAAATTTGTGGAAAATGTAAAACGGTATTGAAAGAAGCATCATTCACAACGCATTTCGAGTTAGAAGTAAAAAACAACCGAAACGTTTTTGATCATTTGTGTTACTTTTTATCGAAACAAAATTGATCATTTGAGGAATACATGTAAAAACGAATAGCCCACCGAAACGAAATCAGTCATCTCGATTACATTTAACCGAAACTAAAAGCGTCAATTGAAAAACATTTCATATTGTTAAAAACGTGTCGATAAATTTGCACAGCATTTATCAAAATTACTCTATGTTTCACCAAAAAACTTTTGATTTAGCAAAATTTCACCAATTATTTTCTATTTAAATAAAAATTTATCACCTATTGAATCCGCCACCCCCCCCTCTTCGCAGAAAATAGTATAGCAATCTTTTACTATAACAAAGACTAAGCTAATTAAGTATTTCTTAGGAAACGTCAATCAATTCGAGCACGAGACCAAAGTATATGTTTACAATGCCAAATCATTTACATAGTTTCACACTAGAATTTCACTGCTATTTACACTGTTCTAGGGAAAAACACAGCTTTTAACTAACACCTTTAGAAAGACATACATCCCTATATACTAAAACAGAATATAGCACCAACGAAAAGTTCAAAGTTCAACACAAAGTGCTATTTAGCTAATGTCAGTGCATGAATCTTGGATTTCTAGCAATAGAAGGAAATATTGTACCCAACATTTTTCTAACATATAAAAATGCTTATTTGGGTTTCCTAAATTCCCAAAGAATTGCATACAAAGTTTGAAAAGGTACTGACTTCAGTTAATCCAACTCACTTTGTTTCTTTAGTTGCCTTAAAATTTTATGATATATAATAATGTACCCAACGCATTTAGTGTTAGAAGTAAAAAACAATCGAAACGTTTTTAATCAACAACGTTACATTTTTTCGAACCGAAATTGATCATTTGAAATTTTTAAAATCCCATAGGAATACATGTAAAAACGAATAGACCACCGACACGAAATCAGTCCTCTAGATTACATTTAACCGAAACTAAAAGCGTAATTTGAAAAACATTTCAAATTGTTAAAAACGTGTCGATAAATTTGCACAGCATTTATCAAAATTACTCTATGTTTCACCAAAAACACTTTTGTTTTAGCAAAATTTCACCAATTATTTTCTATTTAAATAAAAATTTAACACCTATTAAGAATTTGTGATGCATTCCCTAGCGGTGTATACTCAAGCCACGGGGTGGAGGTCAATAGAGATCTTGAGGGCATAATAAAATGATTGTAAAAATAACTCTCTCTGGCAAGCTGAAGGGTCCGTTACCATAAGTTGCGGGCGGTTTCTACGTTCTCCCCATCTCCATTGTATTTCATGAATTGTTATGGAGTCGAGTACACAAAGGTTGACCAGAATACGTCAGATCTTGGCGATCAACCCCCTAAAATCTACTTATTGTACTATTTATTTTATTGGTCTTGGGAATGCTGGAATTCCTTAATCTTCAGAACTTTGACATAAAAATACGTTTACAGTCTAACACTGCAATAGTTAAGGACAATAAATATTTCGTAATAGCTTTGTAAGGAATTTAGTATAAAAACCCCTGACTAAATAGAGTCGAGTATCATTATTCGAGAAGACCTTAAACTTACAAGATGGAAAATGGCAAAAGGAAGATAGTTGTGACTAACGAACGTAAAATTAACGGGAGATTCCATATATCTAAAGAGTTGTTCTTAACAACTGGATTTGTAAACGGTACGCTGGATCCCGAAGTTCGGCTATGTAGGTTACAATCTTTAAAAAGCTTCGCCATTTCCACTAGTACATGGGAAAAGCTGATTCCACGTTTACCCGTATTAGCGGGTTGGACTGCCGCCCACGAAACTAACAATTTTGAAATCGTGTTAAACGATAACCCCAATGAAAAGACAACGGTTGTGGCATACCATAACACATGCCACATTAGAGACATGTTAAAGGAGGAGTCTATTGTTTTGAACAGTATGGAGACAGTGGCCCTGAATCGCATTTCGGGAGCTGTAAAGGAGCATCTTATTAAGATAAGCGACCATGAAATTGTGTTTACACACATGGCAGATATACTCATAGAGTTTTATAACGCCATCTATGATAATTTATACGGGGATTATGAACGCATACCGTGCTTGGATGGTCAACCCGAGAAATTTGACGCCGTGGTTGGGTACTTCACGAACTTTATAACGTCTTACCAGGTCGTGACGAAATTCAAAAATGTTCTTCAAGAAGAAAATCTTGAAAACTATTTTTATAATTATAATTTATTTTCTGTAATTTCGGGTCAAATAACATACTTAAAAACCCGTATGCATTTACTAACTCATTTTTAATTTTATTTGTATTTAATTTTATGTTTAAAATAAATTGAATTGAACCGAAAAACTGTTATATATTTTCTAAATACAGATCATACATTTTTAAGCTATCTTTTTCCCTTTTACTATTTAAGACTATGAAATTAGAGTTTAGAAAAATAAACTAAACTTTGAAAGGTAAAAATATAAGCTTAATTTAAATAAAGAAAAGTATATAAGGTCAAATCAGAATTTATTTTTTCAAAAAATTTACAATTTTTTAAAAGAAATTTACAAAAATATTTTTTTTAACATTTTTTTTTACATCCGCCCACCCCCTCCTCACGGTTGGGTGAGGATCTGCACTAGTGCCGAGAACCATCGGAAAAATATTTCATCCCAGTTCTCGAACACTAGTGCAGCAGGCGGCGGCACCTCCAAAAATCGCACCCGACGGTACAGGACTAACTGCCCTAGCTCGAGGGTTACACTGTGGAAGAGAGAGAGAGAGTAAAATTAGTTATTACTTGTTAATATTGTGTATATAGGGGTAAGAAATGTATTTAGCTTACCGGAACCCTCGGCAGTTAAAGGCCAGGAGGCTGTAATAGAAATTATGAAATTTAGTTTAAAATATCTACGGAATAAAACCTTTTTAAAAATACTTACTCATCGGGGATGAAAATTGCGTGATTATAAATGACCTGCCGAACTTGATTCAACAGGTCATTTAAGTAATCATTATCCCTAATGACCTCCGCAAGTACCGCCAGGTACAATTGGAGTTGATGGATGAGGCTACGAGTAAATAGAAATTATAATTTCGCGTTATATTACCCCAAAGATAAAAGGTTCACTTACAAGTCACTATTGACGTTTAAATCAGCCTCTCCCGGCCTAGGCATGGCTAACCATGGATAATAAATGGCCGGGAGAGGTTGATATGGGGGCAGGGGTTCTGGACTCTGTGGTGGCGTCGGTGGCAGGCTGGGCGGTGGGGTCGGCGGCAAGCTGGGCGGCGGTGACGGGTTGCGTCGTCGCTGAGGCCCGACGACGCAATGAGGGCGTTGAGGGCAAGCCTCGGGTGACCCCGAACGGGATGTCCCCGACGAGTCCGAAAACTCGTCGGGGGAGTACGGAGTGTCCACTCCGTGGACGTAGCTGTAGAGAAAGATTTTCTAAGTCTTCTCTTAAAAAGATAACTTTTTAAAAAAGTTTTTTTCTTACCCTGTTGAAGAAAGGTCCATGGGTTGTTGCTGCTGGTTCATTTTTGACTTTGGCTTGAGAGAAAGTGGTGCCTTTGGGGGCTCGACCTCTTCATTTTATACTTTTTACTAGGGTCAAGGCGTGTTCGAGATCAAACACGTCACTCCAAGATGGTTAGCATGTACAAGGGTAAAAATTTTCGCGGGAAAATTGGTCCGAAGCCTTGCTATTGGACTATTTTTCAGGTGTCTTTCTTTTTGGATATATTTGGAAAAACTCCCTTCAACATTTCTTTGATCATCCGTCTTTGGTTTAACAGTACAAGCTTCTTTAACCGTATTTACAGTCTCGAATAGTAACAATCCACGTTAAAAGCTTTCAGAGGTTACTACAGTGGAAGGCAGGATGATGTCCTTAGTTTTGAAAATGATTTCAACGCGTTCATGGCGTCTTACGGCCCTTTTTAACTAGTGTTAGTTCTATTGTGATATATTTCTTCATGAAGGGGCTTGGTCGGGGAGAGGGGGGGGGCTATGTTCATTGTTTGGTATTCTATTTTAGGATCTTTTAGTACAATTCATGTAAAAACATCTTCGCTTCCGATCCCGTGCTTACCTAACAGGCGGATACCATAAAATTCCTATTGTAGAAGTCTAAAAATTGTTCCTACGGTGTTATTATTCCTCAGTATGCAACAGTGTTGGGGAATAAATTCGATAACAAGCTAACGCCATTAGGGAAGGCCATATAAACAATTTAAAAAATGTAAGATATATACGGACTCAGTTGTATCCTACTACAAACGCTACAGGGCCATACAAATATCGAAGCAACAGGCCTGGGGGTGGATGTTTTGTCAACGCAAGGTTCCACTCCTAAATTAGAATGAGTTCAACGCGTTCATAGCGTCCTACGACCCTTTTCAACTAGTAAAAATTCTATTGTGATATATTTTTTTCTTGAAGAGGCTTGGTCGGGGAGGGGGGGGGGGGCTATGTTCACTGTTTGGTATTCTATTTTAGGATCTTTTAGTACAATGCATGTAAAAACATCGTCGCTTCCAATCCCGAGATTACCTAACAGGCGGATACCATAAAATTCTTCTTTTGGAGTTCTAAAAAGTTTTCCTTTATGGCGTTATTTTTCCGCAGTATGCAACCGTGTTGGAGAATAAATTCGATAACAAGCTAACGCCATTAGGGAAGGCTATATAAACATTTAAAAAATGTAAGATATATACGGAATCAGTTGTATCTTACTACACGCGCTACAGGACCATACAAATCTAGAAGCAACAGGCCTGGGGGTGGATGTTTTGTCAACGCAAGGTTCAATTCGGTTTACCTTTGATGTTTGGTCGATAGTAAGTTTCTTCAGCTCTTGCAACCCCTCCCCTTTTTTTCAATTGGAAACTTATAAAAGATAACACCTAGTTCTGTACACCATCTGTACACCATAAGCAACAATTTTTTTGAATCAATTACTATGCCACCGACCAAAGCGAAAATAATATTTTACATCTTCTGTAATTCCATAAATATGCAAGAAAACAAGAAGGCAGGTACTGTGGACCGGGTTTTCCCGGTCTCCTCTTTTTACCTGTCAATATTTGATTGACTGTGTAGGCTTATAGTTTTGTAAGATTATAACAAAGGATGCTTTTGTAGGAATAAAATTTATAGAGACCGTAATATAAAGTAAAATATTACTTTCTTTAAAAGTATAAGTTCTAATAAAAAAAGACATTTTTTCAATTTTCATTTTAAATTGCATTTGATTTAACCTATAGTAATTTCTTCTATCTTCGTAAGGAATGGGTTTCCAGGCTAATAAAATGCAGTTTGCATCCAAAACACTGTACTATATCGTCGGTATGTAACGAATACTATTTCGATTGGCATTGTCTCTTTTTCAAAAGTTTAGAAATTTAGCCTCTTAAGGAATTAAATATGTTATATTTAAATGCCTAGTTACTACCGGGCTGATTATTGCCTATTCCGTTAACACGTTCATGCAATGGCTTTGGGGGTTGGTCGAACCATTTGTTATCATTGGAATTTATTTTGTGATTTATTGCTCACACAAATGTGTTATATCCAAGTTTATGTCATGGAGCAGGCCGACTTCTCGCCTACACAATCATATTCAGGACCGTGAGAAACTATAGGGTCATAGGTTAGCTTAAGGTAGAGTTGAAAGTAACTTTTTGAAAAGTGTACAATGTGAAGATATCAAAGGATACTACCATAGTTGAGAATCTCTAGAAACGCTTTACACACCATGTTTTTTATTTATTACCCCAATAAAATTAAGTATTTACGGTGTTTGTAACAAAATTCTATTTATAGGCCACTCTTTTGGCGACATTGTTTTTGACATAAAGCAAATCCATCGTGCTTTTGATCTAAACTATTAACAGGCATGGGTCCGAAAATGCATAGTGAGAAAAACATCTGATAAGCAATAAATCAGGCTATTGTTGAACGATTGAATAATGTGGGCGTGTCTATTAAGAAATTTCGTTAGCTTAAGGTAGCATTTTTTTTGAAAAATTTACAATGGTTTTTATGACCTGTTAGAAAAATTCGGAACAAAAGATACTTTTAACAGACGTGAGGATAACAAAGGGTATTTTCTCATTTGAGAATCTCTATAAATACTTTACATACCATGTTTTTTATTTATTATCCCAATAAAATTAGGTATTTACGGTGTTTGTAAGAAAATTCCTTGAGAGTAAAACATCTGATGACTGATAAGCAATAAGGGCTATTGTTAAATGGTTGAGGAATTTGCGCGTTTTTATTATGAAATTTAGTATAAAAGGGGCCGAGGAAATGATCAAAATCCACAGTCGATCTTCAAACACCGAAAGCTAAACATGGATCTTGAAACTCTCCGTACAACTTTGAACGAACTGACTATAAATAGACCCTGGCCGTTACGTATAATATATGAGTTTTATTTCTTCCTATGCACCTATCTGCGACTAGATCCGGTGTACGGACCGCAGACTCTACCACAACTCGTAGTACAGGGTGACTTAAATGTTAGTCAAGCTTGCCTCGACTTACTCGAGTATATGAAAACAGTTGCTCGAGCACCAGAGGACTGTAATACCCTGGAAGAATTGGAAAACCTAAGGAATCTAATTCCGAGTCCCTTAATAACTGAATACTCAGATCGTATGGCGAAACGACAAGAAGAAATTGAACGGGTTATACAAGAAGAAGAAACACTAATCGCCGACTTCAACAGCTCGCAATATGACAAAGAGATAGCCGCATTTTTAGACCGAACGGATCAAGGACCACCCGTAGAAGAGACACTATTGAACGATACCTTACCGAGGGAGAACGGTTCTGAAGAGACGATTTTTGACGATGAAATCGACGTACAATGGGGAGGAGGAGAAACGGACCCGCCCATACCTATTGACACCGTACCCTCTTGCGAGATACTAGGGCAAAGTGAGAGATTTTACAAACATTTTAACATGTATGGCCGAGAGATTGTTCTTAGAGTTACTGAAGATCCTGTCGCTAGTATTTGTACCGTAACCAAATGTGTTCTTAGTAAGTACAGGCCTACAGATTACGTTCAAATTACTTTAAAGAGTGCGGCAACTATTTGTAGGTCCGAACTAGAATTATCTTTTAGAAGAGCAGATCAAGTCGACCCTAATATTCTTTTTGACCAGCTTAGTGTTACGCTCTATGATGACGAAATGGAATCATTTTTCCTGGGTCCTATTAAACTGATTTTTAGCATTGTACGAATACCTGAGGGCAAGACCCTCACGTTACCCCGAGGTATTAAACCTTTTAATCTATTTTGCAAAGATAGACGTGGTATTGTACGTATAGTTAATTCAGATAACATCTGTCTTGCCGGAGCTCTTTGTGTAGCTATATCTCATAGAAATTATGCTAATGATACAACCGGAGACAAGATTATAAAGACCCATTACCAATCATTATCTACATATAGAGATGAGAACAAAATGCAGCAAGAAGCTGCTTTAGAACTATGTCTTAAGGCAGGAGTAAGGGCTAGTGATTGTGGGACGGTTGAATCTTTTCAAAAGTTCAAAGTTTATTTAAATAAATATTCGATTTTCGTCTACAAATTCGAAAACAGCGTTCCTATCTTGATTTTAGGTGAAAACGATCCCGATGATACTAGGCCCCGCCTCTTTTTATTGAATGAAAATAACCATTATAACGTTATTACAAGATTAAGACCACTTTTTAATCATGACCGATTCTGCGAAAAATGTCTCGTACCCTATTGGCGAATACAGTCGCATAAATGTAATGACTTTTGTTTTAGTTGCATGAGACCCACTATATGCCAAGGCCCCAAGATAGCTTGTGAATCTTGTTTACGAAAGTTCTTAGGCGACGATTGCTATCAAAGCCACTTAGCATCTTCCAGCAGTAAAAAGCCGCTATGTGAGCGTCTTTTTCACTGTAAAGACTGCTTAAATATTATTGATTTTTCCCGAAGAACTGAGGTGCATACGTGTGGGGATATATATTGTCAGATCTGTAAGAAATATCAACCTAGCAATCACTTATGTTATATCCAGGTTATCAAAGATAAACCCCTGAAAGTGCTATCCGTTAAAAAGCCTAGACCTAATCAGCCCAACCTTATGTATATTTTCTTTGATATAGAATGTATACAAACTAAGGTTTGTCAGGAAAAGTTAGGAGCCTTTGAACACCAGGCTATCCTGTTAGTCAGTATAACAGTGTGTGAGTTTTGTATAGATGAAACATCCCTAAATTTTAACTGTATTATGTGTAGTCAGTTTGGTAAGCGTAAACAGCAATTTTCAGGCGGAAATCCTATAGCTTTATTTTTAGATTATTTAATGCAATTGCATGCCGTTAAGAACGTCATCATACTGTCTCACTATGGCAGTAATTATGATAATCAGTTACTAATTAGAGAAATCATTAATCGAGATGAAAAATTCGTTCCATCTTTGAAAATTAACGGAACTCGAATTTTAGAAATGAAATTGTTTAACTTGCTATTTCTGGATTCTTATAATTTCATCCCTGTAGCCTTAGCAAAGTTTCCCGCTACTTTTGGTATACCTGATGCAGTCAAAGGGTATTTCCCACATTTTTTATTCAATGTAATAGAACACAATTTTGATGTAAATAGACAGAATGAAACCAACTATGCTATAGAGACTAATCTGCCCCCTATCGAAGCTTATGGTTGTCAATATTTTACAAGGAAGAATTTAGATGCCTTCTTAAAATGGCATAACGCAGAAGATAGTAAAGGTAAAGGTTTCGACTTCTTGAAGGAACTCAATTATTATTGTGAGAACGACACGGTTTTACTATTCCTAGGTTGTTTAACTTTTCGTACCCTACTGCTTAAAGTAACAGGCGTTGATCCATTTAATTGCGGCGCAATTACTCTTCCTGGCGTGTGCTCTCACGTGTTTCGCCGAAATTATCTTAAACCCGATACTATAGGCATCATACCGGCAAATTATTATAGACTTAGTGAAAATCAGTCAATGGGTGCTATAGAATGGCTTGAGTGGACCGCACACAAACGAAATATATCTATCCAATCCTCCTTTAGAGGTAAAGAAACCAGAATACAAAAACTCAAAGTAGACGGTTTTTGTGAAATCAACAAGGAAATATTCGAATACTGGGGGTGTTTCTATCATGGGTGCAAAATACACTTTCCTTTAAACAGAAACAAGGCTTTGCATGGAGACCCTGCTCAGACTTTGAACTCTAGATATTTTAGTAGCATGAACGTGTTATCCAAATTTGAATCCCTCAATTATATAGTAAATATCAAATGGGAGTGCGAATGGCAGAAAGAAAAAACGAATAAACCCGAAATAACAGAGTTTTTAAACCATAATGATATTAAGCCTAAAATAGTAAAAAGATTAGACCCCCGTGATGCATTCTTCGGAGGCAGATGTTGTGCCACGAAATTATACCATAAAACAACAGGATCAGAGCGTATTCATTACGTGGATTTCACAAGTTTATACCCTTTCATTAACAAAACCACCAAGATACCTATAGGCCACCCTGAAATAATATTAGACAACTTTCCCAACATATTTTCGTTTGATGGACTTCTTAAATGTGACATCTTACCGGCGCAAAACCTCATTCATCCCGTTCTGCCGGCTCGTATTAATGGAAAATTAACGTTTCCATTATGTTACACCTGCTGCAAAACCCAATTTCAAGATGATTGTGAACATACTCCAGAACAAAGAGAATTGCGAGGTACATGGGTAGTCGATGAGTTACGCCATGCAGTAGAGAATGGTTACACAATCACACGAATGTACGAGGCTTGGTCATACAAAGTCACACAGTACGATCCCAAAACAAAACAGGGTGGACTGTTTAAAGATTATGTTAATACCTTTTTAGAGTATAAAACCCTAGCTAGTGGCTTTCCTGCAGATTGCCAGACTCTAGAAGATAAGGAGAACTACGTTAAAAACTTCAAAGACGAAGAGGGCGTCGAACTGGATATCACTAAAGTAGAGAAAAATGAAGGTCTCAGATGCCTTAGCAAACTTATGCTCAACTCTTTTTGGGGTAAATTTGGCCAGAAAACAAGACACACCTCTACCGAATTAATCAAAGATGCCAACAAATTGTACGGATTAATATTAAATCCAGACTTGGAGGTGAAAAGTTTATTAACAATCAACGAAAACACAGTACTAGTAAAGTACGAACACATTCTCGAAAACGAGATTGTGCACAAACACACAAACGTAGTCATCGCTTGTTTTACTACGACTATGGCCCGATTACATTTACTAAAACATCTTGAAAAGGTCGGTGACCTTTGTTTTTATTATGACACGGATAGTTTACTATACCTCTCGCCAGACGGCGCTCATTTGCTACCCACAGGCGATTATTTGGGGCAACTTAAAAATGAGTTAGAACCTTATGGACAAGATGCGTATATTTGTGAATGGGGGAGTGCTGGACCAAAGAACTATTCTATGGACATTCTCGACCCTAAAACGGGCAAAAAAACCAATATTATTAAAGTTAAAGGATTTTATTTAAACGCCTATACAGAAAATTATATAAATTTTGAAACAATGAAGAAACTACTGGGGGTAAACAATGAAGGTGAACCTCTAATGAACTCGATTCAAGTCCCTATTGGCCCTCAAATCAGACGTCTGCAAGATCACACACTGATCACGATCAACCAGACCAAAACATATCAGGTCGTAGTGGATAAAGTTAGAGTTCTACCTGATTATAAAACTACCCCATACGGTTATATTAAATAGAATCTTTGACATTTTCCACATAAGTTACTTGTATATATTTTAGAGACCCAGTATCAGTATTTTAATAGGTATCTCAAGTATTATTTATAGTAATATTAACGTATTTTAACTATTAACATGTAACAATATTTTAACGAATATACAGTGTTTTTTGGTACTGTTTTTGCATCTAGTAAGCTTTTTTTAATTAGTATATATTAGCACTATAGTTTAAAAATTAGTATACTGTTTTGTATAAGTGTAATTTTTATTTTTTTGATGATAATTATAGTAACGTTTTTTTTAGTAATATTTCGATATTTTCATCCGTAATCGTATATCAGTATTTTAACGTGTATAGCGCGTCAGGAAAAATATATTTTTTCGTCAATCCTGTGAACATTTTAGTTTAATAACTAGCCTCATATTTGTACTAAAATCGTATAATAACCATTGTAGCTTTTAAACCATATTAAAAGTAGTATTGCTATATTTTTTATGAGGGTATATGGGTATATATGTACTTAATAATCTCGCATGCCGTAATATTGTTCTATTTTTATATGATGTATGCTATGTAACCCGTATTTTCTGATGTTTTTTTAGGAATATTTCGCGTTTTTACTCGAGTAATTGTACTTATTCTCCAAATTCGTATTAAAACTAATGTGAATCAAATTTTATTTATGATGTTTTAGTAGTACTGCTTCATTTTAGCTTCTAATCAACTACCAAACTGTGCAAAAAACTGTTGTAATACCTCGTTTATGGTATTAAAATGTACTATTGTTTTAACTCAGTACCATAATAACCAATGCAAAACACCCTTGCTGTAGAACCGCATCGTAGCTTAATTGGTACCTTTTGCAATGTAAACCATATCTCAATTAAAACTAGTTCTTTAGTATGACATAAGCAGACATGGAGATACCATAAAATCATACAGAGAATAGCATTACAGGACGGTGTAGAAAGAGTCTACTGAACCTATATAAATCATCCACTAAATGTATACAATATCCTACAATACCACTATGGGCACTACATACCTTTACCATCGCCAAGTCACGTCAGATCAATACACTAAAATATAAATTCAAATTTCGCGCCATCACCTTAATAATCAACTAAATCTCCCGCCACAACTAGGGGGGGGCGTTACAAATCAAATTTACCGCCAACAATATCACGTGACGTCATCAATTTCACCCCCCCCCTGCAATCCCCCCTACCCTCCGGCGCACCACCGCCTACAGAGAAGAACGAAGAGTGGGAGGTAATAAACCCCCTCCTCCTCACAGGACCACCGTATACCGAGAATCTCATCGGTATACGGTGGTCTATACTCTCTCACAAATGTAGTGGTACTTGCGCCCAATGCTTCCAAGGGAGATTGCACGTCGTTTGCGAAATGAAATGCCAGAAAATACTGGTATGCGGCCATCCGTGCAAGTCTTGGTGCTCGAATAGCTGTCCGCCTTGCACTAGACCTTGCGAAAATCGATGTCCTCATAGCAAATGTCCTCAACTTTGCGGATACCCTTGCTCTCCGTGTCTCGAGCAATGCAGTTGGAAATGCGAGCACTTCAAATGCGGTAAACTGTGCAGCGAGCCTTGTGACAGACCACCTTGCGATCATCCTTGCAACAAACGCCTTAGAAGATGTCGCCATCCTTGTGTCGGTCTATGCGGGGAGCCTTGCCCTAAACTATGCCGTATATGCGACAAGGAAAAATTGCAAGAGATTTTCTTTGGCAACGAGGACGAACCCAACGCGAGATTTCTGCAATTAGAAGATTGCCACCACGTATTAGAGATCCAAGGCTTAACGAGATGGATCCAAGAACACACAGGCGGATCGATAAAAGCCATATCGTGTCCGAAATGCAAAACTCCGATTAGAAGGAATCTTAGATTCGGAAAGGAAGTCAATAAAAGTTTGTCGTTAATCGAATTGGTTAAAGAAAAGTCTTTTGGAAAACTCGAGGAAAACAGAGAGTTGCAGGGGCAATTAGCCTTAGAATCCAGATCTTTTTTTCATTCCGCGTGCATCACCAGAACCACATTGGAATTTACAAGGAAACGTCTTTCGGATAGACGTGTACTACCGCGTAATAATCTGATTACAATTCAAAACAACTTCGCCGTTTGCAAGGAATTGGACAAAATTCCACATAATCCGGATTTTTACTGTCTGGAAGATAGGGCGCGAAAGTCAATTGAAGAATACGTGAGAATTTCTCGTAAGAAAATTATCTCCAAGATTGCGAACCTCAGTCACAACCGTCAAACGATTCAATTTTTAAATGACGTAAACATCGAAACAAGACGTCTGCAATGGATTACAAAATTCGCGAACGGATTGAACTCCCCTGACATTTCCATCGAGCCAGGAAAGGAATTATTTTCCCAAATTGTCACAAAGTTGACATCTTGCAAAGCGATGATTGAGTCAGATTTCGAAATTCTTAATTCCTGGACAGAAGAACTGAAGAAGCTAATGGGTTGTCTGGATGTAAGTCAAGAGGAGACATTGCAAGTGGTAATATGTGGTATAATAATACAAGGTCATTGGTATTCCTGCCCAAATGGACACGTTTATTGCGTCACCGAATGCGGAAGACCCATGCAAGAAGGAACATGTAACGAATGCAAGTCTACCATTGGTGGACAAAGTCACAGATTGAGGGATGATAATAGAGCCCTTGCAATTGGTGGTATCAATCGTAGCCCCGCCACTCCTAGAGTAGCTACTGTTAGGCCAAATTATTATCGCAGACCAAACTACAGACGCTACTAGACCTTTTCTTGTCTTGTGTTGTGGTATTGAAATAGGCAACTTTTGCCTATTTTTTCATTAGTTTTAAAAGGTTTGTTACTTTTTTGGTATCGTAAAACGTTTCATATTTGCTTTATATTACAAAAATGATTTTTTTTTGTCACGGGTAACGTTAACAAAGTTGTGTTACGTTTTAAAACCAATGTCATTTATTATTTTTTTTTCAATACTTAAAAAAAGTAAAGAAAGTAAACTTAAAAGTGTTAGGTTATTGAAATAGCCGACTTTGCCCATTTTTTCATCATTTCTTAAAACTTAAAATTTTTTATTTCTCGAAATTTTTATTTTTTTTTCTGTGTTTCTTGAACTGTTTATTTTTTTCTTTATTTCTCGAAATGTTTCATTTTTTTCCTTTATTTCTTGGAATGTTTAATTTTTTTTCTTTATTTCTTGAATGTTTAAATTTTTTTCTTTATTTCTTGAATGTTTCATTTTTTTTCTTTAGTGCTTGAAATGTTTAATTTTTTTTCTTTATTTCTTGAAATTCTTTATTTCGTGAAATGTTTAATTTTTTTCTTTATTTCTTGAAATGTTTAATTTTTTTTCTTTATTTCTTGAAATGTTTAATTTTTTTCTTTACTTCTTGAAATGTTTAATTTTTTTTTATTTCTTGAAGTGTTTAATTTTTTCTTTATTTCTTGAAATGTTTAATTTTTTTTTCTTTATTTCTTGAAATGTTTAATTTTTTTTTTTTTTATTTCTTGAAGTGTTTAATTTTTTCTTTCTTTCTTGAAATATTTCATTTTTTTTTTTCTTTATTTCGTGAAATGTTTGATTTTTTCTTAATGTGAAGGTTAACGTTAACAAAGTGTTTTAATGTTTATAAGCCAAAGCAATTAATTTCATAATTACCTGCTCAATTTAAAAGTAGTTACTATTAATTAAAAATTTGTTATCACTTACAGTTTAAGAACATACCTTTTTGTACCAAAAAAAAAAAAATCTTGTTTACTGAAAACGTATTAACGACTTAAATTTTCTTAAAATGTATGTATAAGAATTAAGTTTAAAAACTATGTGCCTTTTAGTGTTTAATCCTAACTTGTTTGAAGACTTTTTAAGAAGTGTTTTATTGTCATGTAAGCCAAAAGTATGATATTGGATGTGTTTTACGTATTTTCAATAAAGTTTAAATAATATTCTTAAATAAACATATTTCTAACTTAAAAGAAAGGTATTTCATTGTCAAGACGCGCAAAGGTACGTTACATAGAGGCCTAGCTTTGCGCGTGCTGACAACCGAAGCGGTAACAGAGTATATACAGAATAAGCTGTCGTTCTAGATAGGGAGTTGCCTATCCTATAGCGTGAAAAACATTTTCACACGCGCAATCTTTATCCATGGTAGAATATTAAAAAAATAAATGATCTCTTATTTTAATTGGTCTAAAAATAATTTTAATTGGTCCAGCAGACCAATGATGGGACAGTAGTCCTCGTTTTTAAGACTAATTAAACGCTAGGCCTAATTATTTTGTATTAAGAGATAATTTATTTTTAATATTTTTTTCCCTTTTATATTTGAAGGCTTTCGTTACTTTAATTAAAATTTCTTTTGACTAGTTATTAAATTTCTCTACTAGCCCCTGTAAATCCCGTACAAATTTCCCTGCATAACACTAACGCCTTAAGAGAAGTAACTAGTGTGGTTGACAACGAAGCTTTCCACCCTTTTAAACTGTTCTTTTAGACATTTATTCCAATTTCTAAACATTTACCAGTCAAAATACTTATTATTGTATTCTCTACTAGAGCCCCTGTAAATCACGTACAAATTTCCCTGCATAACACTAACTAGCAAAAGTATATAGAGATAACTTTTGGGAGAAGTAATAGTTTGCGAACACGTGTGCTCTTATTTTAAAAGATTTCTTTGAAACCTCTCTATGGCCATCTGGTGACGAAAGATTAACCTTATAGAAACGTCAGCGACACAACAACACAGGCCACTGCGCGCGCTTAACAACAGCGCTCCTAAACTCTCCCGCCTCTGCTGAAAGATCTCACATGATTCGATCCATAACATAGACTAGGTCCTCGCTTCAAACCTCTAGATCCTAGCTGGCTAGAATACATTACTTAACTGTACCGTAAAAGGCAGGTGGAACGAAAAAATGGGGGTCCGAATCAACTCGCTAGTGTAAACCTTAAATCATTAAAACATCTACAATCTCCGGTCCGGAGTACGATACGTTTAGAAAATAACACTAAGCCCTAAAGATTGTCGGCCGCGGTGCATTGTCGCTAAGCCTTGCCACTGGATCAAAATAAAGGCGTTTTCCCTTTCTCCAGGCTTCGCGTCGTCTAGCAAAGGCTAAAAATGGAAGACGAAATAAACACCACGGATAAAGTGGTTGTTTCCCATGAACCCAAAGCGGTCAAAAACAATACAAACGGTCTTTATATCGTCGATGAACGACGGAGAAATTTGGAGCAATGGATGGAAGAATTACCCGTTGCCTTACATCATGTACCATTACTGTCACTGGCCATACCTGGTAAGTGTCAAATTTTCCCCACTTGTTTAAGAGTATCTGGACTGGGAGTCTTTGGGTTTTAATTATACGCTTGGTTGCGTCAACTTCCCAGGTTTAATTGTTGAATTAATAGCGATTATTTTAACGGTTTTATATTACCATTAATGTCATTGATAATTAGATTAAGTTAAGTGGTATAGGGGTGGTCACTCCCATAGTTAGGCGCGCAACATTTGCCTATTTAATCTCAATTAATATGATTAAAAATACGATTTAATCGGTGTTAAATATTAATTGTTTGTCTTACCATAATTAAATCGTGGTTAGAAATATTAGACTTGTTTTATCCAACAAACTATACATGATTTGAAGTTTATGTTTGGATATTGGATAATCTTTAATTTTATGTATTTCTACTGAAGGCTATAGTTTTCGTTTATGTGAATGATTGATTTATGGTTATGGGTCAACGGTCGTTTTAATTAAAAAAAATTTCAAATGTGTCTCGAATTACTTGTCGGTTGGGAAATTATGGATTTAGTTATGTACAGGGTGGAAATCTTAGTCTCCGGATTCAATTGTAGATACTTCTCCTAAGGCATTGGTGTTATGCGGGGATAATACATGAGGGATTTACAGGGGCTAGTGGAGAAATTAAATTAGCAGTCGCAATTATTTTAATTGAAGAAACCAAATGAATTAAAGTCATTGGTGACAAGATTTACATAGCATGTTGTGTTGGTAAAATATTATTTTAAATGTTTCTAATTATATGTTGGCAATGCGACATTGATACATTTCTGACTGTTGTGACCAATGATTTTTGATTATTTTACAAAAATACACGAAATTTTTCAATTAGTGCATAATTTTTATACAATATACAAATAAAAGTTACATTAAAATATGTCAGGGAAAATAACTTTAAACGGTCAATAAAAAAACCTGAAAAAGTAAAAGGTATTTTGAATCCTAATTTTACTAAAATTCAACGTGTTTCGTTACTACACCAAGAAGTGATGTCTAGTTTACTAGGGAGAATGTTAAGATACCTAAGTATTCGCGTGCCATAGTCCCAGTCCCCCTTTAAAAATACAAGGGGGGGGGGACGTAAAAGGAGGTCATGCTATTTCGCCTCTCCTCTACCGGAAAATACGTAATTTTCGTCATTCGCGTCGCGCTGACCCGGACGTGAGTTTTCAAGAACCAATGAGAGGCGGGGATTAACTCCGGACCTACGTAATTTTCGACTGGAGATAAAGCTAGAAATGTGCCGAATTTATAACTTCTCCCTAGTAAAGTAGATATCGCTTCTTGCTACACATATAACTTCAGTATAACTTCCTTCTAATTCTATCTCAAGAGCAAATATCTTTGAAAGCACATTACATTAGCGCTTGAAACATTAACTTTGGACTATTGACAATTTTTTTAAAAAGAAAAGGCGGCCATTAGTTGCTAAAAACGTCAAAACTCCGGATACCCATCAATCAAAAAGCTACTAAGCTTAACCCTTACTTTGGTCTAAAAACAAACTATACAGGGTGTTCTATGGGAAATCAATCAATTTTGAGTCGAAAATGTAATCTATACTTCTATCGCCATTTTGTTGTCACAAGGGACACAGTTTACAAGTTATCATTGAAGTGTTTTAAGGATGACCTCTTAATACATAGTTTACACTAAAGAGAGTTTTACCAAGAAGTGATATCTAGTTTATTAGGGAGAAGGTATAAATTCGCGCCACATATCTAGCTTTATGTCCAGTCCAAACGTAGGTCTGGAGTTAATCCCCGCCGCCTCTAAATTACAACCAGCATCTCATTGGTTCTTGAAAACTCACGTCAACGCGACGCGAATGACGAAAATTACGTATTTTCCGACTGAGGAGAGGCGAAATAGCCCGGCCTCCTTTTATGTCCCCCCTTGTATTTTGAAAGGGGGACTGGGACTATGGCGAGCGAATACTTAGGCATCTTATACCTTCTCCCTAATAAACTAGATATCGCTTCTTGGTTTTAACGTACCCCCAGTGTTGCCAGGCCGTTAGTGAGGCAAGAGATTGTGCAGAGAAAGGCTAGCACAGTTCAGTTTCAATCAGTACTTAACCTACTTAACTGTTGCACAGAGGGTCTGACAACACTGCACCTTAGTTTAAGTTCAGACAGGAAGGGGGGATTTTCTGTAGCCTCTTTAGTCAAAATTATCTATTAAATTAGAGTGTCCCTGGTGGCAATATGCAATATAGAAGCTAGTTACATTTTCGACTCAAAATTGATTTCCCATAGAACCATCCCACTCATGTACTAAAGTATTTCGGTCATACCACAATTTTTGGGAAAACACCCTGTATAGAGAGAGAAAGAAATTCTTTTTCTATTATTTTCATCGGGTTGACAACATGGGAATGAGCCGACGTCAAGTCAAACCACACCCTTTCACGCAATCTGTCTTGGGATTGGGGCGTAGATATCTTGGACGATGGTCAGTGTATTAAGGTTCGACCCCATAAAAATATTAAACTATAAAATATTTATGGTAAAGAAAAAAGATAAAAGTATAACTTGTTACATTAAGTAACTTCAGTAACCTTTGGCTTTCAGGGAACCCCCAACCCCGCGGGGAGATCGGGTCAAATGCATTGGAGGTTTAAGTTCTCAGGTTTAGCTACTAAATTTTGCATATTTCGCTATAGGAATGCATATAGGTATTAGGAAACGTTGTGCTACATCCATTTTCACTCAACGTATCTAGGCAGGGATAGATTTAATTTTAGAAGTAGGAATGGAGAACTGTTAGTATTTACAGTCCGACTCATGGCCCAGTATAGAGCCCCTCCCTCTAACACGTAACGAAAAGTTTAAATTATCTTATTGGCTGCTCACTTAAACTACGTTTTGATGACGTTATTGACGGGGACGGCGAGAAATACGTAATTCCTTTGCTATGACCCGCCTCTTCTTTCATACCCCCCCCCCGTCCCGTGGAAGGGGGTCCGGGACTTTGACGCGTGCCCATACTACTCTGTTCTCCATTCCTACTTCTCAAATTAAATCTATCCCTTTTATGACGAAATTTACCTCGTGAATAATCTATCTATCTAAGCACTCGCGTTGCTACAAACCAATGAAATCACAGTTAGAAAGATGCACATCAGAATAATGAGGCATGACGGATATAGTTCTCAAGCCCGGTGTACCAACAAACCCGCATAGAAATTAACATGGGAGATATATGGGGGGCACAATAATTCCTAGTAGCTGTATGTATTCCTCTTTATAAATATTCTTTATAAATATTCATTCTAAATCATGAGATTTATTTTGGAATATTTTAGGTATATTTATTTTGGTAAATAAATTTCGAGATTGCATTTTATCTTCAGAAGGCTATGATATTCTTTATAAGTGTGGGTCAAAAGGATTTGCAACGAGTTCGACAGTTCGTATTAAAAAAAATTAATGCATGCATAGGTGCATTTTTATAACCGATTGGCAAAGACTTTCTATTCCTTTAACTACAAGTGTATTTTCTCTGGCCTCGGAGGAACAATTACTTTCAAAACTTCAAACTTATTAGCCGTGTGTAAACATCATTAAAACACATTCAATTAACCTAATCTAACCTTTGACCTCTTTCGAAATCGTCTGGGCTGTTAATTAATTATAAATTCAATTTTCTTATTCTATAAAAGTGTTAAGCCTTTGTAAAGTTCGCAAAGCTATAAGACTACCGCCCTCCGAGGTTGGAATTAATATTTTATAAATCGATAATATTTAAGTATAACCATAAGTTTATAAGATATGCTCCATAATAAGTTTGTCACAGGTAACTTACAAACTGGAGCTTTTAATTTTGAAGTGATTGAGGTAGGTCATAGATTCGAGATAAAGCGATGTACGCCTGGTGAGGCGCTGCTGTCAAAGGCTTAGTAATGCAGACTAAATAGGAGCTAGATGGAAGTCCTGCAAAATTAATTAACCCACCGAGTGTAGTACTTCAATTCTCGTTTCCGTCGTTCTCGAACTAGTTATCTCGAGCTGTAAGTCTATGCTATAGCATTACGAACACGTATAGGTAGTGTCATACTTATCAGGTAACATATCTTATAAACTTATGGTATAAGTAAGAATCGGATACCAGGTGAATTTCAAGGAATAGAGAGGTCAGAGTTCAAATGGAAAACGCCCCACTGGGATTTCCCTGGCCCTTGCATACATTTATCTTCAATTCTCGGGCACTATACAAAACGAGTTAGGCTTTAACAAAAATGAGGAAGATGTAAATTGGGGTGCTCAATGACTCGTGAATGATTAAGTGAGTTAATTCAGTTCAACAAGTAGTTTTGAAAGTAGTGAGGTGGTTTTTTTCTCTCTTTTTTTAAGGTGGTTATAAATTATAAGGGATAGATTTAATTTTAGGAGTAGGAATGGAGAACGGTTATTATTTACTTCAGTTATTCCGACTCATAGACCACCCAGTATAGAGCCCCTCCCTCCAACACGTAACGAAAAGTTTAAATGATCTTATTGGCTGCTCACTTAAACTACGTTTTGATGACGTTGCGCTGACGGGGACGGCGGAAAATACGTAGTTCCTTTTTACCTCTGTCGCTATGACCCACCCGCCTCTTCTTTCATACCCCCCCCCTCCGTCCCGTGGAAGGGGGGTCCGGGACTTTGACGCGCGCCCACATTACTCTGTTCTCCATTCCTACTTATAAAATTAAATCTATCCCTGTGCGTAATTGAGGAAACTTAATTCACAAGTATCTTCTTTAATATTGTAGATAGACATATTCATTACTTTATACGTTTTTTTCGATTAAAACAGAAAATTTATAGTCCAAAGTATCCCTTTAGATATTCTTGCAAGTAAAAAATAAACTCATTATTACACGGAAGTAAAAGTCGAAGGATTTCTTATTTCGAAGCAGAATGGCTTAACCATCGTTTCGTAGGTTTGTCGGTTTTCTGCTTGGATAGAATTTTGGGTGCAATTTGCCTGAGGGGATCTATTTGGGATGATTTAGGCTTATCGCGCCAATGATCTGATTGGATTAAGCTATCGCCAGCCAAACTTATTTCCAGCAGAAGATCCGCCTTCAGACTTAGCCCTAAGCTCTAAGCCTTATGTTATAATATCCACTTGCTTAAACGCGTAATTAAAACTCTGGCAGAGAAGATAATTAATTTGTTTACACGTTCGCACCCAATCTCTACCTAATGAATTAAGGGATAATTTAAAATTCAATTTACATTTATGAGAAAAATGCCGGATAGAAGGTATTTACAGGGATAGATTTAATTTTATAAGTAGGAATGGAGAACGGTTAGTATTTACTTCAGTTATTCCGACTCATAGACCACCCAGTATAGAGCCCCTCCCTCCAACACGTAACGAAAAGTTTAAATTATATTATTGGCTGCTCACTTAAACTATACGTTTTGATGACGTTGCTGACGGGGACGGCGAAAAAATACATAATTCCTTCTTGACCCGCCTCTTCTTTCATACCCCCCCTCCGTCCCGTGGAAGGGGGTCCGGGACTTTGACGCTCGCCCAGATTACTCTGTTCTCCATTCCTACATCTAAAATTAAATCTATCCCTGGCTTTATATTACGGCTGAGAAACTTTTGTTTTAAATCGGCGTCCATATTACAAAATGGCGGTTGGGAGGACTTCGTTGCCGTTACGTAGATGGCTAGGGTACAGCGGAGCCTCCGGGTACAGGCTGCAACGTTATAGGTATTTAGATTGCAACTCCATCTAACCTCTCTCCTTGACCCTTCAAGCTGAAATTATCTAATATTAAAATTATCGATTTTTGGGGTCTTTAACCCTTTAAAGCCTAAGAAAAGGAGTAATTCTAGACTAGATCCTTAATATTTTTTTAGAAAAATCCCCAAAATTATTATAAACCCGGTAGTAAAATTGTCAAAACAGCTTCTCACGTGTCATGCTTGAAATAAAACCGCCTAAAAAAGCGGTTTTTTTTACAGCTGAGTTGTTGTTTTTATGATACCCCGTCTGACTATATGGTAATTTTAAATGAAAAATAAATATAAAGCCATGGACCTTACAAACCCTATAGGGGACGGGAAATCTGAGAGAACGCACGTGCAAAAATATAATATACAGGTTGTTTCTGATAAGTCTGGTGGCATAAATTAAGGGGGATATTTTTTCTTTGGGAAATCAATCGATTTTGAGTCGAAAATGTTCTATACTTCTATCGCCTCCATTTTGTTTACCTCAGGGTACACCCTGTTTTCGAGTTAAGATTTGATGGGTGTTTTAGGGATGACCCCTTAATTAAATTAGAAATAATTATTAATTCATTTTAAGGGGTCATCCGTAAAATACTCTTTACAATCTTAACTCGAAAACAGAGTGTCCCTTGTGATAAACAAAATGGAGATAGAAGTATAGAACATTTTTGACTCAAAATCGATTTCCCAAAGAACAAACATCCCCCTTAATTTATGGAAGGCAGACTTATCAGAAACAACCTGTATTATAACGTGTGTACTTGGTCGCGAAAATGACCCCTTTTCTCGTCCTCTTAAATATTCCTAAGTCCATGAAAAAACCCAAGTTGTCAATTTTTCCCGGCGGAAGTTTAACAAGACTGAACTTTCTATAGGTTTATATATAAAGTTAAATAACAATTTTTTCAAGCAAACCTTTTACTACCAAGAAAGGCGGGGCCCCTATACTTTGGAATCCGTTTAAAATATACACCATTAAGCCTTGGACTAGGGTATTCTTTAATGGTGAAAATACCCAGACTGTAACTTGGAATTTTCTAACATTCATTGATCGATTGAATACTATGTGTAATGTTTCCTGCAGCCCGACAAAACCCAAGGCCGTCGTCTCAAAGAGTCAAAGTCGGGTTTCATTTGGTTATATACAGGGTGTTTCTGATAAGTCTGGTGGCATAAATTAAGGGGGGTGTTTGTTCTTTGGGAAATCAATTTTGAGTCGAAAATGTTTTACCACAAGGGACAATGCTGTTTTTGAGTTAAGATTGTAAAGAGTAGGGATGAACCGGTACCGATACCATATCGGTATCGGCACCGATACTCAGGGTTTCCCGATAGTATCGGATCGGTTGGTTCGATACCGATACTAAACCGATACTCGTTTAAAATGCGTTATATGACGCTACATGACATTTTTAGGTCTTTTCGTAACGTAATGATGGTGATAATATCTCATTTCTATGAATTTCAATCGTGACGAGTTCTCATTTATATAAAAAGTACCTGAATTCAGTTTATTTAACAACTAATAAGCGAAAATCTTTCTTAGTACGCGCCTACTACTCTAGGGATGAACCGATACCATATCGGTATCGGTTGAAGTATCGGGTTTTGGATCATAGTGAGTAAATATCGGTATCGATCGGTATCGGTTCATGTTTGTACCGGTATCGGGTTAAGCCTGGTATCGGCCATCTCTAGTAAAGAGTATTTTACGGATCACCCCGTTAAATTTAATTAAGAAACTTATTTAGACAATGATTAATTAATAATTTAATTAAGGGGTCATCCCTAAAACACTGAGTCATATCATAACTCGAAAACAGTGTCCCTTAGGACAAAAAAAATGGGGATAGAAGTTACTTAAATTTTCGACTCAAAATCGATTTCTCAGAGAACATCCCCCTTAATTTATGCCAATTCCAGACTTATCAGAAACACCCTGTGTAGTTATTCAATTCCTTGGTTTGTCCCTGACCCTTCCAGTTTTCAGTGAAAGGCATTTTTGTTTAGTGTATTTTTAATAATGTTTTTTTTATAAACCAACTAATTATGTTATGTTTATTGGTTAGCGTATTTGACCGAGCTGAATGATTTATTATTTAAGTAACACTGGGGAAATTAATGTTCATTAGAAGTCATGTGGTTTGATCGCGTTTTTCTCAAGGTTGGGACGATAATGCAACGTTTTATTGAATTTCAAAGTAAAAATAAAACTTTGTTTGTTTCTAAAAGAACTGAACAACATCATTCGGATTGCGGGTGCAACCAAGGACTATTTAGTGTTTAGTGTCTACATAGACAGAAAACACTTCCCGGTTTCAGGCCCTATGTTAAAAATCCAATTCGTTATTTTTTTTTTTTTTTTTTTGAGATTTTTCTGCATAGTTTAAGACAAAATAGTATTATCAGAAGTAAGGTGACACTAGAAGTAAAGAGCTCTAGCATTGGTAGTAGATCCAGGCGGCACCAGTGAACAAATTTGAGGATTTTATGCCGCTTCCATCGCGCCTACACTAGAGAGAAAAAAATTGGTCGAGTTCCAAAACAAATTCCTACCCCCTTCCCCTCACCCTAAAACCGCGGAACACGGACGCGGGTGCTTGAATCTAGTTCGGCCGTCTACCGCCACGAGCGTCTCACGTTTTGGAGGGAAAATTCAGAAACCGGTACCAGAGGGTCAACCGTTGGGTGTCTTATCAAGAATATTCACTTTCGCCAGGTGAAGAATTTGGTTAGCTCAGTACTTCTAGTCTCATCTTACTTCTGGTATTATACATGAGCATTTTTATTCCTATATTTTCCTATAAAAACACATGATTTTTTCTCATATAAAATCCTATAATTCTGGCCAAAAAATTCCTATATTTCCTATAAGGAATTTAAATTTTTGGCTGGGCTTCCTGCGCGCGGTAGCTTAGCTATAGTTTTCATAATAACTAAAGAGTAAATAATGTTCTTTACGCTAGAGACCAAATTTATTTTTTAAAAGATATCCTTATATATAACTTTATCTCAAAGGACATAAAATCCTTTGAAGAACACGGAAATTCAAGGAGTCTTTTGTAACAGAAAAGAAAAATCTTTTTTCTACAAAAATTTCCATTTGAGAAAGGTTAAGGTCCCAAGGCACTCGTGACTTTTAGCAACGCTGACAAGTGACTTACGTTTATAGTATGCTTTGTAATGGGGGTGAAGCCATTTAGATGGCACTAGGGAAATTGCTTAACGAGCTGGAACGAACCAACGTTCAAAGGAAAATGTTTCGAAAGAAAATATGGATTAATATTATATTTCATGTTTTATCATGGGAATGGTGATACGGGAATTCATCAAAAAAAATGGTTCTTTGAGGATTATAGTTTGATACTGGAGTAGAAATCATGCTTTATCGTGCTAATACGAGATGCCTTTCCCATTTATGAGCGTGGTAAAATTTACACATACTAGCCCGGTGTTTGGTTATGTATAAGGCGTCATCTGGAGGCAGCAACAAGTGACGTAGCAAAGTAAAAAAAAAAAAGAGGAATCCGAATATTTCTACTGAGAGGTGTCAGCACTTACTGATGCCTAATCACGAAAAGCATTGTGGGATTTTCTAAACAGCTACAGCCTACAGATGGCTCCCAACTATGCTACTCTAGAGTCTAGAATCAAACAGCTCAAAATTTTCTCGTACAATGTATGATGGTGTAGAAATGAAAGATTCCCATAGTACCTTGCGATTAGGTAGGGGGCCTGATCAGTGCTGCCTCCTATTGTCATTTTATTTGCGTGTGAATTAGCTTCTATTTTGAATACACAGACGTCGGCTGAATCGCTCGTCATCTATCTTTCTCCTCCAAAATAGTATAGGTATTGTCCATATTAGAAAGATTGTAGCGCCATCTCGGAACAGCTACGGGGACAGACTAAAGTCATGGTTTTTTTTTTGGGGGGGGGGGTTCATATTGATTCGGGTTGGGTTAGAGATAACAGTAGGCAATGGTTTCTATTTATGTTAAATCCGTCACTAAGAGACTCTTTTACGACAAATACGACGCCAGGACACGCCCCTTCACGAGGCAAATATCCTTTCTACCCATACTTATGTGTATGATAGACTTATGATACGGGGTAATCGTCGCTCCAAACCGAGTCTCCATAAATAGGACCGTTTTCCTTTAAAATGTTGTAAAGAAAATCGATAACTACTTGATTGAAAAATCAAGTTTTCTTTTTTCCTTCCATTCTTTTGTTGGGTAATTGGGGTCATTGTGAAAATGCATGAGAAAGGAAAGTTTGGTTGAGTTGAAATTAGGCCTAAACAGAGGTGATAACGTAAAGTTTTCGTTGGTAGTTCAATTTATATGATTATTTTTTTAAATTCAAAATTAAGGTTCGAAATTAGGTTTTCTACTCAATTGCGAGGCTGAATTTTGTTCAAAAAGATTTATAGGCCATATATTACTTTTGGTTTGACCTCATGACTTCTTTTGGCAGAGTTTATTGCGTAAATTAGTACCGTTTACTTAAACCAGAAGGGGATAATGGAAGAAGGATGACACTATGTATGCTCTTAATACTTCAGTTATGTAACATGATTCTTCCCCTTTTTGAACATTTGTTCTCCCGCTCATCAAACTTAATTCAGATGGGTAACTATGGCACCGTGCTAGGGTGACTTCTATAACTGTTGGAACACTAAATCCAAGTAGCAATCAAGCCACAAACTTTGATTGTCTTGGCGTGAGACAAAAATTACCACAAGCGCATGCATGCGCCTTGGTTGGCAAATAGTTAAGCAGCGCTAATAGAGTAATGATGAGGGGAACTATTTTATCCTTCGCGTATGTGATTCGGTTTAGTATCCTTGCTATAATAATTGTAAAATGTTAATTGGGAAGAATTATGTTACAATTACCCCGGGCGCTTTGTGGTGGTACACTTCTCTCGAAGAGAAGTATTATATACTTTTGGTTAAACTGCCCTATTTAAATATTGAACACCAATAAGCAAAAGCGATGATCTAAATATTTTGGTTTAACAAAGCTCAATTTTCACATTTATAGGTATTAAAAATGATCAAAACCTTATATTGAACTTGAAATTAAACGCGCAACTTAACCTTGAAAATATTATATATTATTTAATAACCCCCTTTAAAAGAGATTGATAATATCAGGAATGGGTGCGGTTGAAATTACGATTCAAAACACGTCGAAACATTAATCAATACCAAATGAGACAAGAGATTTGAGATGTAATCAGATACAGGTCTAGTATTAAGCTAGACAGTCCAAAATCAATATAAGCAATCTATATATATCCCGGAAGAGAACTGTCATAATTCAATCTGTTCAATGATATACAGGGTGTTTCTGATGTAAGTCTGGTGACATAAATCAAGGGGGATGTTTGTTCTTTGGGAAATCGATTTTGAGCCGAAAATGTTTTAACTTCTATCTCCATTTTGTTGGCCACAAGGGACAATGCTGTTTTCGAGTTAAGATTGTTGTTGGAGTATTTTACGGATGACCCCTTAATTAAATTTAATTAAGAAACTGATTAAGACAATTATTTCTAATTTAATTAAGGGGTCATCCCTAAAACACTCCATCAAATCATAACTCGAAAACAGCATTGTCCCTTGCGGTAAACAAAATGGAGGCGATAGAAGTATAGAACATTTTCGGCTCAAAATCGTTTTCCCAAAGAACATCCCCCTTGATTTATGCCACCAGAGTGACCAGACTTATCAGATACACCCTGTATATGTATTTAAAACATAATAATTTTGCTATATTTAACTGGCGATTTTTATAATAATAAGTGTATAATAATGAATTTTTGAGAAGTTAACTTTTTCAAGAGAAAATCTGTGACTTTGTGAGTTGTAATGAAACGTTTTTCTTCCCAAAGTTTCACTTAACGAGTCTAAGCTGGGAAGACCACGTTTGCTTTTACGCATTTTCTAATAATTTAGGCCAAATAAATGAATATAAAGTAATTAAAATGGATACGTAACTTTTTCAGGTTCCCACGACGCCGGAAGTTACTCATTAGACCCTCATTCGGAAGTTGCTCCTGACCAACCGGAACTGTACTACCCATCAGTCTTCATGGGTTGTTTCATGAAACACATCATTTTGAATTGGTCTAAGACTCAAACCATCCCTATCCGGCAACAACTTGAAGCCGGTGTCCGTTACTTCGACTTACGCATCGCGTCAAGAGGCAACAGTAACGAATTGTACGTCGTTCATGGTCTATACGGCGCCTCGGTTCGTCAAATACTTCAAGACATCAAGAAGTTCTTAGACGAAAAGAGCAAAGAAGTTGTCCTCTTAGACATCCAACATTTTTACAAGATCTCGGCCGAGGACCATCACAAATTGATAACCTTGCTGATCTCAACGTTTCAATCCTCATTGTGTCCTTTAGTCGGGGACCCCAACGCAATTACATTAGAATGGATGTGGTCCCGAGGGTTTCAAGTCATTCTGTTCTACAGAGACCCCGTGGCTAAATTTCACCCATTCCTCTGGCCAGGTCGTCTTATACCTAATCCTTGGCCTAACACCGTTTCCGTCACTGGTTTGATTGATTTCTTATCGGAAAAATACAAGGAAAGACCACAAGGAGTGTTTTACGTCACGCAAGCCATCTTGACGCCATCTTTGTTCTACGTTTTACGTCATACATTCGGCAACTTGAAGAATCTCTTGGTATCACCATCGAGACCGCAAATTTTACAATGGTTAACGGACAAAATGCCTCAAGGTTTGAACGTGGTCATTTGCGATTTCGTGGACATGGATAAGTGTCGTCTACCCGAATCGGTGGTCGAGTTGAATTACAAGAACATCGATGAAAAGTTGCAGAAGGAATTGGAGGATCGAGCCAAGCAGGAGCTGTTGGAACGGCAGCGGAAGGAAGAGCAGAAGAAACAACAAATTGAAATGAACAACAATAATGGAGCTGAAAAGAATATCACCGAAAATAAGTTGTGTGAGATTATAACACGACTCGAACTCGTTTAAACGATCTCATTTATATCTACTTGCGAAAGATTGGCAATTTGTTTCTTGGGTTATGAGGTGGTATTGTTGTACAGGTATTTTGATAAAAATGATGCGCTCTGATTGGGTATGGTATTAAGCCTAATTAGGGTTAGTGAAATTTCTTCTTGTCAATAAATTTTGTTTATTTTTGGAGGGTTAAATGTTTTTCATTGGAATCTTAGTTAAGCCTTGGGCTGTTGTCAAGTTAAGCCTTGTATACTTGTTTCTCTTTTACTTAAGATTGGTATCAAATCAAACAATGATTTCAAGACATACATGCTATTTAGGCTTAACAGTATAAGTTAATATTGGTAGATCTGTAATAGTTAATGAGTTCTGAAAGATTTGATCAATTATGCGTTGTAATATTAAGAGTATGTTAAGCTAAGCCTTGGCTAAGAATATGGTATATCAATTAATTAATTTGAATTCCAAGATTAGGCTTAACCAGTAAGATATTTCTTAAATTTGATAGACTTAACTGAACGGTTTAAACTTTTGAAAGACGTGAATCAGTGGTACATGGTGTTGTTACTCAATTAGGCTTAACAAAACCATACTCCTAGGCTTAAATGAGTAACAAAACATCGATAATTCTACTTAAAACCTTAATTAGGCTTAAGTGATGTTAGGCCTAATTAGGCTTAAGCCTAACCCGTTCATACGTGCATCGTTTAACATAAAAGCAATTAGATGGGGAAAACGGTGCATTTACAGCCTTTACAATACAAAAACAATGAAGTATAATTAATTGTTATTCAATATGTAATAACGTCACATGGTAAATGCTTTTTTATTAATAAAGAAATTAATGGGTGCATTTATGACGTAAAGTCACGTCACGTGACACAACCCCATTTGTACCGCTTCTTTCCCCGTACACGTACCCCTACTACGAAAGTGACTTTTCGGTTCTTGTTAATTTTGATTTTAAATCGATGTAAGATTCAATTTGAGTGCGAAACATAAAAGGTAGGTGGTTGAATAGTTTACACTAAGTATTAATTAATGTAAAAGTATTAAAAACCAAGGAAGGCTATGCAGTGAAGTAAAATTTAAAGGAGATTGAGATGAAAATACACAGCGCACATTCAAATATTTGAAGATAATTAAATCCCCCGTTTCAAAATATTATATTTAAAGAAATTAAATTAAATTATACTAATATATATTGTTAAGATTTATGTTAAAAATAAAAAGGAATAAAATAAATTAATAATTAACCCCACCAAAAAAAATGTTTTAGTAAATAATGCTTTTTGAGTATTGTATTATCAAGAGTTGGTAAATTGAGTAGTAAAAGGACTGTGAAGCATGGTTAGGAATTACATAATTGATATATCGACCAAACAATACTGTAAGTAGAAGAATGGTTAAGACAGCTTGAAGTCTCAAGGTACCAAACAGTAAAATTAAAGCAGACAACATTGTATACGCCTGTCACCTGAAGTGATCTCGCTCAAGAGAAGAAAACATACAAGGGGTACCCTTTTGTATAGTCCCATTAGCGAACTCTGTCTAGAACGAAATGGCACTTAATATAGAATACCTAAAACCATAACCCTATGACACTCTTCATAAGTATGGGTCTAAAGGATATTCACTACTAAATGCTACTACATATTAGCGCATTTTGACATGTTTCTTGAATAGCGACGCCAGATGTCGCTATAACCGCAATCTTTGGCGCGATTTTTCAAACGCAACTATTCAAAACGCGCTAATTGTGTAGTAGGCTTTTTAAAATGGTAGATGGGCGTCACCTGGTGGTGGCTTAGTCGGAAACGTAAATTATTATAGCCTATTACCAGACCCTTACTTATGAAGAACAATTAGGTTATTACAAATAGGGTGATTATAGGGCCGAAGTATAATTGGAAATCAATTTTGGGTCGAAAATGTAACTTCTATACGGGACTTACGAGGTTACCGCCCCCTTTTCGGAGAGTTGTTCTGCCAAGGCTACGAAGCGAGTTCGACGACAGGGAATGTCAGCCACTAACTAAAGGCCGCCGACAGGTTATGGCAGCGCCCACAGAAATACCTCTCGTAAATCCCGTATAACATTTTGCCCTAATTAGGCACATTATTTTCAAGTTATGATTTTAGTGTTTTATGGATGACCCCTTAAATTTAATAAGTATGAAACTGATTAAGACAATGATTTCTAATTTAATTAAGGGGTGATCCCTAAAACATTCCAATCATAACTGGTAAACGGTGACCCTCAGTGCAAAATTTCATATAGAACATTGTCGACTCAAAATTGATTTCCCATCGAAGTCACCAACTGTCATTGATCATTTATTAAAGAAAAGAGTCTAAGATTATACCAAGAAGTGATATCTAGTTTAATAGGGAGAAGGTATAAATTCGCTCCACATTTCCAGCTTTATCTCCAGTCCAAATGTAGGTCCGGAGTTAATCCCCGCCTCTAAATTACAACCATGCAGCATCTCATTGGTTCTTGAAAACTCACGTCAGCTCGACGCGAATAACGAAAATTACAGTCATATTTTCCGACTGAGGAGAGGCGAAATAGCCCGGCCTCCTTTTACGTCCCCCCCTGTATTTTGAAAGGGGGACTGGGACTATGGCGCGCCAATACTAAGGCATATTATACCTTCTCCCTAATAAACTAGATATCACTTCTTGATAATACTTTCTGAACGGGTATGGCAATTAAAGCATTCATTTTATTAACTCCTGACCTAGCATAATTATACTGAATATTGTAAATAATGTTGCATAAATTAATTAATTAATACCAAATGCATAAATTTATTATGAGATATTAACCACTGCCTAAATATGTGTTAAATACGAAAAAATAAATAACATAAAAATCGTGTTTAAAAATATAATTATATATACATAACCTACCTACCCCTTAATATAAACTTTGTGGAAATGTTTAAAACTTTAAATGGTTCACTAAAGCCTCCCCCATTTTTATATTGTGCAATATTTCTAATTTACCAAAGTTAATTAAATTAAATTAAAATAATTAATATACGAGATTAAGCCGCTTGATATATTAAATATTAAATGTTTCAGCTAGCCCAAAAAAAACTGTTAAAAATAATTAAAAAGTGTTTAGATTTAAGTAAAACTAATATTAATATATTTATGTAAACTATTTTAAAATTAAGCTAAAATAAACAAGCTAAAATAAAGCACTTAATTTTTTAAAACTAATTAACGCTTAATAGCACTTTGCCACGCCGGATATTTAATTACGACGATTAAAATAATTATTTTCTAAATAAATTTTTAATTTTAAATAAAAACCAAAGCCCGTCTTCCACACACATCATTTTTAAAAACTTAAATTAATTTAATTTCTTTTTTGTTTCAAAGAAAATTTTCTGAAAAATTAATACTTAAACGAAACGATTCATAAAAAAATTTGATATAAAAATTTTTCGTCTTTGAAAAAAAAAATTTAAATAAAAGTTTTTAAAAAATTAATGATGATAATATTCATGGGTTTTGGTTAATAAAATAAATTTACATAAGTTATGTAATTTTTTCTATGAAAGTTTACGTGAAAAAAAAAAATATTGAAAAATGACGTCAGATTTGTGATAAATATATGGGAAAATAAAGTGCACACATAAACGAGTCGTCATGCGATCTGCTTAACTAACAAACAATGTTCACCTTTATAACTAATGTGGAAGGGATAGTTAAATAATAACTGAACTGTATTATTTGCTCATGGTTTATCAAATAATGGCTTAATAAAAATGAACAAACATTTATCAGAAAAAAATGCATTTCATTCTTTTGTGAATTTCTTATCGTTTTTGGATTCATTTTAATTTTAACGGGTTTCTGGATTAATTTCAAAAATAATTACTTTTAATTTTCACGAGATTCCGGATTAATTTTAAAAATTCCTTTCATTTTTCACGAGTTTTCAGATTAATTATAAAAATTCCTTTAATTTTTCACGAGTTTCTGGATTAATTAAAAAATTCGTTTTATTTTTCACGAGATTCTGGATTAATTTTAAAAATCCCTTGAATTTTCATGGGTTTTTTGATTTAATTTTAAAAATCCCTTGAATTTTCATGGGTTTTTTGATTTAATTTAAAAATTCCTATAATTTTCATGCGTTTTTGGATTAATTTTTCAAATTAATTTAATTTTTCAAATTAATTTAATTTTCCAAATTAATTGAATTTTCCATAGGATTAATTTTACTATTCCAATATCATTCCTTTCAATGATCTTTTTGTTAATATATCACTACTCAGTATCCTGTGTCGTGACGTCAAAATAACAACACTATAACCATGAATTTATTCATGAATTAATATTAATGAATAAATTCATGCTATAACTTAATATTTTATGGTTTCTTCTTCACCATAGACAAAGTGAATGACAGATACGAAATGGAACTCATCAATAAGCTTTGAATAAAGACAACGTCAATTCTGACGCAATTCAAGACAGAGTAATGCATCGGAGCCGATTTAAATTTGTAAACTAAAAAACGTTCTAAGATCGCTTCTTGCGAAGACAGACCAATGAAATTTCTTCTCAAATGACAAGCCGAAATTAACATCAAGTCACTGTTACTAATACTCGCTAAATTAACCAGTAAATATAATGTACAAATTAGCGGTAAAAAGGTATATATCACGAAATGAATTATGTATAACATGGAATTTTGCAACATTGCAGAAATAGAGACGTTAATGGCAACATTAAAAAAGAATTCAATTAGCCACAAACATACAAACATTTTTGCAATTGAATCCGAGTCTTGAACCATTTTCACTATGTCCGTATGAATGGCCGCGATGTGTTTAATGTTAATTTTTGGGTTTTTAATCATATTAGCTAATTTAATCACACGAAACCGCACAACGTGAGCTTGAAAAACCAAAATAATTTGAAAAAGAAATGGAACAGTTAAAATTAGGAAATAAATCAGGTGATCTATTTGGATTACAATTTTGGCTATATGTAGATTCAGTTTTAAATACCGTGAATCGTAAAGGCTGTATTCAATGTAATTAAGAGTTTCGTTAAAGTTGTATTGAGCAATTTCGACCATTTTGATGGAAATGATCAAAAGGTTGGTCAATAATGTGAGCGTTACAAAAATTCGATAAAAATTAGTTTCAACTGCCATTTTCGTAAGTGTCCATATTTCTACGAAATTGGCGTTGAATGTTTTACTGAAGAGGCAGATATTAATTATAAAACAAACCGCAATTTGATACAAAATATCAACACCGCCTACTTGGACACGAAAGCTGAATTCGACTGCCCAACAAGCCATGTGTAATCCGTACGAATTCACAATTAGAAAAGTTAACAATCCTCTTTTGGTGAATCGTTTACGCTTTTCACCGAACCTAATTAATCCAAGACATTGCAGCATTTTCAAAATAGCCAAGGTGAACATATTTTTACTGACACATAGATTTCCAATTCCACGAACAAGATCAAACATTTTGCAACATTTTTTGGTCATGACACTTAGATTTCGAATTATACGAACAAACATCTTAAAGTTCTTGATTTCACGTTGCACGGTTACTAAAATCTACCCGAAACGAAGTTCGCTCCGTTCTTGAACGCACAGTATAATTTTTGATACAAGAAAATTCAATCCATACGTAGGGTTTTTTTTTTTAACATTAACTACAGTCCCAACATACAAGAGGAGGGTTTTAGAAAATACCGAGTGAAACAACGGTTCGGCTCCGTAAAACCTTTACGTTTGTAATCTTACTAGGTCACGTTTTGTTACACGTTCATCAGAAACACTAGCTATGTAATTCATGGTTGAAACTTTTATAGACTAATATTTTGAGCAATAATCCATTACTTGTTGACTGAGTAGTTCTAAGTGTTTCTCAATTTCTAGACAAACATTTTCGGTCTGCGTTACTGTGCAAGAAATCAGGTGTATAAAAACAACGCAATTATAGTTTTGATAAAGTTTAACTCACCTAACTAGTCCTAAAGTTCACAATTAGTAACACGAGTGAACCAGTCTAGGAAATACCACAATTCCACAGGTCAAAAACAATTTAATTAATTTCTTGGACCAATTTTTAAATTTGGAAGTTTGGATCACTGGTCCTTCAACCAGTTTCTAAGTTCACAAAGTTGGGTTACTGATCCTTAGGACCAGTTTTTCAATTGATTGTAAAAATTGGTCCAAAGTGGTGTAACTGGTTTTTTTAGCCACATCGTAGTATACGATGAGGCTCTTAGTTTGACCCGAGCCGTAGTAGTAGTAGTAGTAGTACATGTGGCCGGAGTTTTCGCTTTCGTTATCGTTATTTTTTGGCTTAAAAGGAACTCCACATTACCACAACCCACCCATAGGGGTAACTGGGCTTGGTTAGAGATTTAATTTTAATTAAAATTTTTTTCGGATCGCAGCCGGGAATCGAACCCGGGTCGTTGGCGTGGTAAGCAAAGATTCTACCATTGAGCCATAGAGACTTGATAGAAACCCCGAGTTTTTTATTATTTATTTTTATCTCTAAAATGTCGGGGTGATGTGGGGTAGGGTACCTCTTAATCTGTGGGGTCGGATACTTATGAATTTGTATGTTTGGGGTTTTTATATTTATTTTCTTTTTATTTATGTGCTAATTAAATAGATAACGATTTTCCCCGTTTCGTTCTCGTTCGGTAGCTATCGCCATCTATGTTATGATTGACTGGATCGTTTTGGCGGTTAATTCAAATGTGGGTTTAGATAGAGCTAACATAGTGTTAAATGAGCGTAATGAGTTTGATCATTTTAGCATTGCTAAAGGTAATTCGAGGGGATAATCACTAAAATGGGTAATCACTATAATGAACTTTATCTTTGGGGTCGGATACTTCTGAACCTGTATCTTTGGGGTCGGATACTTCTGAACCTGTATCTTTGGGGTCGGATACTTCTGAACCTGTATCTTTGGGGTCGGGTACTTCTGAACTTGTATCTTTGGGGTCGGATACTTCTGAACTTGTGTCTTTGGGGTCGGATACTTCTGAACTTGAATCATTGGGGTCGGGTACTTCTGAACTTGAATCTTTGGGGTCGGATACTTCTGAACTTGAATCTTTGGGGTCGGATACTTCTGAACTTGTATCTTTGGGGTCGGATACTTCTGAACTTGAATCTTTGGGGTCGGATACTTCTGAACTTGAATCTTTGGGGTCGGAAACTTCTGAACTTGAACTTGAATCTTTGGGGTCGGATACTTCTGAACTTGTATCTTTGGGGTCGGATACTTCTGAACTTGTATCTTTGGGGTCGGATACTTCTGAACTTGTATCTTTGGGGTCGGATACTTCTGAACTTGTATCTTTGGGGTCGGATACTTCTGAACTTGGATCTTTGGGGTCGGATACTTCTGAACTTGAATCTTTGGGGTCGGAAACTTCTGAACTTGAACTTGAATCTTTGGGGTCGGATACTTCTGAACTTGTATCTTTGGGGTCGGATACTTCTGAACTTGTATCTTTGGGGTCGGATACTTCTGAACTTGTATCTTTGGGGTCGGATACTTCTGAACTTGTATCTTTGGGGTCGGATACTTCTGAACTTGTATCTTTGGGGTCGGATACTTCTGAACTTGTATCTTTGGGGTCGGTTACTTCTGAACTTGGATCTTTGGGGTCGGATACTTCTGAACTTGGATCTTTGGGGTCGGATACTTCTGAACTTGGATCTTTGGGGTCGGATACTTCTGAACTTGGATCTTTGGGGTCGGATACTTCTGAACTTGTATCTTTGGGGTCGGATACTTCTGAACTTGTATCTTTGGGGTCGGATACTTCTGAACTTGTATCTTTGGGGTCGGATACTTCTGAACTTGTATCTTTGGGGTCGGATACTTCTGAACTTGTATCTTTGGGGTCGGATACTAATGAACTTGTATCTTTGGGGTCGGATACTAATGAACTTGTATCTTTGGGGTCGGATACTTCTGAACTTGTATCTTTGGGGTATGGGTTTAGATAGAGCTAACATAGTGTTAAATGAGCGTTACGCGTTTGATCATTTTAGCATTGCTAAAGGTAATTCGAGGGGATAATCACTATTTATTTATTTATTTATTTATTTATTTATTTGAGAGACATGAGGTAAAGGGTCGTGAAGCCATGGGCTTATGTACAACCTCCCTCGTCGGTAAAGTGTGAAGGATTACAACAAGAAATAAAAAAAATTAAATGAAAAAACTACAAATATGAAATTATATATAAAGAAAAATATTGTTAATACGGCAGATCAAATTCGGTATAGCCTGAATTAAGAGTCAAATAGCGCCGTTACGGCAGTGCGAAATGAGTTTCGCCCCGGAAGGGCAAGGGTAGCGATAGGAAGCCCATTCCAGTCATTCAATACCCTGTATGTAAAGTGTTGCAAAGAATACCGGGTACGCGCACGTGGCTTTCGAAGTTTTTGGCGATGGCCGCGAGTACGTGTCTCAGGATTAGACTCGAAGAAATCGGTGACCGGAATATCGATGGCGCCTTTGAGAAGGACATAAAGGTACATTAGATCATTAACGCGGTGACGCAGCAAGGGCGAAATGACGCGAAGTTTAGCGTCTCGTTGAATCGGTGGCAAGTGACCGCATCCTTGGGTTAACTTCGTAAATCGGTTATGGGCTTTGACGAGCAAACTAAACTTTCGCTTTCAAACGTTTCTGGGCATAAATATCTGTTCTTCGATTCGCCGGAATATTAGAATTACAGCGTAAGTAAGTTTATACGGTTATAATTTTATCACTGTTTAGAGTAGGGCATCGAGGGGCTATTAACTCTGATTTTATGCACGGTAAATCATTTAAGCATTGTAAAAGATAGCGCTATTCACTAATTAGGGTAAGTTATAGAGGGGTTATCCACTCATTAGGGTAGGGTATAGAGGGGCTATTCACTCGTACGATGTGGCTACTATTACGAGCCCTTGGGCCGTCTTGTTTAATTACAGATTTATAGGAAAATCGGTAAGGACCAGTTGACTATTGTGGACGCTGGGGGTTACTGGTCCCAATTGGGGACTAGTTTTAAAAATATCCTTATTTCCAAGACTGGATTGAACACATTTTTCTTGACATTTAAATTACCAATCTTACGAGGAAATATTTCGAAGTATATTTTAGTTACAAAACGTCTTTCAGAAAGTTAGATTTCAAATTCCATGCAGGAGAAAACATTTTGAAAAATATCGTTCTAGACACTATACGCGATCAACAAAATCTACCGAAAAGACGTTAGATCCGTTCTTCAACTGCATAAAATATTTTTACCATAAGAGAGTACTGGTAAATAATTATCTTACTGCATAGAAAATAGCACCTCCCAGAATATTGACTATTCAGGCCACCTTATTTTCTCGATATAGTAAGAAAGAATGACGATTAGTCAAAGTTTTACTTACATTTTCCTACACGCTACGCAAAGTTTGCACAAAGTGTTGTCGAGCGTGAAATTCTTGAAAACGCTCTCGATATTAAACAAATACTTTCATTAATACAACTTGCAAAAATTAAAGCCAAAGAGGTTACGGACATCTGGCGCCACTATTTACGCGGGAAAAGGCATACCCTACGCAATGCTTCAAAAAGCGCTAATACGTAATAAGCTTAAGTGCAACCAGGGATAGATTTAATTTTAGAAGTAGGAATGGAGAGCAGTTAGTATTTACTTCAGTCCGCCTCATAGCCCAGTATAGAGCCCCTCCCTCCAACACGTAAAGAAAAGTTTAACTTATCTTATTGGCACACTTAAACTACGTTTTGATAGCGTTGCTGACGGGGACGGGGAAAAATACGTAATTCCTTTTTACCTCTGTCGCTATGACCCGCCTTTTCTTTCATACCCCCCTCCGTCCCGTGGAAGGGGTCCGGGACTTTGACGTGCGCCCAGATTACTCTGTTCTTTATTCCTAGTTTCCTACTTCTAAAATTAAATCTATCCCTGGTGCAACTTGGTCAAGCTGTAAACTGGGAACACCAATTTCTTACCAAGTTGCTAATCGTAATCACCTTAGACTCACTTAACTGTTTATGAATGCTTCTCCACCATCGTCAAAGTGAATGATAAATACGAAATGGAACTTAACAACAACCTTTGAATAAAGTCAGCGTCAATTCTGACGCAATTTAAGATCGAGTAATGCATCGGAGCCGCGTGAGTTTAATGTATATATTTCTTGCGTAACGAAGGCGGCGCATATGCAGTTAATTTTCTGCTAAGAAAGACGCATAATTGCATTAAGAGAACTATTTTCTTTTATGTCAAGCGATCCTTACTAAGTCATTTTTGAGTTAACATTAAAGGAATAATAGAGTACTTACATAAAGTTATTTTTACGAACGATTTTTATCGTTAAAAATGTTCAACAACATAAAATTGATTAGGGAGTTTTTTAGTTAAAACCGTCCGTATTCACTTTTCATATGACATTAAAAGTAAAAGAGCTATAAATTTCAATATTCAAAAACAAAGGCTTAAGAATATTTTAATGCCTTAACAAGGAATAGACCTTTTCGATGCAAAAGTAGGGAGTAAGCAACCTTCAGTAACGGGACATACAATGAGGTTGATCCATTTCCATCCGTCTCTGCGCACTCTCATGATACAAAAAGACAACAGCGCAACCCCCGTGTCTTTCCCTCTTAGTGTTACATCGAAATGGTCTATTGTCAAAATGCACGAATTCGAAATTCCAAACCAAGCTTAACAAATTATCTAAACTTGCAAACACACGCTTTGTAATTTAGTTGGAACTTTTAGAGGGTAATATTTTGAACAACAATCCATTGCTTTTCCTCTGAGTAGTTGTGAATGTTTCTAAATTTCCATACTAACATTTTCAGCGTGATGTTTTCCTTTACGTTTCATGGAGCGTCACAGCGCAATTAAGCACGTGTATAAAAACAACGCAATTACAGTTTTGGGAAAGTTTTCCAAGCAATTTTGTTGTCTTAATTAATCCGAATAAAGCAAGCGTAGTAGCTGTACTTTGCCTTAGTCGACTCATTTAAACTTCGAACACTTAATATAACCACTGGTGCATGCCATCGTCTGTACTAAATTGTCTATGGTTTCTTCTCCACCATAGTCATAGTGAATGACAAATACGAAATGGAACTTAACAACAAACTTTGAATAAAGTCTACATCAATTCTGATGCAATTCAAAACCGAGTAATGCATCGGAGCCGATTTAAATTTCTTAATTAGAAACCGTTCTAAGATCGCTTCGTGAAACGACAAACCAGCGAACTTTTTTCTCAAATGACAAGCCGAAATTAATATCAAATCGCAAGTGCTAATACTTGCTAAAATGATCAGTAAATATAATGTGCAAAACAGCGGTAAAAACGTATATAACGCAAATGTAGCAAGGGATATCGTTGAAATTCCAGCCTTTGCAGAAATCGAGACGTTAACGGCAACATTAAAACAGAATTCAACCATGCCACCAACACAAAAGTATTTTAACATTTGAATCCGAATCTTTAACCATTTTCACAATGTCTGTATGAATGGCCGCGATGTGTTGAACGTTCATTTGCGGGGTTTTAATCATATTAGCTAATTCAATCACTCGAAACCGCACAACGTGAACTTTAAAAACCAAAAGAATTTGAAAAACAAAAGGTATGGTTACAATTGAGTAATATATCACGCCATCAAATGCCCTAACGATTTTAGCAAAACCCAGATTCAATTTTAAAAACCGCGAATTGAAAAAATTGGTTTCGATGTCAAGTAGCGTCTCGTTATCGTTGAATTGGGCGATTTCGACCATTGCGATGGGAATTACCAAAACGTTGAACAATAATGCGAGTGTTACAAATATTCGATAAGATCTGGTTTCAACGGTCTTTTTCGTCTGTGTCCATATTTGTACGAAACCGGCGCTAAATGTTCTACTGAAGAGGCAGATATTAATTATAAAACAAATCGCAAATATACGAATTAGGTAGGCAATTTGGAACAAAATATCAACTCCGCCTACTTGGAAACGAAAATTAAATTCAATTGCCCAACAAATGACGCGTAATGCGTAACAATGTGCAATCAGAAAGGTTAAACATCCTCTTTTAGTGAATCGGTGTGGCTTCTCACCAAATATAACCAATCCAAAAAATTGCAGCATTTTCAAAATAACCAAGGTGAAGATGTTTTTGCAGAAACTTCGATTTCCAATTCGACGAACACGACCAAACATTTTGACACATTTTTCAGTCACGATATTATTGCACACACTTAAACGAGCAAACATATTAAACGTTGAAAAAGGAGTTTTTCTCCGCGGTCTAACCCGGTTTCTCCTTTCCATCAAAAATTGCAGAGATTAACGGTAATAGTTAGTATAGGGCGCTGTTGGTTAACTGTGGGGCATAGGGCCACCACCCCTCTATGCTTTGCAAAGTGACCCACCTGTAAACAAGCCAAGGCTTAGTGTGGAAATCCCTTCACAGACAAAGCTTAGACTATTATTAACGTTTTTAAACCACGTTGGACGATGACTAAAGTCTACCGAAAATCCAAACTTCAATCAGTTTAAGAACTGCCTAACAAAATTTTTCGACCACAGAAATTTCAATCAATACATGATAAGAGGTTTTCGATACTTTGCGTAGAAGGCCTAAATATTGGCATCAGAGACTATTATCCCCAAATGAGCCCTATCATGCAAGGGGAGGTTTTAAAAAAATCCACCCGTTGCATCTCCCTACAATTGAAAATTTTCATTTTATTTAAACTGCGTAACGTTAGGCCTACCAAATAATTTTATCTATGTCGCGTTTTAGCTGCTCGTTTAGCAGAAACATTATAGGAAAAATGTAGATTTTGAATGAAGGGAATTGTCTAAAGCATTTCTTATCGCAAAAACCTACAATTGAAAAATTTCATTTTATTTAAACTGTAAAACGCTACCAAATAAATCTATCTAGATCACGATTTAGCTGTTCGTTTAGCAGAAACATTAAAGCAAATTGTAGATTTTGAATGAAGGGAATTGTCTAAAGCATTTCTTATCGCATGCATGCGCCATGGCAAATATTTGAGCGCTAATATAGTATGTGATTCGATTTAGTAGCCTTGCTTCAAGAGTCCAAATGTACTGATGTTGGGAAGAGTCATGTTACAATTACCCCGCTTTGTGGTACCGTACCTTTACCTTTAAGTGTCGTTGACTGTCACCATCTCGAAATGGCGCCAGAAAACCCGTGTACAAAAATATTGATTATGTTTTATTGCAAGGCTTGTTACCTTAAATGCAAGGTCCACCATTATTAAAAGGGTTTTTAAATAATTACATTGCCTACCGTTTCTTTTCTACCATAGTCATAGTGAATGACAAATATGAAATAGAACTTATCAACAAACTTTGAATAAAATCAACATCAATTTTGACGCAATTCAAAACCGAGTAATGCATCGGAGCCGATTTAAATTTGTAAATTAGAAACCGTTCTAAGATCGCTTCGTCAGTAGACAAACCCACGAACTTTCTTCTCAAATGACAAGCCGAAATTAGTATAGAGTCACAGGTACTAATTCTAGCTAAATTAACCAGTAAATATAATGTACAAATTAGCGGTAAAAAGGTATATATCACGAAATGAAGTACGTGTAACACGGAATTTTGCAACATTGCAGAAATAGACACATTAATAGCAACATTAAAAAAGAATTCAACTAGCCACAAACATAATAATATTTTTGCAATTGAATCCGAGTCTTGAACCATTTTCACAATGTCCGTATGAACTGCCGCGATGTGTTTAACGTTAATATGCGGGTTTTTAATCATATTAGCTAATTCAATCACACGAAACCGCACAACTTGAGCTTGAAAAGCCAAAATAATTTGAAACAGAAAAGGTACCGTTAAAATTAATATATAAATACTGTTATCAATAAGGATGGTCATTTTGGCTAGGCTTATATTCAGTTTTAAAAACCGCGAACCATAAAAGTTGTTATCTAAGTAAACTACAGTATCGTTAACGTTTAATTGACAAATTTCGAACACTTTGATTAAAATGATCAAAAAGTTGGACAATAATGTGAGCGTTACAAAAATTCGATATGACCTTGTTTCAATAGCCATTTTCGTCAGAATCCATATTTTGACGAAATTAGCGCTAACTGTTTTACTGAAGAAGCAGATATTAATTACGATGCAAGCCGCAATTATCCGAGATAAATACGCAATTAGAAACAAAATATCAATTCCGCCTAATTGGAAACGAAATGCGTGTTCGATAGCCCAACAAATCAAGAATAACGCGTAAGAATTTGCAATTATAAATGTTAACCATCCTCGTTTAGTGAATCGTTGTCGCTTTTCACCAAACCAAACTAATTCCAAACATTGCAGAATTTTCAAAATAACCAAGGTGAACATATTTTTACTAACATTTAGATTTCCAATTCGACGAACACGATCAAAAATTTCGAAACATTTTACAGTCATGATATTATTGCAGACACTTAGACTTCCAATTCGACGAACACGACCAAACATTTCGTAACATTTTTCAGTCACGATATTATTGCAGACACTTAGATTTCGAATTAAACGAGCAAACATTTTCAAACACTTAGTGTCTGTCCACGATAACCAAAATCTACCGAAAATCTAAAGTTTGTTGTGTTCTGGAACCGAACCAAATAATTTTTCGCCACAAGGAATTTCAATCAATACATGGTATGATGTTATTGAGACACTGCGTAGAAGGTCGTAATATTGACATCAGAGCCATAGTGTACAATAAGCCTATTTTCCCCAATTGAGCCCTATCATGCAATGGGAGGATTTTAAAAAAAGATGAGAGAAACACCTGTTGCATCTCCCTCCATTTGAAAAATTTACTTTTATTTAAAATCATTGATAGATTTACTTTTAGAAGTAGCAATAGAGAACGGTTAGTATTTACTTCAGTCCGACTCATAGCGACTCCAACACGTAACGAAAGGTTTAAATTATCTTATTGGCTCACTTAAACTATACGTTTTGATGACGTTGCTGACGGGGACGGCGAAAAATACGTAATTCCTTTTTACCTCTGTCGCTATGACCCGTCTCTTATTTCATACCCCCCCCCCGTCCCGTGGAAGGGGGTCCGGGACTTTAACGCGCGCCCAGATTACTCTGTTCTCCATTCCTACTTCTAATATTAAATCTATCCCTGATAAAATACATAACAACGCATAATTTGAAATAGGGTAGGTCACGTTTAGCTGCAGAAAATGTAGATTTAAATCAAGGCCATTTCTTATCGCTCAAACGAATCTCTAAAAATGTTCAAGAACGTCAAACTGTTCCTTTAAGTGTCGTGACGTAATAGTATTCGGGTAATTAACTTGTATCAGTGTCTCAGGGGGTATACAAATACCAATATGTACTATCACTAAATTGTCTACGGTTTCTTCTTAACCATTGTCAAAGTGAATGACAAATATGAAATTGAACTTATCAACAAACTTTGAATAAAGTCAACGTCAATTGTGACGCAATTCAAGACAGAGTAATGCATCGGGGCTGATTTAAATTTGTAAATTAGAAACCGTTCTAAGAACGCTTCTTGCGAAGACAAACCCACGAACCTTTGTCTCAAATGACAAGCCGAAATTAACATAGAATTACAACTGCTAATACTCGATAAAATGACCAGTAAATATAATATGCTAATGAGCGGTAAAAAGGTATAAATCGCGAAGGTAACTAAGTACAAAGTCGATTTGTGCATCACTGAAAAGAGAGAGAAGTTGACACAAACATAAAAGTATTTTAGCATTTGAATCCGAGTCTTGAACCATTTTCACTATGTCTGTATGAATGGCCGCGATCTGTTTAACGTTTATTTGCGGGTTTTTAATCATATCAGCTAATTCAATCACTCGAAACCGCACAACGTGAGCTTGAAAAGCCAAAATAATTTGAAAAGGAATCGGTACCGTTAAAATTAATAAATAAATAATGTGATCAATTTGGGTGATCATTTTAGCCAACAGAAGATTCAATTTTAAATACCGCGAATTGTAAAGGCTGTATTCGATGTAAAATAGCGTATTGTTAACGCTATAATGATCAATTTCGACCATTTTGATCGAAATGATCAAAAAGTTAGACAATAATACGATGATTACAAATATTCGATACGAAGTTGTTTCAACCGACATTTTCGTAAGCGTCAATATTTTTACGAAATTCGAACTAAATGTTTTACTGAAGAGGCAGATATTAATTGTAAAGCAAACCGCAAATACACGCAATAAAAACGCAATTTGACGTAAAATATCAACTCCGCCTAATTTAAATCGAAAAGCAATTTCGATTGCCCAACAAATAATGTGTAATCCGTACGAACTCGCAATTAGAAAGGTTAAGCATCCTCTTTTAGTGAATCGTTGACGCTTTTCACCAAACCTTACTAATCCCAGACATTGCAGAATTTTCAATATAACAAAAGTGAAGACATTTTTGCTGCTGTAACTTTTATCTCCATTTCCACGACCAAATATTTTCCAACACTTTTTAGTTACGATATTTTTTCCAAAACGTAGATTTGCAATTCTACGAGCAAACATTTTAAACACTTTTGGTCTTGGTTCACGATCACCAACATCTACCGTCCGAAACACTAACATTTTATTTTCCGTTGATCAACAGCGTAAATATTTTTATCGTAATAGAGTTTAATCCGTAAACAGTATTAATTATTTAATATACTGTGTACCTTGATCCCGCACTAAGGTATATTTTTTCATTATCTCCTTCAGGTCAAAAAAATCTAGTTAAATAACAATGATTATGGTGTACATTATCATTTTTTCTAAACGCTACTTAAAGTTTGGTAAATAATGAATGATAAACAAGGGGGTTAATATTTCCAATTTCAAGAATACCACTAAACGTTTTGCCACATTTAATATTCATGATATTATTAATCCAAAACATTGCAGCATTTTAAATACAACAAAGGTGAATATATTTTTGCTAACACTTAAATTACCAATTTCACGACGAAATATTTTAAAACCTTTTCTATTCATATTTCACAAACGACAAAGGTTGCCGACCCAATGAATGAGGTTCGAGTATTAGCCACTGCACTCACATTCAGTCTACTTTCATATGTTTAGTACTATGCCGTTTAGTTTAAAACATTAGGAGTGCAAATAAAATGTCCGTTAGATTGAGTTTCCCTTCACGGTTCTTAATCTTTGTACAAAGATTAAAGTAAAAATTCAGGTAAGCCGTTTTTAATAGTAATTAAATGGTAATTATATTTTGTAATAAGAAATAATAGTAGGTAAAAAGTGGGGCATCCAGCTCACCCGGGAGTCGGGAGTCCAGGTTATTTCTATGGGGAGTCGGGAGTTAATGTTATTTCTATGGGGAGTCACGACTCCCGGGTGAGCTGGATGCCCCACTTTGGTATACTATCTCTAAGGAGTTAATGTTATTTCTATGGGGAGTCTTCTTCTATGGGGAGTCAAGAGTTATAATGTTATTTCTATGGGGAGTCACGACTCCTACGAGTTGGATGCCCCACTTAGGTATACTATCCCTAAGGATAGGGAGGGGGTCAGACAGGGGGACAGACAGGTGGTAATATACTTCCGCGTTCTACTAGAGAATGAGTGTCCATAGGTGTATACTTTGCGTACGATCGAACAACATCTGTTTTAATAGGGGGAGGGGGGGGGGACATTGAGGAGGAATGTTGTCTGGAAATATATTTCCCCTTGTAAGAGTGATAACAGTTGTTCTAATAAGAGTCTGATGATTGATAACATTATTGAGGGGTATTTTAATTTGGAAGGAAGAATTTCTAGGAATGTCAAAGTTTTATTATAATGTTTTCCAGTTGATTACAATAGGTTTTTTGATCACACTACATTTTGAATTCTTGAATTTCGTTCTGTTCCTTGTGAGGATGTAACTTGGTGATAATTCGGAATTATTTAGTGCATCATCGAATAATTTTAATGGTGATTTACTGGTTTCATTCGTTTTTCCTGCTTTAATTTTAGGCTTTCGAGACACGTTGAGTGATTTTTTCCCCTTTTTCTTTTTTAAAGCTGTTTCAGATGTTGGAGTTCTTGTTACAGCGTTGTTATTAGGTGGGGTTGCCGTCTGTGGCTTAACATTGGGTATTATGTTTAGATTTGGTGGATGTGGTGATTGTGTTGTAGTGGTCGGAATCTGGGATGGAAGGTTATCGACATGAACTACATCTGGTTGCATTTTGCTTTTATTATGTAGGAAATTTTCTAGCAGGTTCATGTATCGTTTAGCCTTTTCCTGGGAGGACATTCCTGTCTCCCTCAATATATCATACATGTCACGATCTAACGCTGTCATTCGATTATCCAACACACTCTTGTTTGACTCCAATTGTCCATATGGTACTAAAACCATAGGTCGTGAGGATGTCATTTTACACCGAGTAGGGCTGATATCCCGTTTACAATGGAGGGTAACAAGGAGCTCAGTAATGGGAGAAAACCCCCGTTTTGTGATTTAGAAAGTTCTTTCCGTTTGTCCTTTAGTGAAACTCTCCGCTTTGATAATTTTCTAATTAGGTTTTTATACCGCTTAAATCTATTTTTTACTTTCACTGGAAGAACAACGTTCCCTTTCGTTATATTTAAGCAGATTTCACACACGGATTTTATTTGAGGGTTAGAAAGAGGATGAGAAATATCCCTCAAAGGGTGACCGTCTAAGGTGCTGTACCGTCTCATACTGCTGATCATTTAGAAAAACCACCGTCATTTATGTAAAATATCATCGACTCTTTCTCTAGAAAATTAGTTCTCAGCCTAAGCAGATCGGGTGTTTCTTGACGGGTATCTATGATAAGATAGGAGTAAGGTTTCGAAGTAGCGTGGTGAAATGCACTGGTTAAATGTTTGGGGTTGTGGCTATACATTTGATTCGCTAAATATTTTGTTTGCCCCTGATCCCTAGGATTCCGCATTAAAATTATGTAATGGGAGTTCAAAGAAACATCACGCATGATTTTCCCATTTTTGAATAAATTTTGAGAAAGCAATATGACTGATAAACTATTATGATGACAACCTCTAATAAATAAATTTCCGATGTTAACATTATCTTTGGACTCGTTAATTAAATCATCTATTATTATTAAATTGTTAATAGACGGATCGAAAAAGTCATCTAGATTTTGAGGGAGTCCATTGTGAAATTCTACAAGGGGTTCCACTTTCCTCAATTCCTCGAATTTACTCTGATAGGCCCCGTAACAATAGCAAACTCGTTGTATTTTAGGCGTGATGCTGTTCTCAAGGTTTCTTAAGATTTTGAAAACGAATTCCGACTTCCCACTTTGCGAACTCCCTGTAACTAACCAAGCTGAGGGGTGGATAAATTTCAAATACCACGTATCCATTTCATGACCCATAGACGAATGACATGGATTTGAGAGGTACCTATACTTTTGTAACCTCGTTACTAAAAATCCAAGAATTGAAAGATTCGGGGTAACCCAACCATTTAACGTATAATTGAACACCATTCTTTGTTTTTCTTTTCCTTAAAACCTTCTCGATTTTAAACGTGCAGTTCTTAAGGTCTTTCCCAACTTTCTGAATTTCATTTTCATAAAAAATTCCCTCAATTTTATCCTCGTTTAAATCTTTTAACCGGTATACAGGCGGGGTCCTAGGGATACGTTCAATTATTCTAAAAAGTTCTTCTGACCAAAATGGTAGATAGCGCTTATCAAACACCCCTCTAGTCTTGCTAATCCGTACAATGTCACCAACATCAAACTGATAATCGGTGGGTGGGGAAAAGTCATGATTGCCGTACAAGTTTAACCATACCTCCTTCGAATTTTTAGAGGATACCATTATTGGCTTCATCTTAATTGCTCTGTGATGCGAGTTATTATAGGCGGAAGTAAGTTTATCTAAGATATGAATGTATTTCCTAGAACCCGATTTCGTAAAATATCTATACATACGTGCCTTTAACGTTCTTATTAATCTCTCACAAATTGATGCCTTTGTATCTGTACTTGTAGAGTACATTTTCATTTTTCGAGAATGGATGAATTTCTTAAAAGTTTGGTTGTAGAATTCACTCCCCCTGTCTACGTGAATGAGACGTGGGACTCTATTGTTAGAATTGGAAAGTATGCACTTAAATGCCTTAACAAGCGTCACGCCTTTCTTATTTTTCAACACCTTTAAAAATGCGTATTTACTGAAAGTGTCAACACATACTAAGATGTAATTGTTACCCCTGTTTTCGCGTGATAGGTTTCTTAGATCCATTAAGTCTAATTGCCAAATTTCATCTATTCCAAACACTAAAGTACGATTTCGCTTAAATTTGTGAACAACTGGTTTATGAAGGGTATACACATCATTGTGCTTCAAATAATCCTTCACGTTTTTTAGAGTTACTTTTATCCCATTATCCTTAGCGGATCTATATAGTTGGTTTACACCGGCGTAGCTTCCGGCGTTTGCTATATCATGGTAGAGTTTCTCGAGTTCAGGAAAATTCTTCATTTATGATTTCTTCTAGTTTTATGTAAAATACGAGGTGTTTTTGAACTTAATGTTCTTAATAAGGACTTATAAGAATCCAAAGAAATACCCTTCACCCCTCTACGTTTTCTAGTTTTTCTAGCTGCTTCTAACCTTTCCACGACTTCAAGAGGAATGACTAACGTTCGCCTCATCCTCCTCCCTTGAAATGCGTCCCACAACTAATTACTATCACATTATATACAAGATTCCTAGAACTAATTACCATAGCGTTATATACAACTACATTAAAATATGACAAGTGATTTTTTTTCTCAAAACAAGAAATAAACCATATTTTATTAATGATCCATAATTTCATATATTTTCCTTTAACCATTTTTTTACATTTTCCAGCGAATCATCGCAATCAGAATTTCGCCATTCATGACAAGGACACTCGCCCCTAATTGTATATTTGAACCCTCCACAGTTTTCGCAAAAGTTTCTCTCATCCAACAGTCGACGGGATGTAGCTCGCGTGGCCATCCAAACCACCTTTTTCGTCTGGCTTAAAACGCATCGTCGAAATTTCACGCAGTTCCGAGTGGTGCAGAAATAATCTAACTGGCCGTCACCAGGCATATGTTTAAGTCCCCCCTCGCAGTGAGGGCAGAGGAGACTACCTGTTCGAGGAACAGGCGCGAATCCATGTTTTTTCAGGGTTTCAAGAGTGTCATTATCATTTTCCATGGCCCTGAAACTAGATTAATAAAAATTCCAACACCACCACCACCATCAGAAACTACAATAACCTGGTAAAATTTGAAATAGTGTTATTTCTAAAGAGGGGGGGGGGGTTTAGTTTACAGAGATAATGGGACTAAAGGGGGAGGGGGGGGAATAGCGAATGAACCACCTCCGAATTAATAATCAGCGAATTCATCCGTAATTTTATAATGGCCAAATGCTAACGTCGTAATTCCGTCCTTTAAAACATATCGTTTTGAATCAAAGGAATTTAAACATTGTTTTTTTTGATGGATTGTAAAAAGTTTATGTTTTTGGCTCGTTATGCGAATAATGTCCGTCGTAGTGTTTTTTCTTAAAAACAAACACTTTTTGTAATCCTCATGACGTACATGCCTTTGAATCATTCTTTTACATATGCCTTTAGCTGTTTTCTTTTCACCCGCGAGGGATTTAATGCTATACATTTTTGGTTTAAGACCGCAGAAGGAAATTATTGGGATGGAATTTAATTCATCTTTAAACACACCCAACCTCTTCTTGTTAGACTCACTGAATAAGAAGTGGTTTTTTGGATAATCGGAGGTGTCCAATTTATCCATATGTTCCTTAAAATCCCGATATACATCCTCAGTTTGAATAGAATACAATAAGGAATCTGTATCCGTGAAATTTAGCAAAGCTCTATTGTTGTACTTCGCTTTGATAAAATCATAGTGGAATTTGTACATAGTGAGTTTTGATAATTCTAGAACACAGAAACCGGTATAAATGGGGCGATTTAAAACTAGCTTCTTCTTAATCATATGAACACCGACAAGGTTTTCATTAAAAACAGTAATTCTCTCAAAAGCTGGAGAGGCTGTTAGTTTCACCATTCTTGCGGGTGTATGGACTAGTTCGAAATTTACCCTACATCTTAGATTTTCCATTGTTTTCCCGAAAACTGAATTATTCAATAATTTATATAGATCTTTCTCAAAAGCGTTATTCGCACTCTTCCTTTTTAAGGTGTTAAAGTCAATATATTGCTTCAACCATTTCCCTTGTCTAAATTTAAGAGCTTTATGAATTACCCTAAGTTTCATCCCGAGTTCTAAGTAGTATTTTAAGTTACTGTAATGAACTACGTAATATTTTTTATCATACAAGTTAGGTACCAGCTTGGGGAATTTTAACTCCCCTTCACTCCCTGTAGCTTCTAGAATATCTTTCGATAATGGTGAGAGTTCATCGTAGCTAGTAATTTTTTTCTCGGGTGCGAGGGGATAATCATTGTGAAGATCATGCAATTCGGGAGGGTATTCGAGATCAACTTGTAATATGTATCCCGTCTCTGAATCATCAGGTATATTTCTAATTTCATCCATAAGCGATTTTAGCTCATCATTTTCCACCCAAGAAAACGAATCTATAGGCAGTGGTTTTGACATAGCATCGCCGTACAGGTTATTACAATCTTCAAAGAAATAAAATATTTTACAGCAAATCTGTTTTTCATTAATAGTCCACCCTTATTATCGTACCAAGATAACACAAATAGTTGGTTGGTTTAGAAGGGTCGTAAGATTCAGCAATGTAAGGGTTATTTGCCTCCGAAAATTTATGGGAAATCACAGATACTCCCCCTCTTACGCCAGATTCAATAAACAGATGCATGTCTGGATCTTTAAATAATTCCAGTTTCACCTTGCTCATTTTGAGAGCAGCCATCCATGACAGCCCCGGTCCGGTATATGTTCTGTAGAGGGGTGAAAGGTTGGGGGGGGGGGGTTATAATACGTTAAACCAAAAATATGAGGGGTAATATACCTATTACAATCAATTCCGTAGTTATCGCTAATCATCGACCTAAAATTTTCAAATACATCCGCCAATTGGAGTGTATCAGCTTGCACGTAAAGATCATGATAATCACCTAGGAGTTAGAAATTTCAAAATTACTTGAAATTACTTCAATTTTTTAACTGAAGAGAGCGGTCTATACCTAAGGTTTTCAATTGAAACACACTCCACACTTTAAGTGCATGATTATAATCCTCATCGCTAATATTTTCTCCTGTCAGTCTGTTAAAAAACTTATCCTTTGAGGGTAATCTGGTTTCGTTGAATTTTTCAACATCACTTATGTAATCGTAACAGTAAACCTGTTTACGTAGTAGTAACTCAGCCTTCTCCTTTTCATAAACTGAATTTAAAATTTTGAAGGAGGCTAAACCACCTTCCGCTAAATTTTCTACTAACGTTTGTAAACTACTCGGCATGAATCTATACGTATCTAAAAACCTTAAATTCCCTAAAGAAAAGGAGATATAGGTCTCGGAATTCGATGGGATACATTGTATACGTTGGTTCTTATACTTCCCTATTTTCTGCATTAAAAGATGACCATCATACCTACGAATTGTGTATTAGACGCTTATAATAATTTTAAGTGTGAGTATTAATTACCGCGACATATTATGAAGTAAAACGGGGATGTAGTTAGGCAGACGAAGCTTTAAATTACACGATGAATGTGCACTACCCCTATATTCACCAGTTATGTGCGAGTGATCGCGAACAGGTTGGTTGTTTAAATCATCAACATAAAGTTCACCACATATGTAACAAGTTGTAGAAAGTTGGAACGCGAGTTCCTGTTGAGGGGATAAAGTTATAGGTACAGGATTACGGAGTTTCTCCTGTATAATCTCATCCTCCACTAGCAAGGAATCGATGAATTTTTCCACGGCGTCCTCCCCTCTATATGTAACGGGTTTAGCCGGAACACCTATATCGAACCTTAATCTATAAATAAAACACGTCGGAATTACCTGAATTAAAAATATCTACCATTAGACGGGACAACGATGTAAGAAAACCCCGAACAAATATGCTCCGAAAGTTTTACTGTAGCAGAAAGAGATTTTTCACATAAATCCGCTTTCGCCAGTACCGATTCAAAATCGGCGTATATCGACCATGGAACCTAAAAATATTATGGGTGAAGATACAGTCCTTTAAAGTAATCGACGGAGTTTACTTTTTCTTGAAGCTCGTATTTATCGAATTGTAATATATTGTCTTCAGGCATTTCGATCTTTTGTGGTGAATAAACCGAACACTCCTTCACATGTTCATCGCACCTTACTTTCGCATTGATACCGCTAAATCGGTGTAGACAATATCTACAATAAAATGAAGGTCCCTTGTGTCTCGCGAAACCGGATAAAAGACGGTCAAGATCGTCAATTACACAGTAATGTTTCTTATTTCCTTCACCGAATAGTAGTAGGTCAATTTGTCGTCCTTTTTCGCATTTATTGTCAGAGATGTATAGTGGGAATATATTTTCCTCATAACCAAAGACATTTATAGAAAGATTATTTAATTCCTCAAACTTTCTAAGTCTCACGGAGTTTAATTCAAAGGGGAAGGATATATTTGAAGTATTGAGCGAGTGTTCGTACCGTTTATATTTAGAAACCCGTTCTTTGTTATGCCCTGACACGGGATGGAGTTTAGCTAAGATACTCCAAAGAAAGCACTTATCGTCTTTGTTTTGAATGTTTATTAAACACTTTTTAGCAGAAAGTTTTTTTGGTAATTTAATGTACGTTCCACCTATAAGAGGTTTATACGAACAAATGTTCAATTGAATATAAATTAAGTTTTTGATTTTCCACCCTGACCCCTGATTTTCAAACGCTTCCATTGAGTTTAAAATTTTTACTATACATCTCGTTAATTGACCGTGGATTGCATCCATCATCATAGTAGTTTGGGTTAAACTGCGGAAATATGGTTCACACTCTACTTCATCAGTCGAGTTCGCTAATTGTCTATAAAATTTGACTTTAGCAACTAAATACCACTTAATTCCCTTCTTCTCCTTTAAATGTTTTTTAAGATAGTTAATTATTTCCCCTCTGTACTCGTTTATCAGAGATGTAAAGTCGAGCGCGTCATTACCGTCAAAACGCGCCAAGAAAGCAGCACCCCCTAAAACGTTCATTGTTTCTATTCGAGGGTCGGTGTTCAGCTGTGTATTCGAGTTTTGTTGGGAGGTACTAGGAATAGGGGAAGAGGGGTGGGAAGACGTTTCTGTTACAGGTGCATCCGCTGTTACCGACTGTGAAGTTCTCGATGTAAATGGTACCGAGGGTGTTGCAGGGGTAGATAAATTTGAGACTTCGGGGTGTTTTTTCATGTGCCTTGTAAAAAGATAGTGCCGTTTAAAAGTTTCCCCGCAAATTTGGCAAACTAAAGACGTCTTTTGATGAGTTTCTCGCTCATGCCGTAGACGGTTACAGTTTTTGGTGAAAGGTTTCCCGCAAATGGTGCAGGCGAATTTCTCCATTTTTTTCCTCCAGTGTTTTGAATACAGGCTTACCTATATCCATCCATTATAATATCACGTGGTTCATTTCTATTTTCCCGGTTAGGGAGATTGTGGAAACAGAGGGACTAATAAAAATGTGAGACATACCTTAGGTTGGATGCTGTGGGATTCCCGGATGCACTCTCAGAAAAAAGTGTGCAAAGCTAGTCCAAACTTGCACAAATGGATCCAATTTTAGGCGTATTTTGAAAAATTGTTCAAATTTGGTACATACATTCCAAAGTCAAACCTTTGGTCGATTTTCCGTTCAATATGGGTAAAAAGTGTGCAAAGCTAGTCCAAACTTGCACAAATGGATCCAATTTTAGGCGTATTTTGAAAAATTGTTCAAATTTGGTACATACATTCCAAAGTCAAAACTTTGGTTGATTTTCCGTTCAATATGGGTAAAAAATGTGCAAATGCACAAGCCTTTTCTTTTTTCTGATTAAATTTATAAAGCTTTAAGGTAAGATATGGGCAAGCATGCAGGTGGCCTTTATCTTCCACGTTTTTTTAAATTTGAGTACTTTGACATAAGTGATTTTATTCGTATTTGTGATTTGGCTTAGCGGTTGGTTTGAATAATTTGGTTGGTTTGGCCAATTTTACATAGTGATTTGACCGATTTAATAATAATCTGCCAAACACCCAACTTACACGTATAATTCTACACCTACTATTTCAGTCTGGTAGATTGAACTTAAGCTAATTTGGCTCTCCCACTGTTGAAAACAAGTAAGGTTTAGAAATTGAAATACAAAAGTAACACAATTAAAACTAATAACACAACAAATTAATTCCAACAAAAATCGTCGAGAACATTATTATTAAAAAGCCATTATTGGTCTTTAAAATTGGTTTAAATTTTTATCTAACTAAAACGTTAGAATTTAAATTAAACGTTAAAACGTATTTGTGAGAAAGCCTTTTTTTGGAAAATACGGTATTATAAGTGCTTTTGGTTAGTATTGACGAAGGCGTTACCACCTGTCAGTCAAACTTCTTTCAACAAGTAAAAATTCCATTGAAACGCGTCACTGTGCCGAGGGTCGAGGAAAGGTTCAGGTTAAGTCTTAGGTTTAACGACAAAGAAAAACCCATATCCAGAGGTACCTCTCGGCGCCTCAGTAGCTGTCACGTGACCAAATAACTACAAAGACTTCTTTTCAAAGAGTTTTCGGAAATTCTTTTGACCATTTATTTAGCCAGTAGAACTTGTACTCAACAGTAGTGAACAAGAAAACCGTTCTTTAGCTTGATGAAATTTCTCTGCATATAGTGATCACAACGTTTGCTATTCTCGCGCCATTTTGAGAGTTGTTCGTAGAAGAAAAGAATATCTACATTTCATTAAAGGTATGGCTTCAAAATTTTAAATTAAATTATGCTTCGTCCAACGAAAGAAGAGATAATAATTACGATAGAATATTCATACATCTTTCTTTGGTCGAAGTGTAGTATAGCAAAAATTTGATACTAAACTAGCTATCGATGTTTTCCAGATTTCTTTTCCTTAATTTTACATTTATCATTTTTACTTACCAACAAAGTAAATTTTCGATAATAATAAGAATTCCCTACATAAGTTAAGGTAAGCTTTTTATCCATGTATTCTATATATATTCTATTTCCGGCTGGAAATATAATTTGATTTAGAAATAGAGTAGTGTAATGTGAATTTTATGTTCTTTATTCATTGTGTCAATGACTTTTAGAGTGCTCTAAGAGCAGTCGGAGCAGCTAAATTGAATAATAATTTAATAAATTAAATCACTAGTTAATATAGACTAGCTTTAATTCTTGGATTTGTAATCTGTAACTGACCCCTTGAAACGGATCGATGGTACGCGCTCATACTGAAATTTTAATCTAAGGGTTTTAGATATTACGAAAATAATTAATTTCGTAAGACTATATTTGAGTGGAATTTTTCGCGCCAGATCTTTGGTCCTGCCCATTTCGGTTAGAATTGCTTGAAAAGAAAAAAGGGGTAGCGGGCCCGCGGGGGGTACATTCCCCAACCCTCTCTTGGCTTTGTTCACCACACTCTCCTCGCACGGGACGAAAGGTTGGTTTTCAAAGGCGCTTGTTGAGGGTAAAAATCGAAGCGATACTTTTTCTCGTTCCCGCTCGTTTTATACCGTGAACAAGGGCTTTTGAAAACCCAACTTTACCCTGGTAAGCCTATTTTTAGTTAGCTCGGGAGTGGAATGCGGCCACTCCTGCGTTTGCCTTTCTGGGCCACGACTTTTCACCGCCGATCGTCGCCACAGATTTCAAAGGAGAGGTGACACGACGAAATAATATTTTTAAAGGAGGAGTGACGAGTGAGAGAGTTTTGGGAGAAAAATAATTAATAAAAAAACTATTTTAACTAAAAAGTCCATCTGCGAAAACCATCAGCTGTTTAGATTTCGATTAGAATGTTTAGATTTTGATTAGAATGTTTAGATTTTGATTATAATTTTTAGATTTTGATTAGAATGTTTTGATTTTGATTATAATTTTTAGATTTTGATTGGAATGTTTTGAATTTGATTAGAGTGTTCAGATTTCGATAACAATTTTTAAGCCATCAGTATTAACCACACATAGCCCAAGTTGTAGCATTTACAAATAAATGGCAAATAAATGGGTTTAAACATGTAACAGGTATTTAGAATATAATATAGGCCGGCTAAAGTTAGCAATAGCTCTGTTGTAATTTTTTCAAATCAAATTTAATTTTAAGTTAAGATCTTTCCACCAATGAAGTGTCTTTACTGTAATGTCTTATGTTTTTGAAAGGTTGCAATTCATGACCTCAAAATGGTTTTTGCGTGCTCTATTTGTGTTCACCCCAGGGTGAAAAAACAGTGTTATAAGTCATGGCTAAAACATTTGTTTGTGCTTCACTCGCACGAACCTAATCGAAGTTTTAAATGTGCCTTCGAACCTTGCACACGCATATTTCAAAAATATGTGTCGCTAAAAAGTCATGTTTACCGAAACCACGTAGGAAAAAGTATCGTAACTGTTCCTGGATGTTTAGCAAACGACTCCAATTCAGAATTAGAAGATAGTGAACAATTTGCGGATGAGGAAATAGTGAATAATGATTTACAAATTAGTGACCTTGAGAGAAGTGCTGCTTTAATGATTCTAGGAATACGCGAGAAACATAAAATACCAAATTCAGCTGCCATAAGTATGTCAAATAGCTTCACCGATCTATTGGAACAATCAATTGAGGTGTCATTTAACTTACTACGAAAGCCAGGTGACGACGAATCTGGTAGAAATTTCCATGTTAAAAAAATTACCTCTGGGGTTACATCTATTATTAAGTCAGAATACAGGTTACATACATATTGCAAAGAACAATTAAATCTTGTAGAGCATATTGAATACACCCTCGGAACTAGAAAAGTCAATAAGTCTATTTTCAAAGATACCCTAAGCTATGTGCCTGTTATTGAAGTCCTTAAGCATCTTTTAGCGCATGATGACGTTTGGAGTGACTTTTTAAAAGTGGACAAAAGAAATGTGAACTATATGGTAGATTATCAAGATGGTGCCATTTGCCAAGCGCATCCATTATTTCGTGTAGACTCCAAAATATTAAGACTTCATTTCTATTTGGATGAGGTGGAAGTTGTTAATCCACTAGGGGCCAAAAGGGGGAAGCACAAAATTTGTTTGATCTATTATGCAATTGGAAATTTTAGTCCTGCCTACAGAAGCAAATTAAGTAGCATTAATTTAGCTATGGTTATTAAATATCCCGTCCTAAAAAAATACGGCTATAATAAATGTTTAAAGCCATTATTGGAAGATTTGGAGCTTTTACAAACTCAAGGGTTTGAAATAAGAAGTAAAAAAATAATTGGGGCTTTAGCAACCATTTCTGGGGACAATTTATCGAGTCACGGTGTAGGTGGGTTCCTTCAATCATTTTCCTCTGGAAGAGTGTGTAGGTTTTGTATGACCAAGAAGGAACATTTATCTCAGAAATTAGACGAAAACGATATGATTATTAGAAGTGAGGATATTCATAAATACCATCTAGAGGCAATTCGTGAAAATCCAGATAACATTCCAATATATGGAGTAAAAAGCTCTTCCCCATTTTGCGTGTTACCGCATTTCAAAGTAACCCAGTCACTGCCCCCAGATATAATGCATGATTTCTACGAGGGGTTAGTACCCAGAGTGCTAAAACTGTGTATAAACCATATGATTAGTGAAAATTATATTTCTCTGGATGATATAAATGCGAAATTAGAAAGTTTTCCCTTAGGAGAACTTAATGTAAAAAATCGAAGCGTACCGATAACCAAGAGTGTACTTTCTGGCAATGGTACACTCGTTGGCACAGCGTCCCAAAAGAAATGTATGTTAACGTTTTTCCCTCTCATGTTCGGTTCGTTTTTCCCTGTTGATGACAAATATTGGATTTTATTGTTAACCTTAGTTGAAATTGGAGAAATAATCATAGCCCCCGCAATAAAAAAAGAATGGCTTCCTTATTTATATGATTTGATATACGATTTCAATTGTATGTTTAATGAAATCCCAAATTCCCGATTCACTCCAAAGGGACACTATTTGATTCATTACCCTCGCTTAATTTACGAATTTGGGCCTTTAGTTCGTCTCTGGTGTATGCGCTTCGAAGCGAAACATCAATATTTTAAACAACTTGCTGCTATATCTAGAAATTTCAGGAACATTGGTTACACAGTCTCTAAACGTCATCAGTTACTTCAATGCTGGGAAAGAAGTGGGGAATCGGGATTTGAAGATGATTCATTTGTAACCCCAATGAAGATTAATTTTTCCAATCTTCCGTTTGGTTTAAAAGAACATTTAAGAATGTACATGGAATATTTAGTAGACGCGAAAGTTACTCAAATTGCCTCCACCATTCGCGTTAATTCAATAACATACAAAGCAGGATATGTATATTGCCTCAATGTGAATAGTGACGACCTCCCAGTATGTGTGAAAATCTACTATATTGTACAAATAACTGAAAAATGGTATATATGTTGTCGGCCATTACTAATAACAAACTTTATGAAACATTACAATGCTTACTGCGTGGATGAAAGTAATGGCTGGTGTATTTTTTCCCCCGGTGAGGAAATTGATAACTACGCCTTAGAATTATATAAAATTGACGCAAACGCAGTTTTAGTCTTTAATCACAAACTATGTAGCAGAGATTAATTTCCATCTTTTAAAGAAAATGATGTCTAAACAAAAATTTGTTTAGAGTTTTAAGGATGGCAACAAACCATTTGAAATATCACGTTACGTGCAAGGAAAAAAAATTAGTGTTTCAATGCGGTGATGTCAGCAAGGAAACATTTATTCAAGAACTTGAGACTCTTTTTGAAATCAATCAAAAGATTAAATATGTCCAGGTTGAGGACAAGGATTTCAATGATTTCGTAAACCACAACTTTGATAATGGGTTACCCGAAAATAAGTCGAAATTAAACTTGGTTTTAAAACCAAATGATGTTGTTTTGGAAGAAACAAGCACTATCATCCGTATGGAAAGATCTAGGTATTAAAAATTCATATTCATCTAAAATATATAAACACGTTGAAATTATTCTTCCAAATTTTTAGTTCTTCGAGCATAACAAACCCGGGTCAATCATTTGGATTAAATAGTGATTCTCTGAAGTCGATGACAGATGAAGCCTTTTGCAGAGAAGCCTCTTCTACAACAGACCTAGAAGAATTATCCATTCCTAGCCCTTATGTAGTTCCTAGACTCCCGGAAACTATTAGAAAAATGATTGAGAGCAAGAATCCCCATGTATTTAAGAGGGAATACAAGGCCCAAATTGTACGAATCTTGTTTGAAGACATGAGTAGATACAAAGAGTAAGAGTAGTGTGCATTCGCTCGTTTTTGTACCTTTTGATAATATAGCTTAATTGTAATATTCTAAGGTATCCGACAAAGCAAGAACGGAATAGAGTTTGTAGTGCTTTGGTTGAGAAATACCCTTTTCTAGAAGACAGGTTAAAGCACCCAAACAACAATGGATATGTAAAGAGATAAGTTAGATGTGATGTTCATTTTGTTTAATATTAAATACTTTTAGAACACGTGGCTCGAAAGTTTGAAAACTAAATACCGTCACGAACGGGCTAAAAACAGTAGTTCAAAGATGGTCGAAGAAATGAAGAAAAAATATGCAAAAAAACGTAAGCTTCCAGCAGAGGAAAATCCCACAGGAGATGAAGAATCTCAGGAAAGTCAACCCAAGCCAAAAGAGCCCAAAATAAAAAGGTCAACTCAATTGGTGAGTCCTGTGTTTAACTAAAATAGAAATATAATCATTAATCCTAACAAGCCTTTTTTTCTTTCATCAGAACCTTTCCAGCATAGCCGAAGATGAGGAAACTATACAAGCTCATTTATGGGCTATGAATAAAGAATTGGAGAAATCCAAACCCAACGAGAATTTAATTGAAGAAAAAATGAAACGTACAGCTGCTTATAGACAGAAATATGCTTTCCAGCATTCTGTGCCCGACGTAATTAGGATGTTTCCCGTTTTGTCGAAGAAAAACAAAGTAATAATTATTTTAAGGGATGATGGAAGTTATATTAGATAGTGTTAAAGGGAGGTTGAAATGGAAAATCAAGCGATTTTTAACGATTCGAATATTAATTATAAGATCTATCTGCATAGTAAAACATTTAGAAAAAATTACAGAACAATTTTAAAAATCGAAATACATTGAGAATTCACGGACAATTTAATGTTTGAACCTACGATCAATCGTGTAACAACGTGCCTTTATTCCTTTACACGCGCTATATCGAGCGCAATTATAGCACGAGATGTGATAAACAATGCCCAGGATGTGACAAAAGTGAAAACTTTGTTAGCTGAAGGGCAGGGCGTTACACGATTGATCGTTCAAGCTTTAATTTGTCGGGGAAATCTCAATCTTTCTTGATTTTAAAAATTATTCTGGGATATTTTCCGAATAAATGTTTTACTTTGCAGATAGGTCTTATAATTAGTAGAAGAATAGTTTAAAAATCACATGAATTTCCTTTTCACCCTCCCTTTAACTAACAAACTAAAAGCATACAAAAGTAGTGTTTATCAGGCCTTCTCTAAATATATTCCACTATAAGTAATTTGATTAGCATGAATCAAATATAAAACTTTCCGGACATCGTTTTTTATGGTAACAATTCTAGTCTATTGTAGTTGAAACATTTTTAAATCCATTATGAAATGTGTTCGTTGATTGCCTAGAACTCTATCTGGCCGTGGCTTTTAGCTTCTCGTTGTATTTTAATAGTATAATTTTGCTAATGAACTACCCCTCTTTCTGCACAGCTCATTAAAGAACTGAATATGCTGTGTAACATTCACCCATCTGCTGAAAAGGTTCTCTACCTACATTTCCAGCCCATCGCGACAAGAATTTTGCAATTGGTGCAGAAAAAGAAAAATGCTAAAGCTATTTTGTCCATTTTAAAAGAAAAATGTCAAGTTATGTCAGATGATGCTTTTAAAGGTAAATACAAACATAGCTGCGATTAACTTTTATCAGTAATATATTTTTATTTATGTTTTGCAGAATTGCAAATACGGGCTTCAATTTTATTATTACCGTGCTTATTTGGAGAATCAACAAAATTGTTTTTTACTGCTGATGTGAGATTTGCATTTTGAAACCTTTTTCTCAAAATTCTAAATCCTGCTTGATCATAAATTTTAATTTGTGCTCCTTTTTATAGACGCCTGAGGGAGCTACCCCTATAATCTTGTTTTCGGACATAAATTATCTTGATGCTGCAGCCGAAGTCCAAGTTGAGTCTGAAATCTTTGAAATTGGCTCTACCGAAGAAGGTGCAGTTTCTGTTTTTGCCGCATATTACGTGTTTCATATGCAATATCCGAAACCACTTGTGAAAACAATGGAGTATCTACAAAAAATTGTCTTCAAAATTGATTCCGGAAAAACTTCCAACGCTATGCTAAATGCAATTAACATGCTTTCTCTGTAATAAATGTATGTATGTTGAAATAAATATTTCAGAAAGACATCCTAAACGTGACCTTTTCATATTACCTATCAAATAGCTTTACAATATTACTGGTTAAATGTCCCAAAATGGGTAGATTAAAGCCCCAAAGTTATGCGTTAAATCCCCGAAACTGGACGATAATAGGGCTTAAACTGATCGATAAAACCCACGAAATAAAACGACAATAGCCTCGAAACTGAACGATATGTCTCGAAATTGAACGATAATAGCCCTGAAATTGAATGATAAAACCCCCTAAATTGAACTTTAATAGCCCCAAAACTGAACGATAATACCCCTTAAATTGAACGAAAAAATCCGAAATTGAACGATGAATAGCCCTAAAACTGAACGATAATACACCTTAAATTGAATGCTAATAGCCGTGATATTGAACGAAAAAAAAACCTAAATTGAACGATAATAGCTCTGAAATTGAACGATAATAGCCCTGAAATTGAAAGATAAAACCCCCTAAATTGAACGTTAATAGCCCTGAAATTGAACGTTAATAGCCCTGAAGTTGAACGGAAAAAACCCCGAAATTGAACGATAATAGCCCCAAACCTGATCGATAATACTCCTTAAATTGAACGAAAAAAAAAACCGAAATAGAACGATAATACCGCTTAAATTGAATGTTAATAGCCCTGATATTGAACGAAAAAAAAACCTAAATTGAACGATAATTGCTCTGAAATTGAACGATAATAGCGATTAAAATGAACGTTAATAACCCTGAAATTGAACGAAAAAACCCCCGAAATTGAACGTTGAGAGTCCCAAAATTGAACGATCAAAGCCCCGTAATTCAACAATAATTCTACCAAAATTGAACGCTTCTGGTAGAAATGTGCAAGTTTAGATTATAAAAATGTTCAAATTTGTGTCTTTTTTATCCATAGTTGAACGACTTAACGTCTAATTTTGGCCGATATAAAGGGTCCAATATTGGACGATATATTTTTGTTCAATTTCGGCCAAAAAAGTGTGCTGTCTCAGTGGCAGCCTATTGCACACTTTCTCGTCCAAGTTTGAACACATATTTCTAAGAGTGTGGTTTGCAGGATATAAATAATTAAGGGGAGCTGAATTCGATTATATAGGAAAAACTGATTAATCAATCAACGTCAACTACATCAAAATACTTGATTCACATGTGCAATAGACAAAGTATTGGATTATATCTCCACCCCGTATGCACCCAAACTCCCCCCTTTCATTAAACGTCTAACGTAATTATTACCCTGAAAATAAACGATCGGGAAAAAAAAAAAAATAATAATAATAATAAAACAGATCCACAAAAATGGCTCGTTCGTGTAACACCTGACAAAATTAGGTTGTGTGAGTATAGAAGAATTAGGATACTATACAAGATGAAAATTAAGTAAAACGGGATTTGAAGGGGGCCATGTTTACACGCAAAACATATTTGTTTACTTCATATAACTATGTTAAGGGAAACAACGCGACAAAATTTGGAGGATTGATGTTTAGACGCGGAAACATATTTGATTCTTTCATATAGCACCTGGCAAATTATATTAGGTTACTGTAGAGGGAACAGAATTAAATGAAGCAGTGAAATACAATTCAAGGGGGGGGGGTTTACTAGCAAAACATGTTTGGTTCCATCCTATAGCTGGTGATAACGTGTTACTATAGAAGATGGGAATTAAGAAAAAGAACAAAACAGAAATTCAACGTTCATTCTTTCAATTAGCACCTGTTAATTTTGATATAAATATGACATAAATAATACAATAAAGACATCGAAAGTTCGGGAACTTCGAATACACCCATCAAAACATAACATCCTTAGTATAATTTTTATTTAATCCAATCCTTAATAGTTACTTAGAGCCTCAATGTTCGTGAAACACATGTGGGGATAAATAATATATCATATTATACAAGCCGTGGATATTTTGTATATAAATACGGAACTTTGGGTAATAAAATCATAAGCGCAAAATGACTAGTACGGAGACTAAAGCCATTTTAATCTACTCGTGGTTCGGGGCTAAGCGTCCCGAGTTAAATTTCACCTACCAGGAAATGGTTAACACCATACAAGTCATGCACAACATGTTTTTCAATGAAATGGTATGCATGGAGGAAAGGGGTGTTGTGGAGGTGCATCTCCCATACTTCCCGAATGTAAGAAAACTGAGGGAAAAATTCTGCAATTGCGGCGGGGTGATGGAGGTGAGTAATATAAGAAACTTTTATTTATAAATAAAGAGAATGAAAATTTAATAAATATGTGTGTGTGTGTGTGTGTGTGTGTGTGTGTGTGTGTGTGCGTGTGTTAGGTGCAGTTAAGGGACCCGAGAATCTCCACTGAGAACCGAGCGCGCGGGGAGATGTTCCTAAACCTTTTCGGAGGATCGATGGATGTAGCCACATCATCCCTGTCCGTAGTTCCGGTTGCACCTCCCCAACCTCAGGAATTCGCAGTCACCGTACCACCAATGGCACCACCACCACCAACTCAGCCGCCACCCCTAAGACGGTCTAGGGCTCAAAAAAGGCCAAGATTCCAACAACCAACGGAGGACTCTAGACCGTCTCTAGAGGATGGATTGGTGGACGGTGACGGTATTTCAAGTTTTTTTTAAAGAAAAATTAAATAAAATAAAAAATAAAAACAAATTAAGAAAATAAATATTTTCCCGATGGGATAAAAAATCAGCATTTGTTTACGAATATTTATTTACTAGAGGCGAAGCATACATTTTCTTTTCCTATTTAATTCCCGGTAAATATGCAAAGTTATCATAATATCATTTAACATAGTATTATTACAATAGGTATTAATAATTTTTTTTAAAGACCACCCTTTAGACATTAGTAACAGGAAATATATTACGTGTAAACCGCAGACTTTAGTAGATACATTTTGCAGGTGATATTTCTGGTATTCGAAATGTTTGGTTAGTTTTCTTATAAAGCTTAGTTCATACACTTCAGGTGATAATCCGAAACTGTCGAAGAAAGTTGTTTTCCCATTTTTTACGTATAGTCCTAACCAGTGACTTCCGGGTTTCGCGCAATCCTCGTTGTTAAGACACAACCCGTATTCTTTAAGGTTACACTTGGGTATATGATTAGAGGGAAAAACACCGATCGCGCGTTTACCGACAGTACATTTTAAAATGTTTCTTATTTCATTTGAATTCATCCCTGTTCGTAAATAACACCACGATCCCGAGATATTTGTAGGAGTGATTCAAATTCAGCGAAGAGAATGACGGATAGGTTATGAGCTACTGGAGAGTTAAATTTCATATGCAAACGTAAATTCCCAGTTCGAACTGGTTCTCTATGACTTTCGCCCGATAATTGATCTGGAGTTAAGTCGATAACGTAAAGGGTGTTCCCGTTTATATAGTCATCGAATGTTATATTATTGCCACTGTCCTTCTTATAATTATTCAATCCCTCAGTCAAGCTCAAGTACTCCCTCTTACACATATTTTGCGCGAATGATGGTCTGAAACCCTCGTTAGGGAATCTCTGATTACCGATAGTCACCTCTAAGTAATTTAAACCTAAATGTTCAAATGCGAGAGGGTTTTGATGGTAGTGACCATTGAAAGCTGATGAGCGCACAATTCCTATGGTCAGTCTTTGGGGGAGTTTCCCCATATATAAATTGTCACGTAGGGTCTCCATGGAACCGGTGGGGATTGTAAACAGTTTACATTCTATTCGATTCAACAGGTATTTAGCTGTTGTTTTCTCTAAGGCCATTAAGTGGCCGAGTACTATATCCGGATTAATTTTAACCCTTCTGATATACAGTGTGCTGTCTATGATATTTATTTTATAACTCTTTGTATTATTAGTTGGAGTTAAGAGTGCGAATGCGGGATTACTTCTACTGAATTTCAATCTCAATGATACCCCGTTCAATAGAAATTTATCAGAGTTAAAGATTTCATGATGAATATTGGAAATTAATTGTACGGATTTTGATTCTGCTATCTCTTCCTGACGTTTTTTGAGTCCGCTTTCCGGTTTTGAAAATGCCGTATTGACGTTAATACCATCATTTCCTTCAGTTAGTAAACGTGTAGCGAGGTATGTTTTCTTCGCTTCACTACCGAAATTAAGAAGATCGCTTACCGCGCCTTTGTAAGCGTATGTTGGGAGACCGTTAGATATACAGGTGTCATTCAAATAAACGTCTAATTGTGATAAAATCGCGTTTATGAAATTATTTACGGGGGCTACTTGCTCCCCAGCTGGCAAATTATCACCATTTTCCTCGGTAACTTTAACAACAATTTCTATTAAAGATTGAGCTAAAGCTAAATAATAATCCGGGGTGCCATGAACTAAATACTCGATGGGTGCACCTGTTGTCGATAAATTACCTAACGGTTTGAATAAAACAGTCTCCGATTGTTCAATGCAGTGATTGGTAATCGGTTCGTTGAAAAAATCTAAATTAGACATCAAAAGTGCCATTGCTTAATCTAAGTAATCTTTTTTCCGTCTGACCCGCTTGTGTTTCACGTTAGAAATGGACTCCTTAGTCTTTCGTCGTCTCTTTAAATGTCTTCCTTTCCCTGATTGGAGTCCACTGATTATATTGGTTCCTGCATTCTTGAGTCGAGTTTTAGCGCTCTCCTTAAAATTAGCACCTTCAGCCAAATCTGATAATACGTTTGCTGAAGCTTTCAGAGCCTCGTTTTTAAGTAAACGTCCGGCGGGTGCAAATATTGGTTTCAGATAAGAAAATATATTTTTGAAAATGGAACCAAACCCGGCACCGGAATGTGTAGGTGGGGAGGAGAAATAAGGTAGATCACCCCCGACTTGGGAGAAATATATAACATATGGGTTATTTTCCATCCTTGTTCCGTCTCCGTATGTGCACTTTTGCTATGGTCTGTCCGCGGTGAAATGCCAGGAAACTCCCATCGCTAGTTCTTATATTGACTTCAACCGTTTCAATTATATTCGACTTGAGTTTAAAATAATCAGGTTCATTATATTCCAAAGACATGATTTCACGATGTTTCCCCACATTATTAAATGGGATGATTTTTAATATTGGGGCATATGTATCGCCGACAGGTGTTTCCTCAACTAATGATGAATAGACGAATAAATTTTGAACACCTTTCGCGATGTCGGGGATACCTCTAGATTTAACAGAGCCGGTTAATCTTATACCGATTTGGTTCCCTGTAAATCCTAAAATATTTCCTAGTTCGGGAGAATCCGCGGGAAATTCAATAGAATAATTTGAATTAACTCTCATCAGTGTTCGTCCGTCCAATTTTTTCTCGAAGTGTATCTGATTTTTGATATTGTCCGGTAATTTACTCTTAATATTATTGAACAGATCTTCAATAGTTCTATAGTATCCCTTATCAATATTAAGGTTGATTACTGTTGCCTCCTCTTTCTTTATACTATTAACGTGAATAACGTTTGACGCTTTCATAAAGTCATATTTCTCACCGGATGGTTTTAAAAACATGAACTGTAAGTGCTTTGATTTGGAATTTCCCGTTAGCAACTCCTCTCTGAAACCTATGAAGTCGGCTAGTTGTTTGTCTAATTGAAGTTCTATATTCGGCTTTAACTCAATCTCCAGTTTCCTCTTTTTTTCATCACCATGGTCAATTATGTTAACGGTTCCGTCATCCCCCAAATGGAAAACCAAACTATTTGCGATTAAATAATAAATATCTAAACCATCAAGTACGCTATCACCCCACTCGGAATAAGGTAACTCGAAAGTCCTTATTTTCCTACGATTAACAGGGTGTTTATAAAGATTGAACGACGTTGCCGTGATTGGTATATTATCATATTCAGTGGGTAATATAAGCTCTTTTAACCCCACCTCATATCAGGGTTGGCAAAAATCCGGATAATTTGAATAAAATCCAGACCAGTGGTTTTTATTGGATTAAACCGGATTTTATTGGATTTATCCGGATTTTTTAAAAACACGAGTTATTTTAGGTTTTTTTGAAGGCAAAGTACTTCTGTTTAGGTCTTATTTTAGTTTTGGGGCACTCCCCGACCCCTAGCCCCGATTCCAATATAGTCTGCTAGTTTAACTGATAAAATGTTTTCACGAAATGGATCCCTTACAAGGGGACTTTCCTTATAAATTCCGGGTTTGGCTTGGCAAAGGCTAGTGGGCGGGATTTATACATGCACGTATAAATGCCGGTTCACGGGTAGTTGAGCGGTTTTCAAAAGAGCGTTTTGGAATAAAGCGGTTCCCAAAACAGCGGTTTGCAAAACCGCGTGGAAGCAAAATCTCGGTTGCTGTTTCCGCGTTTCTCAATACAGCGCAATTTCCCAAAACAGCGGTTGCTGTTTCCGCCCAAACTGTGATTGATAGGGAGGGAAATCTCTATTATATTAAGTATACAGGGTGGCTTCGGTATTAGTGGCCAATAGCTTCTATGGGATAGTATTATTCCACTGAAAATAGTATGTTTCCTACCATATTGTGTTGCAGGATTGATAACGTGAATAATAGATATGTAATGTAATAGACTGCTGTAATCGAAATAATGTTAAACGTATTGCCCACAGTTTAAAGGGAGGGTGAAGTAGAAAATCAAGTGATTTTTTATCGATTTTTCTACTAATTATAAGACCAGTCTGCATAGTCAAACATCCAGGAAATACTTCCGAATGATTTTAAAATTCGAATTAGGTTCAGATTTTAAGGATAATTTTAAAGAAGGTCCTCCGGCCAATCGCGTAACGTCCTGCCTAACTGGACAGTAACCGGTAACATAACTATTAGTTTTATCATTCATAATAAATAATCTTTAGTTGTCGCTACATATATTTTTGCCTTGTTTCTGGTTGTATTTTAATTATTTATATGGCACAAAATTGATTTTTCCCCATTCATAATTAAGCCGGATATTTTAGGTGGATTTTTTTAAGTGGATTAATCCGGATTAAACCAGGTGGTTTAAACCGGACTGGATAGGTAGTTGCCAACCCTGCCTCATATTCCCCATTTAGAATTATTTCCTTCGGGAGTAACATTTTGAAACGACTCTGGGTATTATCTTTAAATACATCTAGACTCGCTGTAGATATAGCGAACAAATAAAACGAATCCCTCATATTGTTAACGTCTTATTTAACCAACCGCTAACTGATATATGAACTAAATCAGACAAATAAAGATATTTAAATCATTTTATTTACTTTCACTCGCATTAAGGTTTACAAATTTACAATCAGGACTTTATATGATTTACATAGGAGTCGATAATTCTAGGGGAAATACCCCACTCAGTTGATTCCTGATTTAGGATATCAGCTTTAAGTTTACCAGATGAAAGAAAAGTTTTTACAATAGTCGAAACATCTACGAATGAACGTGCAGCTTCGGCTGTTCTATTCAGGGCATGCTGATAAAAATATATAACGCCGTATATTCCCTCTAACTCTAAGGACTCTTTGGCTGGTTCGAAGTAAAGTCGGACCTTAGTAGCCCAATCATTGGTGATACAGGGGTGTCCAAGTTGATTCCCCATCTGCAGTTGACAACCATTACACTCGTTCGACGCGATTTTATTGATAGCGGCCTTTAAATAATATGTTAGAGTTTCCTTAATCTCAAAATTCTTCATGAGACTGCCATGGTTGTAGAGAAATTCTATGGTGTCGATGGACTGAGAAAGGGCTTCCCACTCTTTCAGAGTTAAAGTTATCCCGGAAACACTTGATGAGTCCTTCTTACGACGTAGTAATAGCACCTGATCTTCCTCCAATTCATCGAGTACAGTCGCCCACGCATCGTTTGATAGAAAATTTTCCGACAAAGAAAACATTCTCTCCTTTGGGGTTATACTTTGACGAAACCCGAAAGTTTCAATGGACAAACTACTCGTCAATTTAACTAGACCATTGACATGAAATTTAGTTAACACAACCCCCTCCATAGTTGGTAAATATTTTTTTAAGGGGAGTGAATATCTAAAAACTCTTATGTTCAGAAATAATTCATTCGTGCAACGTCGACGGTTGATAGTTATAAATTTCGTCGTAGTACCATCCACCTTTTTGTAGGGGTCAACAAGAGGTTCCTTATATATTAAATCAAACCCGTTTGCCATTGGAGATGTGTTAGCTGATACGTCATTACTAAAAAGGTGTTTCTTTCAATGTAATAATAACTTAAAAAATCGCGAATAATTTCAGCAGGCTAAAAAACTTACCTCTCCATTTCAGAAGTGTTTTCCCCGGATTCAGACATCTTTTCAACAACTTATCCGACTGTTAAATGCAAAACTAGTCACGTTTTCACTCTTTTATATACTAACGGTGATGGGATTATTTACCTCGAATTAAATGAAAACATTTCATACACCCTCCCCCCTTATTATTAGGTGAAACAAACGACATTCCTCCTCAATGATTTGGGATCATCCCCCCCCCCTATTAAAACAGATGTTGTTCGATCGTACGCAAAGTATACACCTATGGACACTCATTCTCTAGTAGAACGCGGAAGTATATTACCACCTGTCTGTCCCCCTGTCTGACCCCCTCCCTATCCTTAGGGATAGTATACCTAAGTGGGGACATCCAACTCGTAGGAGTCGTGACTCCCCATAGAAATAACATTATAACTCTTGACTCCCCATAGAAGAAGACTCCCCATAGAAATAACGTTAACTCCTTGGAGATAGTATACCAAAGTGGGGCATCCAGCTCACCTGGGAGTCGTGACTCCCCATAGAAATAACATTAACTCCCGACTCCCCATAGAAATAACCTGGACTCCCGACTCCCGGGTGAGCTGGATGCCCCACTTTTTACCTACTAATAATTTTTTTTTCTAATAATTTTTCTATTATATTTAGAAATAGACCTTTCTTTCAAGGTATAATCAGTTATGTAACCTGAACTTTACCTTTAAAAACGACAATATTTGTTTCGGATAAAGTCGTTTTCATTAAGAACTTTCAAACATTTCCCGATAAGTGTTATAGAGCGTGACAATCTTGCAACGCCCTAACACAACACATTTATAGATTTAACGAATATTTCTTCGCCATTGTTTATAGCAACGTTTTAACACTTAGCTTGCAAAAGAAATGCCTAGCCTGACCAGTAGCTGAACTTGGCCTTGGTAGACATATTTAAACTAGGAACACATAATATCTCCTTTACATGGTCTGTACTAAATTGTCTATGGTTTCTTCTCCATCATAGACATTGTAAATGATAAATACGAAATTGAACTTATCAACAAACTTTGAATAAAGTCAACGTCAATTCTGATGCAATTCAAGACAGAGTATAGCATCGGTGCAGATTTAAATTTGTTAATTAAAAAACGTTCTAAGATCGCTTCATCAGTAGGCAAACCCACGAACTTTGGTCTCAGATGGCAAGCCGAAATTAACATAGAATTACAAGTGCTAATACTCGCTAAATTAACCAATACATATAATGTGCACATTAGCGGTAAAAATGTATATATGAGAAAGGCAATGGTATATATCTTCGAATCATTACTCAATGCACAAAGCGAGACGTTAACAGCAACATTAGAAAAAAATTCAACTAGCCACAAACAGAGCAGTATTTTAGCATTTGAATCAGAGTCTTGAACCATTTTCAATATGTCTGTATGAACTAACGCGATGTCTTTAATGTCCATTTTAGGGTCTTTAATCATATTAGCTAATTCAATCACACGAAACCGCACAACGTGGGCTTGAAAAGCCAAAATAATTTGAAAAAGAAACGGCACGATTAAAATTAATAAAAACAAAGTGTGATCAAATACGCAAACAATTTTGGCTAAAACTAGATTCAGTTTTAAAAAACGCGAATCGTAAAAGTTGTACTCGATGTAAAGTAAAGTCTCGTTTACGTTAAATTGGGCGAGTTCGACCATTTCTATTGAAATCATCAAAATGTATAACAACAACGAGAATGTTACGAATATTCGATAAGAACTTGTTTCAACGGCCTTTTTCGTCAGCGTCCATATTTTTACGAAATCTGCGCTAAATGATTTACTGAAGAGGCAGATATTTATTATGAAGCAAGCCGCAAATAAACGCGTTAGAAACGTAATTTCAAACAAAATTGAAATTCCGTCTAATTCAACACGAAAATTAAATTCGATTGCCCAACATATCATATGTAATCCGTACGAATTTGCAATCAGAAAAGTTATCATTCCTCGTTTAGTGAATCGATGTCGCTTTTCACCAAACCTAATTAATCCCAGACATTGCAGCATTTTCAATATAACAAACGTGAACATATTTTTGCTGTTAGATTCATTTCTATTTCCATGACCAAACATTTCGCAACATTTTAAAGTTGTGATATTTCTGCTAACACTTAAATTTCTAATTCTATGCCTACGAGCAAACATTTTTAGTCTTAAATACACGATCATCAAAATCTACCGAAACACTAACGTTAGTCTTTTCTTGTAAAGACTCGGAGCAGCGAATGTTAAAAGTAATTTAAATAGTTTAAAAGAAAAGGAAAAATATAAATAAATATATTATTTGGGTGTGGCTACCTGTTGGCGAGACAGAAGAGTGACAGACGCTAGAGAACACGCTCGTACAATAGACCATTTCATTAAGTACTAGCAGAGAAACCAACACAAGGTGGGGAAACTACCCTACTGTGTTATTTCCCTCGCACCAAGGGATGGAGCCAAAGTTCACAACACGCGGTGGTAGGGTAGCTAACTCGTATAGCCTCTAGCGGTGCTTCTAGGCACGACTGAAATAACCCAAGAAGGTGACTGTTGTGTTTGTTTCTCCGCGTTCATAAATAGTATGGATTTGCTTAACTCAATTAACTATCCTTAACGAGTTGTCCAGGGACATCCCTTAGCTAAAACATTTCCTCGACCGCATATCATAATCTTTGTCTCATGAAAGTGAATCCATATTTTGTCTAGCGTAACACAAAACCATATTTAATAACTAGCTAAGGTAACATAAGAGATGGTCCAACAGTTAGGGTGCATCCGTTTCTAGTTACTCTTGTTTTTCGTTTACCAGAGGTTCACAGACAAACAGACACACATACATATCAGTATCGCATAAGCTAGTTTTGTTATTACATAACCACACGTAACTAAAAATAACCAAAAATGCATTTGAACATTTAATTAAAATGTATCTATTTTACAATGTAAGTCAAATTAATTAATTTAATTCCTTACTGCAAATTAAAAAAGTTAGGTGTGTAGATGAAAAAATATCGCTAAAAATTGGCTATAATTAGGAGCAATAATCTTTATGTAATCACGATTGCTCTAAACCAATTTTGATGATATTGAAAGCGAGGGGGAAGACACTTGAGAACTCAGGTGTACAATATGACTTGAACTCAATGTACTGTCAAAGCTGAACTCTGAGTTCCGAAGGATTTGAACTCAATGCACTGTCAAAGCTGAACTCATTTGAACTCAGGTGTACACAGAGGTCCAAAGCGTCTACCCCCTCGATTGAAAGTTCTTCCAGAAACTGTTTTCAATATTCGCATGAACCTTGCAACTTATGACGCAATAATATTCACTATGGCGCTGTAGATTTGACTTATAAACTATTCATTGTCCTGACGTCGTCACATTGTCGTAAATGACGCAATTAGCGGGGTTACAGGGACACACGTAATTACCACCCCCGACTATCACTTAATAATCTACGGTTTCTTCTCCACCAAAGACATTGTGAACGACAAATATGAAATGGAACTTAACACCAAGCTTTGAATAAAGTCAACGTCAATTTTGATGCAATTCAAGATCGAGTAATGCATCGGAGTCGATTTAAATTTGTAAATTAGAAACCGGCAGTAGACAAACCCACGAACCTTTTTCTCAAATGACAAGCCGAAATTAACATTGAGTCGCAGGTGCTAATACTCGATAAAATAACCAGTAAATATAGTAAAGTAATTAATGGTAAAAATATGTACATGACAAATGCAATGTGGTATAACTTCGTTTCGTTACTGAATACAGAACTCGAGACGTTAACAGCAACATTAGAGAAAAATTCGACTAGCCACAAACATAAAAGTATTTTAGCATTTGAATCCGAGTCTTGAACCATTTTCACAATGTCTGTATGAATTTCCGCGATGTGTTGAACGTTCATTTGCGGGTTTTTAATCATATTAGCTAATTCAATCACTCGAAACCGCACAACGTGAGCTTGAAAAGCCAAAATAATTTGAAAAAGAAACGGGACAGTTAAAATTAAATAAAAAAACAAATCTTCAATTACAATAACTATTTTGGCTAAACCCAGATTGTGTTTTAAATACCGTGAATTGTAAAGGCTGTATTCAATGTAAAATAGAGTATCTACTGAGGTAATTTCGATGGAATATGTCAAAAAGTGGGACAATAATGTGAAAATTCGATAAGAACATGTTTCAATCTGCATTTTCGTTAGTGTGCATATTTTGAAGAAATCGGTGCTAAATGTTTTACTGAAGAGACAGGTATTAATTATAATGCAAACCGAGAATACACGCGTTAAAAACGCTATTTGGAACAAAATATCAGCTCCGCGTAATTGGGTACGCACGTTGAATTCGATTGCCCAACAAGTCATGTGTAATGCAAAACAATGTGTAATTATAAATGTTAACAATCCTCTTTTAGTGAATCGTTTTCGTTTTTCACCAAACCTCACTAATCCCAGGCATTGCAGTATTTTCAAAATAACAAAGGTAAACAAATTTTTGTCTACACTTAATTTTCCAATTAAACGATGAAACATTTTAGAACACTTTTTAGTCATGAAATTTTGGCAAACCCTTAGATTTCCAATTATACGAAGAAACATTTTAAGTCAAATAACACGTTGACCAAAATCTACCGGAAAACTGACGTTTGTACGGTTTATTCCCTTCTCGAACACTAAGATTTCCAATTTGAGGAGCAAACATTTTGAAACATTTTTTCACTCATATTTCACGAACAATAATAGTTAACGGAGATTCTAGTATTCGCCACTGCACTCACCTTCAATTTTATTTCATTGTTTTAGATACTGAGTGCTTTCTTTGTAACTAAAACGCAATGTGGGTATTAGCTTCATAGTTTCTAACCTTTGCACAAACATTAAAAGCGAAAATATAGATTTCAGATAAAGTTGTTATTACGAAGAATTGTATCATGAAGAACCGTCAAAACATTGCCAGATAAAAGGCATCGTGAGTGACCGTTTTGGAAACGCCCGAGAGACAGTGTAAAAAATAAACACTTTTTTGTAGATTCAGGGATAGATTTAATTTTAGAAGTAGGAATGAAGAATGGTTAGTATTTACTTCAGTCCGACTCATACCCCAATATAGAGCCACTCCGTCCAACACGTAACGAAAAGTTTAAATTATCTTATTGGCTCACTTAAACTACGTTTTGATGACGTTGCTGACGGGGACGGAGGCGAAAAATACTTAATTCTTTTTTACCTCTGTCGCTATGACCCGTCCGCCTCTTCTTTCATACCCCCTCCGTCCCGTGGAAGGGGGTCCGGAACTTTGACGCGCGCCCACATTACCCTGTTCTCCATTCCTACTTCTAAAATTAAATCTATCCCAGGACTAATTAAACGCTAAATATTTTGAAATAAGAGACAATTATTTTTCCTTTATACTTAAAGGCCGTTCTTTTAAGGTATAATGTTATGTTACCTAAACGTTACCTTTAAGTGTCGTGACGTAATAGCTTTCGGGTAATTAACTTGCGTCAGTGTCTCAGAGGGTATGTCAAACACTAATATGCGACTATCACTAATTGGTCTATGGTTTCTTCTCCACCATTGTCAAAGTGAATGACAAATATGAAATTGAACTTAACACCAAGCTTTGAATAAAGTCAACGTCAATGCTGATGCAATTCAAAACCGAGTAATTCATCGGAGCCGATTTAAATTTCTTAATTAAAAAACGTTCTAAGATCGCTTCGTCAGTAGACAGACCCACGAACTTTTGTCTCAAATGACAAGCCGAAATTAACATCGAGTCGCAGGTGCTAATACTCGCTAAAATAACCAGTAAATATAACGTACAAATTAGCGGTAAAATGGTATAAATGCCTTCGGAAACAACGTGTAATGTAGAGCGCGGTATCATTACGAAAATAGAGACGTTAACAGCAACATTAAAAAAGAATTCAACTAGCCACAAACACACAAACATTTTTGCAATTGAATCCGAATCTTGAACCATTTTCACAATGTCTGTATGAATGGCCGCGACGTGTTTAACGTTCATTTCAGGGTTTTTAATCAGATTAGCTAATTCAATCACTCGAAACCGCACAACGTGAGCTTGAAAAGCCAAAACAATTTGAAAAAGAAACGGTACAATTAAAAGAAGGAAATAAATCACGTAATCAATCTGGATTACCATTTGGGCTAGACCTAAATTCAATTTTAAATACATGGAATTGTAAAGGTCGTATTCTATATAACGTAAAGTATCGTTTACGTTGGCTTGCGCGATAGCGGCCATTTTGATGAAAATCATCAAAACGTTGGACAATAATGAGAGAGTTACAAATGCTCGAAACGAACTTGTTTCAATCTCCATTTTCGTCAGAGTCCATATTTTCATGAAATTGGCGCTAAATGTTTTACTGAAGAGGCAGATATTAATTATGAAGCAAACCGTAAAAACACGCGTTACATACGCAATTTGACGCAAAATATCAACACCGCCTAATTGAACACGAAACGTAAGTTCAATCGCCCAAACAACAACGTGTAATCCGTACAAATTCGCAATCAGAAATGTTAACAATCCCTTTTTAGTGAATCGTTGACGCTTTTCACAAAACCTTACTAGTCCCAAACAACGCAACATTATCAAAATAACAAGAGTGAACACATTTTTGCGCACACTTAGATTTGCAATTCCACAGCCAAACATTTGGAAAAAATGTTTAGACATGATACACGCTCGAAGAAGTCAACCGAAACAATGTTCTGTTCTTACAAATTGCAAATGTCTTTCAATGGGTCGATTCAACAGTATAACATATTTCTCAACTTGGAAACGGGTTATAATCCATATTCTTATTTAAGGCGAACAGAGGTTCAAGCAGGGAGTGGTTCAAGTAAACAGCAATACATGTACGTACAATCTTTGTTCGAATAATGGGCGTCGATTGTAAGTGCTTTCTTAAGGATTAAAACGTCTTTTCATTTAAAAATAACAATGTAAAATACATTAGCTACGAAGCCTACCTACATAATCTTAAAGAAAAAGTAGAGGTAACATAACATTATACCTTAAAGAACGGCGTTTTTCTAAATATGAAAGCATAATTAGCATTTAATTTGTCTTAAAAACGAAGACTACTGAACCATCCGCCATTGGTTTAGAGCCGTCTGCTAAACCGAGCCTATTACCCCTACGCGATTGGTTGAATTTTCTCACAGGCTGAGAGATATAAGGGCGAGAAATAGCACAGGTCCACAGGTCTAAAACCAGTTTATTAATTGCTCGGACCAGTTTTTTTATTCAAAATCCGGGGGTTACTGGTCCTTGGGACCAGTTTATTAATTGAGAACTTTTATGAAAATTCAGGAGGGACCAGTTTAAAAATTCTAGTCATTATAAATTTCTACTCCACGGATATAGACTCCTAGCCTTTGGCTGGTTCTCAACTTCTCATTCTTGCCTTCCTTGCTACAACCACAGCCCACTCGATCACGCTTTGGCTTCACACTCCACACAATTCTTTTCCTATGTAAAAGCGCGTGTTGGTAATTTTGGGCTTTTTTGCTCGAAAAATTCAAGGAGCTAGCTTTTAACCTATGGGAGGAACACTGTTATTTAGCCCAAATTTTGAAACTACCGGTTCAAATCTGTTGAAATTTTAAAGAGATGTGCAAAACGTTTGCTACTTTTTCAAATTTTCAAAAGTTTCCCTTTAATAGTTTTTTGTATAAATATTAGAACGAAAGTAAGCCCTAATTAAATTTGGTCTTCGAACGGTTTAATAAGTTTCTTCCGTTTCACTTGATCGAATCTCTTGAAATTTTAGTGAGAGGCATATTGAAGGGTTTTAAATTATGATGCAAAGTTTAATGTTCTTACAGAAAGCTTTGAAAGAGAAAAACTTTAAACAAAAATACCAAACACTATTTTGTATATCTCATTAAAATTTCAAGAGATTTCAATAAGTATTTTCAAAATTAGGACCAAAAACGGTGTTCCTCCCAGGCTCCCATTGACAGCAATGTTAAGAGTTAACTCTGATTTTTGACATAATTTTGTGCATTTCTCGTTTTGAGGCCAAAGTGTGATCGAATGGGCTGTGCGTCAAGGAAATAATCCCTTATTTTTTAAATAGGATTAGTAAAAAATAAATTAGGGATAGGGTCACTGGTCCCAAAAACCAGTTTAATATTGTAGACGCTGGGGGTCACTGGTCCCGAGGACTAGTTTCAAAAAAATCCTTATTTCTAAGACTGGTACCATAGTGGTAAGGTGGTTCGATTTAGCAGACGCCACTAAACCAATGGGGGCGCAGTACTCCTCGTTTTTAAGACTAATTAAATGCTAATTATTTTGTAATAAGAGATCATTTATTTCTTTTTAATATTATTCCTTTAAAATTTAGAAAAAGGCCGTTCTTTTAAGGCATAATGTTATGTTACCTGAACTTTTCCTTTAACACAAACTTGTGACCGTCGAGGAAAGAAGTTTTCAAGTCATTGTGCAAAAATAACACATTTATGAATTTTGAAATTTGTTTTTGCAATTCTTTAATTCAATTTTCAGTTATTTTAGTTCGCCAAAAGTAAAGCAAGCCCAGAATATGTACCAGTCCTTGGTCGAACTTTGCTAACAGCGAACTGGCGAAAAGTTAAATCCGTATTCTCTGTTTCTAAACTTACTGACATTTGACATTATTCAAAACTGAGACTTAATTTTGACTTTGGGTTATGGGTCATGTCTAGGGATTTCGCGAGTACTAACATTTCCTGATTTCTCAAGATAATTAAGATTTATTCCACAATTTTTCAAAATGAATACGATTTGCTCTAGTTATTCAAGACGATTACGATTTTCCACAATTTTTCCAAATGATTACCATTTCCTCTAATTTTTCAAGACGATTATGATTTCCCCAACTTTTCAATATGATGATTTTTCCTAATTTTTCAAGTTAATAGTGACTTTCCCTGATATTTCACTTAGTTTTATGATTTAAACCAGGGATATATTTAATTTTAGAAGTAGGAATGGAGAACAGTTAGTATTTACTTCAGTCCGACTCATAGACCACCCAGTATAGAGTCCCTCCCTTCAACACGTAACGAAAAGTTAAAATTATCTTATTGGCTCACTTAACCTACGCTCTGATGACGTTGCTGTCGGCGACGGCGAAAAATACGTTATTCCTTTTTACCTCTGTCGCTATGACCCGCCTCTTCTTTCATACCCCCCTCCGTCCCGTGGAAGGGGGCCCGGGACTTTGACGCGCGCCCACATTACTCTGTTCTCCATTCCTACTTCTCAAATTAAATCTATCCCTGATAAAAGATAACCGTGGAACTTAAAATTGTTTGTGACTTTAGGAAGGTTGTATCTTGCATTTTACGTACTGGTAATGTTGCACTCAACTTTATGTTCTTAGACAATATTACTTAAGAATTTTTGCGAATAGAAATTGATAAATAAAATAACTTGATCTAAAAACTACTTTTTTCCTTTAATGTTTTGAACAAACGTGACTTGCCTAATAAAAATAATTTTTTAACTTTATACGTTGTATAGAGTTGAAATAGTTCAACAACAGGTGCTTGTTTCACTAGTAGTTTAACATAAGTCCCACCCATGTTGGAACAAATACTGCGGTGGTCCATGGTCAATACTCCGTCCTTGACGGTCCTTCTCAACAGTATGTTAAATAACACCTACCATGTATGGATTAAAGTTTCTAGAGTCAAAAATTGCGTTATGTGTTTCAAGAACGGAGCAAACTTTGGTGTTTCGATAGATTTTGGTGATAGTCTAACGTGAGTAAGTTTGTAAACCCTTAATTTGCTCAAATGTTACGTAGCGTTTAGGAAAAATGGTAATGTGCATTACTAATAATGAAAACAGTACACTCTATCTACTCAGTATCATGTTAACTAAACCATACTATTTATGAACCAAACTCTCTTACCGTAAAAACATTTGCGAAGTTGGAAAACGGAAAAAACGTTAGTATTTTGGTAGATTTTTGGTGATCGTGAACCGTGACCAAAAGTGCTTAAAATGTTTCCCCGTATAATTGGAAATCTAAGCGTCTGCAAAACTGTCGTAACTAAAAAGTGTTCTAAAATGTATCGTCGTGGAATAGGAAATTTAAATGTAGACAAAAATATGTTCACCTTCGTTGTATTGAAAATTCTGGTTTGTCTGGGATTAGTTAGGTTTGGTGAAAAACGTCAACGATTCACTAAAAAAGGATGGGTAACATTTCTAATTGCTAATTCTTACGCATTACGCGTGATCTTTTGGGCAATAGAACTAAATTTTCGTTTCCAAATAGGCGGATTGGATATTTTGTTACAAATTATGTTCATAACGCGTGTACTTGCGGCTTGCTTCATAATTAATATCTGTCTCTTCAGTAAAACATTTAGCGCCAATTTCGTAAAAATTTGGACACTGACGAAAAATGTCGTTGAAACAAGTTCTTATCGAATACTCGTAACATTCTCATTGTTGTCCAACATTTTGGTGATTTCAATGACAATAGTCGAAATCGCTCAATTTAACGTAAACAAGACTCTACTTTACATTGAATACAACCTTTACGATTGGCGATTTTTAAAAGTGAATCTTGGTTTAGCCAAAATTGTTAGCGCAGTTGATCACGTGACTTATTTCCTTATTTTAATTGTACCGTTCCTTTTTCAAATTGTTTTGGCTTTTCAAGCTCAAGTTGCGCGGTTTCGAGTAATTGAATTAGCTAATATGATTAAAAACCCTGATATTAACGTTCAACACATCGCGGCCATTCATACAGACATTGTGAAAATGGTTCAAGATTCGGATTCAAATGTTAAAATACTTTTATGTTTGTGGCTAGTCGAATTCTTCTCAAATGTTGCTGTTAACGTCTCAATTTCTCTATTGAGAGACGCACCGATGATAAATGCCATTTCTTTAGCAATATATACATTTCTACCGCTAATTTGTACATTATATTTATTGGTTATTTTAGCGAGTATTAGCACTTGCGACTCTATGTTAATTTCGGCTTGTCATTTGAGAAAAACGTTCGTTGGTTTGTCTACTGGCGAAGCGATCTTAGAACGTTTCTTAATTTACAAATTTACATCGGCTCCGATGCATTACTCGATCTTGAATTGCGTCAGAATTGACGTTGACTTTATTCAAAGCTTGTTGTTAAGTTCCATTTCGTATTTATCATTCACTTTGACGATGGCGGCGAAGCAACCATCATAAACAATTTAGTAGAGACGATAGTATGCCCTTATTCAAAAAGAAGGGGATAACAGAAGGATGACACTCTGTCTCCTCTTAATGCTTAAGTTAATAATGGTGAAATGAATTTAATTCCTTACTCTAAATTAATAAAGTTATTTAGGTAGAAGAAAACCACTCCAAAATAATGACTCTAATTGGAAATTTTTTGGAGGAAATGTGCTTTGTATTTGTAATGTACCATAATGCTCTATAGAAAATTAAGTGTAGGAAAAAAATGTTCGCCTTCGTTATATTGAAACTGCTTCAATATCGTGAATTAATTAGGTTCGGTGGAAGTCAAAGTGTCTGCAATAATATCACGAGTAAAAAATGTTTCAAAACGTTTGGTCGTATTGAATTAGCAAGTATGATTAAAACCCCGAAAATTAACGTTAACCACATCGCGGACATTGTGAAAATGCTTCAAGACTCAGTATCAAATGTCAAAATACTTTCGTGTTGGTGGCTGGTCGAATTATGTATTAATTTTGCTGTTAACGACACGTCTCGATTTCTGCAAATGCTCAAATGTCAACGACATTCCTTGGTATATTTTTTTTTGCTCCGTTTATTTGTTTGTCGAGCTAGAGCCATGAAAGGCCATTCAGCTCCAAAAGATAAATAATAATAATAATATTTATTACGTAACCCAAAGCTACTGGCAACCACAGAGGCATGAGCCTATATAATGTGGTTACCGGTACAATAGTTGAAATTCAAAAATGACATTATGAACATTTAAACTCTTTTTTTTTTTTTAAAAAAATCTCGACCAAGGCAAAGTACAGCTACCTCGCTCGCTTTATTCTTACATATTAAGGAAAGAAAATTGTAATGTAAACTTTCCCAAAACTATAATTGCGTTGTTTTTATATACCTGTTAAATTGCGCGGTGACGCTCGACAGATCGTAAAGGAAAACATGAACCTAGGTAAAGTACAGCTACTTCGCTCGCTTTATTCTTGCAAATTAAGGCAACAAAACTGTAAGGTAAACTTTCTCAAAACTATAATTGCGTTGTTTTTATACACCTGTTAAATTGCGCGGTGACGCTCGACAGATCGTAAAGGAAAACATGAACCTAGGTAAAGTACAGCTACTTCGCTCGCTTTATTCTTGCAAATTAAAGCAACAAAACTGTAAGGTAAACTTTCTCAAAACTATAATTGCGTTGTTTTTATACACCTGCTTTCTTGCGCGGTGACGCTCAACAGATCGTAAAGGAAAACAACAAGCCGAAAATGTTTGTCTGGAAACCGAGAAACAATAAGAACTATTCAGAAGACAAGCAGAGGATTGTTGCTCAAAATGTTAGCCTCCTAAAGTTTCAACATGGTTTCAACCAATTACGCAGCGTGTGTTTGCAAGTTTGAACAATTCGTTAAACCCGGTTTTGACTTTGGGCGTTTTGACAATTCCTTGTTAAAGTATTAAAATATTCGTTAGTCTTTCTTTTTGAATATTAAAATTTTGAGCTCTTTATTCCTAAAACCATTTTAAACATAGCTATTGTTGACGTTTGAATTCAAGAGTACGCCTCTTTTAACAATTTTTGGAAATAATAATAATAATAATAATAATAATAATAATAATAATAATAATCTAAGCTTTGTCTACGAAGGGATTTCCACACTAAGCCTGTGGCTTGTTTACAGGTGGGTCCCTTTACAATGCATAGAGCGGTGGTGGCTAGCCCCTATGCCACGGCTAACCTACAGCGCCCTATACTAACTATTACCGTTAACCTCTGCAAGTTTTGATGGAAATTTAGGGTATATATGGCGATTAATTCAAAATGAATAATAAGAAAACCCGAAATTGCGTAACCCTTTGGTTAGGTTTCTCGTAACCCTAACGATGATACTGGAGAAGCCAATATTGCCTTCTGCGAACACTTTTGCTAGTATTTGCAAACTGCGAAAGCGGTGACAGACACACAGACACGTCCAATGTAATACCTCTAAGTGACGTCATCGTCACTCGGAGAGGTAAAAAATCGTTCGTATATAAATCCTCTATTATTCCTTTAAAGTTTATTCAAAAATGACCTAGTAAGGAAATAGTTCTAATGCAATTAAACTTTTTCCATTATACAACTCAAGAAAAGGGGGAGGGCTCTAACAACTTTGCGTCTTTCTTGGCAGAAAATTCACTGTATATTTGCCGCCTTCGTTGCGGTAGAACAGTATAGTATAAAATCACTGAAGCTCAAAATTATATTACGCTGTTTAAGAAATGAACAAACGTCGGTTTTCGGGTAGATTTTGGTGAACGTGTAAAGTGACTCAAAATGTTTCCTCGTAAAATTGGAAATCTACCAGTCTGCAAAAATGTTATGACCAAAAAGTGTTCTAAATTGTATCGTCGTGTAATATTATATTTAAGGGTAGACAACAATATGTACACCTTCGTTATATTGAAAATTCTGGTATGTCTGGGATTAGTTTGGCTTGGTGAAAAGCGTAAAAGGTTTACTAAAAGAGGATTGGTAACATTTCTAATTGCAATTTCTTACGCGTTACGCCAGATCTATTGGGCAATCGAATTTAATATTCGTTTCCAAGTAAACGGATTTGATATTTTGTTACAAATTATGTACCTAACGCGTGTACTTGCGGCTTGCTTCATAATTAATATATGTCTCTTCAGTAAAACATTTAGCTCCAATTTCGTAAAAATATGGACACTGAAGAAAAAGGCCGTTGAGTCAAGATCTTATCGAATATTCGTAACGCTCTTATTGTTGTCGAACGTTTTCATGATTTCAATCAAAATGTTCGAAATTGCTCAATATAACGAAAACGAGACGCTACTTTACATCGAAAACAACCTTTACGATTGGCGCTTTTTAAAACTGAGTCTAGTTTTAGGTAACATTGCTATCGTAGTTGATTACGTGATCTTTTATTTAATTTTAATCGTACCATTTCTTTTTCAAATTATTTTGGCTTTTCAAGCTCAAGTTGTGCGGTTTCGAGTGATTGAATTAGCTAATAAGATTAAAAACCCGCAAATAAACGTTAAAAACATCGCGGCCATTCATACAGAGATTGTGAAAATGATTCAAGATTCAGATTCAAATGTTAAAATACTTTTATGTTTGTGGCTAGTCGAATTCTTCTCAAATGTTGCTGTTAACGTCTCGATTTCTGTATTGAGTGATGAACCGATGATAAGTGCCATTTCTTCAGTCATATATACATTTCAACCGCTAATTTGCACATTATATTTACTGGTTATTTTATCGAGTATTAGCACCTGCGACTCAATGTTAATTAGTGCCTGTCATTTAAGAGAAATGTTCGCTGGTCTGTCATTTCACGAAGCGATCTTACAACGTTTTTTAATTAAGAAATTTAAATCGGCTCCGATGCACTACTCAGTCTTGAATTGCGTCAAAATTGACGTTGACTTTCTTCAAAGCTTGGTGTTAAGTTCTATTTCATATTTGTCATTCACTATGACTATGGTGGAGAAGAAACAGTAGGCAATTTAATTAATTAAAAGGGCTTTTAATAATTGTGGACCTTGCCTTTATGGTAACAAACCTTGCACTAAAACAAAAGAAATTAAAACTTTGATAGATCTATAAATGAATAATTTTTGTGCCTGGACTTTCGTGCACGTTTGCTAGACTCTGACGCTCGACGACACTTAAAGGGGAAATGTAAACTTATTACGGAAATGCACTTGCAGTAAGTGCTAATAAACTAGAAGACAAAGTCGGGGCTAATTGTTGTTTGAAATCATAGCCATCCTAATCGGGAGATATTGCCTTCCAAATGAAATGTTTGTGCAATTTCCAACTAAAACGTATGTTTCAAAATGTGTAAAGCCGCTTACTAAAATAAATACGGATAATAGTTCATATATGGCGCTAGCAAGAAGGATAGAGAATACTTGTTAATAAAAGCAGAAGTAGGATAAGGGACTAGAAGTAAAGAGCTCTAGCATTGGTAGTAGATCCTGGCACTAGTGAATTAATTTGAGGATTTTATGCCGCTTCCATCGTGCCCACACTAGAGAGAAAAAAATTGGTCGAGTTCCAAAATATTTCCAACCCCCTTCCCCTCAACCTAAAGCCGCGGAACACGGACGCGGGTGCTTGAATCTAGTTCGGCCGTCTACCACCGCGAGCGTCTCACTTTTTGGAGGGAAAATTCAGAAACCGCCACCAGAGAGCCAACCGTTAGTGTGTTATCAAGAATATTTACTTTCGCCAAGTGAAGAATTTGGTTACCTCGATACTTCTAGTCCCTTACTTTACTTCTGATAAAAGCAAAAGATAACTGTGGAACTTAAAATTGTTTGCGACTCTAGGAAGGTTGTCTCTTGCATATTACGTACTGGTAATGTTAGTATAGATAAGTTGCACTCAAGTTCATGTTCTGGGACAATTTTACTTAAGAATTTTAGCGAAAAAAAATTGATTAATAAAATAACTTGATCCAAAAACGACGTTTTTCCTTTAATGTTTTAAACAAACGTGACTTGTCTAATAAAAATTGTTTTTTTAACTTTATACGTTGTATTGAGTTGAAAGAGTTCAACAACAGGTGTTTGTTTCACTAGTAGTTTTACATAAGGCCCTAGTCCCGTGTTGGAACAAATACTGCAGTGGTCCATAGTCAATACTCCGTCCTTCTCAACAGATTGTGTTATTTAACACCATGCATGGATTAAAATTTCTAGAGTCAAAAATTGCGCTGTGTTTCAAGAACGGAGCAAACTTTGGTGTTTCGGTAGATTTTGGTGATCATGAACCGTGACCAAAAGTGTTTAAAATGTTTCCTCGTATAATTGGAAATCTAAGCGTCTGCAAAAATGTCATGACTATAAAGTTTTCTAAAATATATCGTCGTGCAATAGGAAATTTAAGTGTAGACAAAAATATGTTCACCTTGGTTATATTGAAAATTCTGGTATGTCTGGGATTAGTTAGGCTTGGTGAAAAGTGTCAACGATTCACTAAAAAGGGATGGGTAACATTTCTAATTGCAAATTCTTACGCGCTACGCGTGATTTATTGGGCAATCGAAATTAATTTTCGTTTCCAAGTAGGCGGATTTGATATTTTGATACAAATTGCGTATTTAACTCGGGTACTTGCGGTTTGCTTCATAGTTAATATCTGTCTCTTCAGTAAAACATTTAGCGCCAATTTCGTAGAAATATGGAAACTGACGAAAAATGTCGTTGAAACGAGATCTTATCGAACATTCGTAGCACTCTCATTGTTGTCGAACATTTCGATGATTTCAATCAAAATGGTCGAAATCTCTCAATTTAACGACAACGAGACTCTACTTCACATCGAATACAACCTTTACGATTGGCGGTTTCTAAAAGTGAACCTTGGTTTAGGTAAAATAGTTAGCGCAGTTGATTACGTGATTTTTTATTTAATTTTAATCGTACCGTTCCTTTTTCAAATTATTTTGGCTTTTCAAGCTCAAGTTGTGCGGTTTCGAGTGAGTGAATTAGCTAATATGATTAAAACCCCGCAAATAAACGTTCAACACATCGCGGCCATTCATACGGACATTGTAAAAATGGTTCAAGACTCGGATTCAAATGTTAAAATACTTTTATGTTTGTGGCTAGTCGAATTCTTTTCCAATGTTGCTGTTAACGTCTCCATTTCTGTATTGAGTGACGAACCCACGATAAATGCCATTTCTTTCGCGATATATACCTTTTTACCGCTAATTTGCACGTTATACTTACTGGTCGTTTTAGCGAGTATTAGCACCTGCGACTCGATGTTAATTTCGGCTTGTCATTTGAGAAGAAAGTTCGTGGGTTTGTTGACTGACGAAGCGATCTTAGAACGGTTTCTAATTTACAAATTTAAATCGACTCCGATGCATTACTCGATCTTGAATTGCGTCAGAATTGACGTTGACTTTATTCAAAGCTTGGTGTTAAGTTCCATTTCGTATTTGTCATTCACTTTGACTATGGCGGGGAAGAAACCGTAGGCAATTTAGTAGAGACGATTGTATGCCCCATTTTCTTTTTTTAAATCATTTAGCCGTTGTTTCAAAACCGTTAAACGAGCACTAAATTTTGACAAAACTCATGATCCATTCAAGCTGAAGGGGATAAAAGTAGAAGGATGACACTCTGTATCCTCTTAATACTTTAGTTCTGTAACAGGCTGGCCCTTATTTTTTGCTCTCCAGCTTATCAAACTTCAGATGTACAGAAAATTTGAGTGAATAGGACCTCCATGCGCTACCTTCACTGTTTTAAAATGATTACTTTAATTTTTTACTTCTGTTATGATTATAATAGTGTGACACGAACGGAAAACGAGAGTAAGTACCCCCAGGATGTGCATCCTTTGACAGTGGTAAAACGAAATACCCATTAAAAGAAGTACAGTAAATCAGATTAAATAGCCCCTCGATGCCCTAACAAAAATTATAACCCTTAATCTTTACTTCAATAAATTTACTTACGTTATAATTGTAATATCTGAAGCCCCAAGCTAGTACCTTTTCTTCTCGATTTGTGGAGAGAAATACACGTAGCTTCTAATAATAAATAATAATATATAATAAATATAATATAAATATAATATAAATAATAATATATAACGTCGGTATATACTTCCGTTTGTTTTTTAAAAATTCCAATCGATTTTTTTGAATTTTGACATAGGAGAGCTGGATTAAAAGCGTGAACCCCTTATTTTCGATAAGGGAGTATTAAACCTTCCATTTAAATTAAGGTAATACCCTAATCATGTATCTCGTTTTAAATATATCGAGCAAACGTAAAACACAATTGAAAATGCTTAACCTTACTAGTACAATTAAATGCAATGCTTAATCTTACTATTATAATCCCCATCCTTTTAAAATACACGAAAGAAAAATGTCACTTCACTACAATTCTCTCCCATTCACTCTCCCTTCAATGGCGAACAAAAACTTTTATACTGTCAAAGGCGCTACTCTTTCAGGTCTGCGAGTACGAGTACAACATGGCGGGTCAAACTAAGAGCCTCATCATAAATGTACATCATACGATGTGAAAAGTAACTAAAAAACTCGCTTATAAAATTTTTTGTTTAACATTTTTAACAATAAAAATCGTTCGTATATAATCCTCTATTATTCCTTTAATGTTAACTCAAAGTTAACCTTTTATCATTATACGCTATAATTTAAAGGAAATAGTTATTAAGCATTTTTAGGCCATATTTACCATTATGCCACTCAAGAAAAAAAAGGGCGGGCTCTGTAAGCAATTTTGCGTTTTTCTTGGCAGAAAATTAACTGTATATGCACCGCCTTCGTTACGCTAGAAATAAATAGATTAAACTCGCTGAAGTTTGAAATTATATTACGCAGTTCAAGAACGGAAAAATCGTAAGTTTCCGGGTAGATTTTGGTGAACGTGTAAAGTGACTCAAAATGTTTCCTCGTTTTATTGGAAATATAAGCGCCTGCAAAAATGTCATGACTAAAAAGTGTTCAAAATTGTATCGTCGTGGAATAGGAAATTTAAGTGTAGACAGAAATATGTTCACTTTTGTTATATTGAAAATTCTGGTATGTTTGGGATTAGTTAGGTTCGGTGAAAGGCGTCAACGGTTCACTAAAAGAGGATGGATAACATTTCTAATTGCAAATTCTTACGGATTACACGTGATTTATTGGGCAATCGAATATAACTTTCGTTTCCAAGTAGGCGGAGTTGATATTTTGTTACAAATTATGTACCCAACGCGTGTACTTTCCGTTTGCTTCTTAATTAATATCTGTCTCTTCAGTAAAACATTTAGCTCCAATTTCGTCAAAATATGGACACTAACGAAACAGGCCGTTGAATCAAGATCTTATCGAATATTCGTAACACTCGCATTGTTGTCGAACGTTTTGATGATTTCCATAAAAATAGTGGAAATAGCTCAATATAACGTAAACGAGACGCTAATTTACATCGAAAACAACTTTCACGATTGGCGGTTTTTAAAAGTGAATCTTGGTTTGGGTAAAATTGTTAGCGCAGTTGATTCCGTGATGTTTTATTTAATTTTAATCATACCATTTCTCTTTCAAATTATTTTGGCTTTTCAAGCTGACATTGTGCGGTTTCGAGTGATTGAATTAGCTAATAAGATTAAAAACCCGCAAATAAACGTTAAAAACATCGCGGTCATTCATACAGAGATTGTGAAAATGATTCAAGACTCGGATTCAAATGTTAAAATACTTTTATGTTTGTGGCTAGTCGAATTCTTCTCAAATGTTGCTGTTAACGTCTCCATTTCTGTATTGAGTGATGAAGCGATGATAAGTGCCATTTCATCAGTCATATATACATTTCAACCGCTAATTTGCACATTATATTTACTGGTTATTTTAGCGAGTATTAGCACCTGCGACTCGATGTTAATTTCGGCTTGTCATTTGAGACAAAAGTTCGTGGGTCTGTCTACTGACGAAGCGATCTCACAACGTTTTTTAATTTACAAATTTAAATCGGCTCCGATGCATTACTCGGTCTTGAATTGCGTCAGAATTGACGCTGACTTTATTCAAAGTTTGTTGTTAAGTTCCATTTCGTATTTGTCATTCACTATGACAATGGTGGAGAAGAAGCCATAGACAATTTAATTATTTAAATAGACTTTAAATAATGGTGGTACTTTCCTTTAGGAAACAAATTTTTCATTAAAGAAAGGCTTTATTTTTGTACACGGGCTTTCGTGAACGTTTTCTATCCTCAAACTTCGAGGACAATTAAAGGGGAAATGTAAACCAATAACGTATTATAGAAATTTATATGCAATTAGATCTTGGAAAGTAGAAGGCAAAGTCTTGGCTAATTGTTGTTTGAAATCATAGCCATCCTATTTCCTAATCGCTGTTACAAATACGTAAGATATTGCCTTAAAAAAGGAATGTGTGAAAAAGATCCAATTTTCCACCAAAATGTTGGTTCCAAAACGTGTAAAGCCGCGCTATAAATAAATACGAATAATAGTTTTAATTCTCTAGCTCATAGATGGCGCTAGCAAAGAACGCTAGAGAATACTTGTTAATAAAAGAGGACCGTGGATCTTAGAATGGTTAGAATTGATCTAGGAAGGCTGTCTCTTTTATCAGGGATAGATTTAATTTCATTAAGTAGGAATGGAGAACGGTTAGTATTTACTCCAGTCCGACTCATGGCCCAGTATAGAGCCCCTCCCTCCAAAACGTAACGAAAAGTTTAAATGATCTTATTGGCTCACTTAAAGTGCGCCACCGGAGGCTTGCGGGGTCAAACTGTTGGGAAGCATAATGCCTAGCCCCCCGCCGCGACGGTGGCGCCACTCCTTATAGCCAAAAAGCTGAGTGTTTTCCCCCGTCCCTAAAGGCAGACTGCCTCGGGAGAGGTCCGGTTAGCCCCTTTAAACTACGTTTTGATGACGTTGCTGACGGGGACGGCGAAAAATACGTAATTCCTTTTTACCTCTGTCGCTAAAACCCGCCTCTTCTTTCATACCCCTCCGTCCCGTGGAAAGAGGTCCTGGACTTTGACGCGCGCCCAGATTACTCTGTTCTCCATTCCCACTCCTAAAATTAAGTCTATCCCTACTTGTATAAGACCAGTGAGCACATATAAGAACTTAAGAAGAGAACTCTAGAGAAAAAATTCTTTATCAGCTCCCATTTCAAACCCGAGCTACACACATGCGCAATCGGCGCAACAGAGAGAAAAAATCGGAGTTTGTTAACGCCCAGAATGGATCACGTGACGTTTGGCTCCTCGGCTGTGAGCCGAGGTAGGTGCGCGTGAGAGAGAGAGAGAGAGATCGTGGTGTGCCGTCATCGTCACCATCACTCTTCTATCTTTGAATATCCTAGTCTCCTTTTTATAAGTGCTCACTGAGAAGACTTAACGATTACTCGTAATGTTAATATAAATATGCCGCACTCAAATTTATGTTCTTTGACAATTTTACTTACTAATTAAAGCGAAAAATGTTTCAGCAAAATGTGACTTACCTAATAAGGATTATTTTTTAACTTTGAAAGTTTTATTGAGAAGAAATAGATCAACAACAGGTGTTGCACAACGAACTTTACATAGGGCCCTCCCATTTTGAGAGAAAATAAAAATGGGGAAAATGTGCTTTGCATTTGTAATGTACGGTACCATACTCTGGTGCTCAGTGTGGTGAGAAAAATGCTCACCTTCGTTATATTGAAAATTATGCAATACCTTGGATTAATTTGGTTCGGTAGAAGTCAAAGTGTCTGCGATAATATCGTGACTAAAAATATTTCGAAGTGTTTGGTCGTATTCGTGGAATTGGAAATGTGAAACCTTTGTTTTTCCATCATTGTTTACCAAACTTTACGTAGCGTGTAGGAAAAATGGAAACTGACATTATTATTATTTAAAATAAATTGACTTGGAGAAAATGGAAATAAGTACCTTAGTGCCAGCTCTATCTAACTAGTTAAATAAATGATACCATTTATGGATTAAACTCTCTTACAGTAAAAGTATTTATGACGTTGAAGGACAGAACAAACGTCAGTGTTTCGGTAGATTTTTGGTGATCGTGAACGGTGAATAATTGCTTAAAAAATGTTTGCTCGTAGAATTCCAAATCGAAGTGTATGCAAAAATGTCGCAATTAAAATTTGCTGCAAAATGTTTGGTCGTGGAAATGGAAAACAGAGTTACAGCAAAAATGCGTTCACTTTGGTTATTTTGAAAATACTGCAATGTCTGGAATTAGTTAGGCTAGGTAAAAAGCGTCAAAAATTCACTAAGAAAGGATGGGTAACATTTGTGATTGCAAACTCATTTGCAATGCGCGTGATTTATTGGGCAATCGAATTCAATTTTCGTGTCCAAGTAGGCGGAGTTGATATTTTGTTACAAGTTATGTACCTAACGCGTGTACTTGCGGTTTGTTTCATAGTTAATATCTGCCTCTTCAGTAAGACATTTAGCTCCAATTTCGTAAAAATATGGACACTAACGAAAAAGACAATTGAAACAAGATCGTATCGGATATTCGTCACACTCTCATTCCTGTCGAATATTTTGATGATTTCAATCAAAATAGTGGAAATTGCTCAATATAACGTAAACGAGACGCTAATTTACATCGAATACAACCTTCACGATTGCCGGTTTTTAAAAGTGAACCTTGGTTTGGGTAAAATTGTTAGCGCAGTTGATTACGTGCTTTTCTATTTAATTTTAATCGTACCATTTCTATTTCAAATTATTTTGGCTTTTCAAGCTGACATTGTGCGGTTTCGTGTGATTGAATTAGCAAATAAGATTAAAAACCCGCAATTGAACATTAAACACATCGCGACAGTCCATACGGACATTGTGAAAATGGTTCAAGACTCGGATTCAAATGTTAAAATACTCTTATGTTTGTGGCTAGTCGAATTTTTTTCTAATGTTGCCGTTAACGTCTCGATCTCTGTATTGAGTGACGAACCAATGATAAATGCCATTTCTTTTGCGATATATACATTTCTACCGCTAATTTGCACATTATATTTACTGGTTATTTTATCGAGTATTAGCACCTGCGACTCTATGCTAATTTCGGCTTGTCATTTGAGAAGAAAGTTCGCTGGACTGTCGTCTCACGAAGCGATATTACACCGCTTTTTAGTTTACAAATTTAAATCGGCTCCGATGCATTACTCTGTCTTGAAATGCGTCAGAATTGACGCTGACTTTATAGAAAGCCTGTTGTTAAGTTCCATTTCGTATTTGTCATTCACATTGGCTATGGTGGAGAAGTAACCACGCTCAATTTAGTAGAGACGTTTCAAAACTGGCACTAAATTGACAAATGACTTCAAACTAATGATCCATTCAAGCAGAAGGGGATAATAGAAGAAGCGTGACACTCTGTACCCTCTTAATACTTTAGTTATGTAAAATGATTCTTCCCCCAGGAGAGGGAGCCCTTTTTGTTAATTTGCTCTCCTGTTCATCAAACTTAATTCAGATGGACATCGCACCATCGTGCTAGGGTGAATTCTATAGCTGTTCTAAATTCTCAAAAATCAATTTATCTACAAACCTTGATTGTCTTGACGTGGGGACAAAAATGACCACAAGCGCATGCATGCATGTGCCTTGGTTGGCAAATAGTTAAGCAGCGCTAATAGAGTAATGATGAGAATTGAACTATTTACATGGCGTATGTGATTCGGTTTAGTAACCTTGCTATAATAAATGTTAAAATGATGTTGGGTAGGAAGAATCATGTTACAATTACCCCGGCCCTTTGTGGTGGTACACATCTCTCGAAGAGAAGTATTATATACTTCTGATTCAAGTTGATAACTTCATTTCTGTCATAAGACCTCCATTTTTGACTTACACACAAACCAACACAAAAAATTATCAAATCAAATTTAAAATACTTTTGGTATTTTTATTTTTAATTAAAACGTAAAAAAAAAATCCGTTTTACAATAATGGTAAAAAATTTAAATTCTTTACCGTTAATTAATAAAATTAGGTGGTGGGTAGAAGAAAATCAATCACTCCAAAATATTGACTATAATTATGAATTTTTATTATTTCTTTTTCTGCCATGATGATATTTGTGAGCTTAAAATGTTATAATTAATTAATATTTTACAAAAATTCATTAATTAATTAATTTCCTTCTCTCAAAACTGTCTAAAACTGTATAATAAATAAACTCTACCAATCTCTAATCATGATCCTTTGCCTTCGCGCAAAAAGAAATGCCGCCCTTATTTACACCACTTTCTTTAAAAACTATTATCGAAAAGTTACAATTTAAAAATTAATTCTGTTTAAAAGTTAAAAATTTCATTTCTACTCCCATCGCTGCTAATTTAATATTACTCTATCGAATATAATTAGTATTATTTTAAAAATTTTGATTCTGTTTTTATATTTTATTTTTTTATACTAACGTTGCTCTTTTAACATTTTCCTGATCTTCGTACCAAGCAATCATTTCTTCGTGAAAATCATCAACTACAGACATTCTCGACGGATCAAAGGTAAAACTTCCATCGGGACTCATTACGTTCGGAGATTTGGATTGAGCCAGTCTGTAATAAATGAAGTTTTTTAATTAAATCTTTTAATTTTATTAAAATTTTTGAAATTATTATGAAGTCAATGTGTGGAGGTTCAGATTTTTTATTTCTTGGTAGTTTAGAACATTTGTGACGTAATTTCGATCGTACGTGTAACGCAATTTCCGATCGTACATATGTGACGCAATTTCGATCGTACATATGTGACGCAATTTCGATCGTACATATGTGACGCAATTTCGATCGTACATATGTGACGCAATTTCGATCGTACATATGTGACGCAATTTCGATCGTACATATGTGACGCAATTTCGATCGTACATATGTGACGCAATTTCGATCGTACATATGTGACGCAATTTCGATCATATATGTGACGTAATTTCGATCATATATGTGACGTAATTTCGATCATATATGTGACGTAATTTCGATCATATATGTGACGTAATTTCGATCATATATGTGACGTAATTTCAATCATATATGTGACGTAATTTCAATCATATATGTGACGTAATTTCAATCATATATGTGACGTAAGAATCTTCTCTATGTCTGATTAAAGTCACCTTAAATTCATTTCGGAAATTTAACTAAAAATTTATCATCTATTACATTTCAAAAACCATGATAGCAGCTAATGTCTGAACTCTGAAAACCGATTCTCACACAATTTGACTTCATAAAACTTCCTCCAAAACAAATTAAAATTTAAATTACTTACGCAGGACTATTGGCTCTCCTTATAACCCTAGTAGGGCTAAGTAAATGTTTATTAATTGGAGATTCAGGTAAGAAATTAGAGTTAGCCATTCCAGGAGGACTCCCGTAATAAAGTTCCCTTTGGGTTCTCGTGGCCGTAGCACCTCCTACGCAATTGACTTCCTTATATGGCGAATTTGAAACATCTTGTAGCGACGAATCATCCTTCTTATTAACACTATTATTATTATTGCATTTCACCGGACTATTTTGACAGGATGATGACGTAGAAGCGGACGAATTACGATGCTTTGTGCTGTACTTATAAAAATCTGAGAGTTCGTATGGTTTAGTCTCTTCCCAATACGGTTGAAATTGTCCAACGCTAACTACATCCACCGTTGGAACGCCAGAAATGGGTCCATTTTGATAATTAAACTCGGGCGGTACAACGGACGTCCTTCCTGTTGTTGTTGGGGGACAACCGGAAGTAGGCGTGGTCTCCTTTGATTCTTCGGGAATTGAGGAAGACTGAATGTCGTTTGACGATGGATGGGACATCGAATGTGTGGATGTGGATGTAGTTGGGGTCACAGACCTTCCCGCGATCAAGTTATCCAAGTTCGCCGTCATAGACGCAAGGGTATTTAACGTATTTGTACTTCCCAGCTCCTTGGACTTTGACCTTCTCACCGGTAACGGGGAATCTAAGGAAGTCTCTGTCCAATTCTTCGACCGTGACTTTGGGGACTGAACATTACTCGCGGTTGCTCCGACAACCTCGTCTAAAGACGTTTCTAACCATAACTGAGGATGTACAACTGATACGGGCTTCGAGGAACCGTTACTTAGACCCGAAACACTACCGTGTCTTTGCAAATTATCACTCCGTTGTACACCATCTTCACTATTTTGAACGTTCAATGTACTTGGTCTCGGCAACGAGTTCATACGCGAGCTAACATCCCCGGATTTGCTGTGCTTCAAACGTGGTTTACCAGGCGGTGGTAAATACGTCACGGTAATACCATCACGTGGGATCGTGTTATTACTTCCTCCACCACTTCTTAAGGAATTAGGTAAGTAATTGTCCTCGAAGACGGGGTAATCATCACAGTCTAATCTATCTAAACTACGCGATTCGTTGCTGTTTCCGCTGCGTACCCTTTGAACTTGCCGATGTAATGAACTGAACTGGTGTTGGTAAACGGGGTTAACCGTTTCAATTGTACCACCTCCACCTGCACCTGGGTGTTTAAACTGTTGAGAGCTATTAAAACTTGACTGGTGCCTTAGTCGAGCGGCATTGTGTTGTTCATTAGCGTCGTGTTGTTGTTGCTGGCGCGTCTTGGGGTACATACTCAGTCTTTCATCATAGGACATCGATGTTGGAAGCGTATGAGATTGATTATGGTACTGTTGAGGTGGGAGAGGTGATTGGGGTTTCTTAGACACTGGACTTTGTGGTGCCGGGGACTGCGGTTGAGAGTTAAGTCTTTGATACGAGTGCCTTCGCATACTATCCAAACTATTGTGCCTGGACATGAGACCAAAATTCTCTGGTTCCGTTTTTGGGGTGGGTGATGGAAGAATTATATCGTCTTTAGAATCAAGAGCCTGACTCGTTCGTTGCGTCGAAACGCTGTACAGGTTCGAACCTTCCGTATTTAACGAAGCCTCGAATCTGAGACGTAACAAAAATTTGACGCGTATTTTTTAATAATAATGCCTTTATTTTATGCAAATGAGGTGCGCTGAAGCGTAGCTTATTAATTGCTACTTTGGGTGCGTTCAAAATCCAAAGGACAGACAGTAAGTACAGTAGTTGTACAAAAACCAGAAGGGGTGTCCAACAATATTATGCATCATGCCAAATTAATTGGTAACGGTGATTATTAATATGTTTTTACACCGAGCAAAGCAGTGTGGCACCAATTAAGCATACATCCTGTTAAACCCACCAACGAATCATGCCAAAAATACTACGTACTAGATGCTACAACTACAAGTGATTATGTCTACATTATTGCAAACAACATACCAAAGCATTAGCTTAAACACCGTTTCGCGTACAGTTATATTTTATAAGTGAAATTATATATTGTATTAAATAATTTAGATATTTTAAAACACTTATGTTATCAACTCCCAAACCTTAGTACAAGTGCAGGTTCAATGAAGACCCTTATCCAAGACTAAAAACACCATATTTGCGGTGGTCCATGGTTTACCACAAGGGGGTAAACAAAGGAATAGAGTAATTTCGGTAGAGAGGGGAGTGAACTGCGTATCCCCCCGCGTTGGGGGCAACTTTGTAATAGAACATAGAGCTATCTCAGAAGCCTTAGTGTGACGTCACCCATGCTTTTGCTCATAGAACCAAAGCGGTACCAAACATGGCCGCCAACTGCCAAAGCTAAGCCAGTGACGTTTTACCTAGTCCTAGGCACTCACGTCACAACTGAGATAGCTTTATACTATTCGCCCCCGGAAGGGGGGATGTCACTAAGGTAAGAGATAGAGGGTTATGACGTTGTGATATATAGAAAAGAAATTACTCTTTAGGCATAAAGTGTGTAGAAAATTAGTGCGAAATAGTGTGTTGATAAATACTACACTACTAATATTGTGTCAAATACAATTCATGCAAAAAGTTCTCCATTTCAAAAACATCGCAAAAAAAAAAAGTTCGCAGCGCTTTTAAAAAATTATATCTAATACACAATTAAATAAATTACTTTCAAACTTAAATTAATTAGTTTAAACCCGCAGCGACATTAAATAGCAAGCCAACTAAGTAACTATAAGTGCATTGCAATTAGCAATGGATAAAATCTTATGCAACAAGAACATCGGTTGCAAAAAATAAATAGATAAAAAAGGCTTAACACTTACCGATTTTGGTAGGGCGACTTCAACATGGCACAATTCGCGTTGTCAATGCTAATATTGTCATATTCGGACCCTGTTGAGTAAGTTCTACTTGTTGCTGAACTCCCTCCACCACCATTCAGGGGTAACGTTGGGTAATGTTGATTTCGATAACTTTGTCTCGTTTGATAGAGTCCGTTTGGTTTATAACCCTGTCCATCGAAGCTGCGATCAGTTACGCGACACACTGGTGACGCTGGAGGAGTGTCCGAAGAACTAACGGTAGTTTGAGAGTTGTGCCGGTGTTTGGTCGGACTTGCCGGTGCCGAGATGGAACCGTTTCGACTTAGAAGGCGGTTTTCGTTATGAACAGAGGATGAATTTGAACTTGGTACTGGTGATGGACAGTTTGAAGAATTCTGATAAACAGAAAAATAACGTTGGTTTTAGGCGAGTATTTTCATGAATTTCACAAAGATAAACGCGACTCATAGACTTTCCCATGAATTTCACAAAGATAAACGCGACTCATAGACTTTCCCATGAATTTCACAAAGATAAACGCGACTCATAGACTTTCCCATGAATTTTCGCAATCGTAAACGCGACTCAAAAGACTTTCCCATGAATTTTCGCAATCGTAAACGCGACTCAAAAGACTTTCCCATGAATTTTCGCAATCGTAAACGCGACTCAAAAGACTTTCCCATGAATTTTCGCAATCGTAAACGCGACTCAAAAGACTTTCCCATGAATTTTCGCAATCGTAAACGCGACTCAAAAGACTTTCCCATGAATTTTCGCAATCGTAAACGCGACTCAAAAGACTTTCCCATGAACTTTCACACAGATAAACGCGACTCAAAAGACTTTCCCATGAACTTTCACAAAAGTAAACGCGACTCAGACTTTCCCATGAACCTTCACAAACGTAAACGCGACTCAGACTTTCCCATGAACCTTCACAAACGTAAACGCGACTCAGACTTTCCCATGAACCTTCACAAACGTAAACGCGACTCAAAGACTTTCCCATGAACTTTTACAAACATAAACGCGACTCAAAGACTTTCCCATGAACTTCAGCAAAGATAAACGCGACTCAAAGACTTTCCCATGAACTTCAGCAAAGATAAACGCGACTCACAGACTTTCCCATGAACTTCCACAAACGTAAACGCGACTCAAAGACTTTCCCATGAACTTCCACAAAGATAAACGCGACTCACAGACTTTCCCATGAACTTCCACAAACGTAAACGCGACTCAAAGACTTTCCCATGAACTTCCACAAACGTAAACGCGACTCAAAGACTTTCCCATGAACTTACACAAACGTAAACGCGACTCAAAGACTTTCCCATGAACTTCCACAAACGTAAACGCGACTCAAAGACTTTCCCATGAACTTCCACAAAGGTAAACGCGACTCAGACTTTCCCATGAACCTTCACAAACATAAACGCGACTCGAAGACTTTCCCATGAACCTTCACAAACATAAACGCGACTCGAAGACTTTCCCATGAACCTTCACAAACATAAACGCGACTCGAAGACTTTCCCATGAACTTCCACAAACATAAACGCGACTCAGACTTTCCCATGAACCTTCACAAACGTAAACGCCACTCAAAAACTTTCCCATGAACTTTCACAAATATAAACGCGACTCAAAGACTTTCCCATGAACTTCCACAGAGATAAACGCGACTCAAAGACTTTCCCATGAACTTCACTTGAAACTAAAAACAACCCTCTCGTGAAAATTCATTTTAGAAAGTAAAACCCAGCATACCTGACAGAAAAATCTACAGAACATCCTTCCTGTACGAAACTTGAACCCAGACTAAAGTCTAAAACGCTAAAAACCCCGAAATTTCTCTACAATCTAGAAACAAAGGAAATGATTTGCAATCAAGCCTTACACGCCACCTCCCACCCTAGCTGCTGTTTTCCCTCAAGTTTACTTAATCATTTCGTATAGTAAAAATCATGGAATTCAACTAAATGACCTTGCAAAAATATTTCTTTCCCAAGCTTTCCCGTCTAACGAAGCGGAACAATACTTAATAAGCTGGCGAATAATCTTTATTACCATTTCTACCTTTACAAAGACACACAAGTTATTTAACCACCAAAGGTAAATTAGAAGTTAAATAAAATAAAATTCATAAAATGAATAGTTGGGACAGAGTTGAAATAATCAATACTAATAGCATAAGTTGATAAGATATGTTCATCCATAAGTTTGTCACTGGTAACTTAGAAACTGGAGCTTGTTATGAAGTGAGTGAGGTAGGTCATAGATTCGAGGTAAAGCGACATACGCCTGGTGACTGGGGCGCTGTCAAAGGCTTAGTAATGCAGACTAAATAGGAATTAAGATGGACTGCAAAATTAACTGTGTAGTCAACTCTCGCTTGTCGATCTAGAACTATCTCTCAGTATGTCTCTAGCATTACGAAGCGTCATACTTATGGAACATATCTTATAAACTTATGTCAATATTAATACCAATGATAAAACTTCGCGGACTAACATATTAAGTGAATAAGGTCGAATGTGCAAATATAACGTTTATCAGCCTTATCAACTGCTCTGACCAATATAGCGTTAAAAAGTTGCTATCCAAGGTGGGGTCCGCGGGCTCTCTAAAATTGTACCTATATCTTTAACTAAAGTTTTTCCAGTAGTGCCGTGACTACTTTAAGGTTGTAAATACATTAAAATGTGAAAATTGAGCCTTATAAAGTTGTTTTGCGATTTGAAAATAAATAATTTGATAACTGAAAATAAAATAGGGTAAGCCCTCATGTTTCACGTCATAACGGTGTCACCTTGACATAAATAAATAAAGCTTTATTTCAGGACATCGATATCCTTATGTCATTAAAACTTATTTACATAAGGGTCCTAAATTAATTTAAATTATATGCTAAAAATCAAGAGCTCGTGATGGACATTTGACCCTTGTACGTGTCGTCGCAACTATAGCAACATCGCGATGTCATAACCGTGCAAAAGGCTTTTTGAACGACAATAGATATTCCTCAAAGCATATATACATATCACATGCACAAAATTTAATACTACGCTATAATTTTAATTTAAGGTATCTGATACCCATAATAACTTCACCTTAACCTACTTCTACCAGAATAAAAAAAAACCCCCAAAGAAGAAATTGTAGGAAAAAAAAAATAAAAGACATAATTACCTGTCCAACAGAAACAGTTAGGACACGGTTGATATGATTGTTGGCATCTTCGAGACCAGCTTGAAGTGTAATCATAGAGTCCGTGTAACACTTCTCATTAACACCACCACCACCACCACTTCCGTCCGTCGAATGACTTATATTATCCTCACTGCGTTCATCATCGGACATTTGCCGAGCTGCAAGACGTTTCTTCATATCCACTTGCTTCTTTTTGGCAATTAACTCCTTTTCCAACTCCTTGAGTTTAACTTGGGCTTGTTGATAGGTGATTTTGCGTTGCCGTCGAACCGATTTCTTGGCCGAAACATCGTTAGCGAGTTTCCAAGCGGCGGAAGCGATTTTACTTTGAATATCGATGTTTAATTCGAGTTTCGTCATGATTTCCTCTTCTTTAGTTTGTCCGCAAAGAATAAGTTTGTCATTTAACATAAAAGACGTTCCAACGCGTCGTCTGACTTGAGGGGGCGGTTCCCCAACCGATAACGGAGTTTCCGGTGGGAGTTCTCCGGTTAATTCGCCTTCTCGAAGGCAGATGGCTTTCAAGTCGGCGGTTTTCTTTATGAGGGCTTCTTCCAACGCGTCGCGTTTGGCTTTTAAGGCGGCCAACATGGCTGCTCTGGCTTGTCGCCCTTCTTCGCTGACACCGTCTCCTTCAATTTTGAGAGCGGGTAAACTGTGCGCCGAGGCACTACGACTTAAACGTGGGGTTGAACTGGCGGAAGACGACAAGGAATGGGTACTGGCTGATAATTCGGCCGCAATTTGACCTAAATTGCGAGGAACTTGAACCTGAGACTGAAGAAACAAAATTGTATTCTTATTAACAAAATCATATTAAAAATATTAATTTTTGTAGTAATTATCCATGCCGAAAATTTCGTTAACATGCCAATAATCCATGCCGATAATTTCGTTAACATGCCAATAATCCATGCCGATAATTTCGTTAACATGCCAATAATCCATGCCGATAATTTCGTTAACATGCCAATAATCCATGCCGATAATTTCGTTAACATGCCAATAATCCATGCCGATAATTTCGTTAACATGCCAACAAATATATCCCGATAATTTCGTTAACATGCCAACAAATATATCCCGATAATTTCGTTAACATGCCAACAAATATATCCCGATAATTTCGTTAACATGCCAACAAATATATCCCGATAATTTCGTTAACATGCCAACAAATATATCCCGATAATTTCGTTAACATGCCAACAAATATATCCCGATAATTTCGTTAACATGCCAACAAATATATCCCGATAATTTCGTTAACATGCCAACAAATATATCCCGATAATTTCGTTAACATGCCAACAAATATATCCCGATAATTTCATTAACATGCCAATTAATATATCCCGATAATTTCGTTAACATGCCAATTAATATATCCCGATAATTTCGTTAACATGCCAATTAATATATCCCGATAATTTCGTTAACATGCCAATTAATATATCCCGATAATTTCGTTAACATGCCAATTAATATATCCCGATAATTTCGTTAACATGCCAATTAATATATCCCGATAATTTCGTTAACATGCCAACAAATATATCCCCACTTTCACTTAACCTTTTTCATAAAACCCAAATATATTTTGCAAACTTACTTTATTGTGCTTTCTGTCCAAATAAAACTGATGTTGAGCGATAGCCATGGACCAAATACATTTTGTCAGACTTGGAGATTGAGCTAGCCATACCAGGACAGTAACGTTCCCTGGACCAAAAGTTCTACGACTTACAGAAACCCTAGAATCAAAAATAATTAACCAGATCAAAAAACTATTCCTTCCACCAAAATAAAATAAAATTAACAATTAATAAACTACTCTTACTGAGTAGTGGGATCACAAATAGCATCGGAAAGCTCGTCTAAGTCAGAGGGAGGCTCTTCAATGGCATCCTCGTAAAGATTGAAACTGCTTAGGGTATGAACCACCCTAGAATAACAACCAACCAACCCACGAGTTTGATGAGCATAATTAATCCAGAGTCTTAATTGTCATTGTTTAAGAAAATTCGTCTCCTAGCTCTGTTGCTTGAAAAGTTTCGCAGTTTCAATATTTACAAGATAGCTAATTGAAGTTGCTAACAAGTCTTTGAAATTGACCGAAAAAAAACGTCCCATTCAACGTTACAATGACCTTTAGAGGCCTATTCTTAAATTCCTTGACTTTTCACGACCTTTAGAGGCCTATCTTCAATTTCCCTGACTTTTGCATGACCTTTAAAGGCCCATTTTCAATTTCCCTGACTTTTCCATGACCTTTAAAGGCCCATTTTCAATTTCCCTGACTTTTCCATGACCTTTAAAGGCCCATTTTCAATTTCCCTGACTTTTCTATGACCTTCAAGTCATATTTTTAATCTCCCTGACTTTTCCATGACCTTTAAAGGCCCATTTTCAATTTCCCTGACTTTTCTATGACCTTCAAGTCATATTTTTAATCTCCCTGACTTTTCTATGACCTTCAAGTCATATTTTTAATCTCCCTGACTTTTCTATGACCTTCAAGTCATATTTTTAATCTCCCTGACTTTTCTATGACCTTCAAGTCATATTTTTAATCTCCCTGACTTTTCTATGACCTTCAAGTCCTATTTTTAAAATCTCCGACTTTTCACGACCTTTTAAGGCTTATTTTTAAACTCCCTGACTTTTCCATGACCTGTAACGCCCATTTTTAAAATCCCCGACTTTTCACGACCTTTCAAGGCCCATTTTTAAACTCCCTGACTTTTCCATGACCTTTAAGGCCTATTTCTAAATTCCCTGACATTTTCATGGTTTCCCTCACCCTTGGCGACCTTATTCTCGATCCATAATTAAAAATTAGGTAATATTAACATGTTATGCTAAATGATTAGGTTTTTTTTGGTCAATTTCTTAAACTCTGTAGTCTGTACTAGTTACGCATTTTAAAACGAGTGAAAAACGAATTTGTGCATATAAACAGAACGTGAAACTTAAAAACAACAAAGTCAGGAGACGTAAAAAAATTCACAACATAAAAATAAGGATGATTCGGTGCTTGGTCATTTATACATAAATATCGGGGTTTAAAAGATTTGTGGTGTGAATATGAATTGCATTTAGAAACAGTTCGAAAGACTGCGTGTGAATTTGAATGTGTGAAAGGTTAAATGTGAAATTTAAGCAACAATATCCAATATGAGCGTGAAGGATTCAAATAAATTTTACTTGCTTACCAACAATAAAATTTACTCAAAACGTTACTAAATCATAAGTTTATAAGATGGGTTACATGATAAGTTTGACACTACCTATATGAGTTCGTAATGCTAGAGACTTACAGCTCGAGATAACTAGTTCTAGCAGAACGACAAGCGAGAATTGAAGTACTACACTCGGTTGGTTAATTTAGCAGGACTTCCATCTAGCTCCTATTTAGTCTGCATTACTAAGCCTTTGACAGCAGCGCCTCATCAGGTGTATGTCGCTTTACCTCGAATCTATGACCTACTTCAATCACTTCAAAATTACAAGCTCCAGTTTCTAAGTTACCAGTGACAAACTTATGCAGTAACATATCTTATGAACTTATGGAGCGAGAATTGAAGTACTACACTCGGTGGTTAAGCTCCTATTTAGTCTGCATTACTAAGCCTTTGACAGCAGCGCCAAAACCAGGCGTACATCGCTTTACCTCGAATCTATGACCTACTTCAATAACTTCAAAGTTACAAGCTCCAGTTTCTAAGTTACCAGTGACAAACTTATGCAGCAACATATCTTATAAACTTATGACATGGTAATGCAACATTTTTGAAAACACGAACTGAATTTAAAAGATTTGCAATGAGACAGAATAAAAAGTTCCCAACAATGAAATTAGATGAACAGAAAACGATTTAAAATCATTTCAAACAGTTAGAAATACAATTAGTTCAAAGTGTCTTTGAAGTGACGACGAACAAGAACTGATATTACGTAATCAAAGTGAATTTAAAGAGATTTAAAGACAGGACAGAATTATTAGTGAGAAACACAAAAACCATGATCTTACCGTTTAGCATCGTGAACTTCAATAGAAAACTTGCGATCCCTGAAGTAAAGATTCTCAAGTTGTTTCCATAAAAAGACTTTTCGCGGAGTTTTACGATCGGAGAAATCGTATTGACTGAGACCTCGATGACTTAATCCAAGCCACCATGGAATACTACCTTTATCTTTCACTTGATAATAATGTATCCCGTAAGTAGGCAGAGTTTCAACCAAACTCATATAGCTTTAAGAGAAAAGAAAAGAAAGACTTCACATAAACTACTCTGCTATAGATAACCAAAATGAACCTCTTGAAGATATAATGAAGTAGGAAAAAATGTATTTATAATTGATCAAGGGTGTTAAAATGAACTTGTTTTTCTACTTCATTATTCCTTTAAATGAAAATGTATAGGCTTTCTTTCATTTATCGTAATTAGGAGTACAGATAAAATATTGTGTGGGCAGATTTGTAATTGAAATATAGTAAAGCTCGAAAAACAAATTTGAAGTGATTCGTGAAAAATTGGCAATATTTCAAGAAATTTTAGCCCAAAAAGTAATTTTATCGCGTGAATTAAAATTGTTTTAAATATTAGGCCTATAAATTACCAAAATTTTGGGTTCGCATTTAATTACCCTAAGCTGCCACTATGATACTCTTATATGTGCTAACTTATGTTTAGTAAATTACCAATAATTCACCACGAAAGTCATTTATGATCAAGTTACCGACAATTCACCACGAAAGTAATTTATGATCAAGTTACCGACAATTCGCCACGAAAGTAATTTATGATCAAGTTACCGACAATTCGCCACGAAAGTAATTTATGATCAAGTTACCGACAATTCGCCACGAAAGTAATTTATGATCAAGTTACCGACAATTCGCCACGAAAGTCATTCATGATCAAATTACCGACAATTCGCCACGAAAGTCATTCATGATCAAATTACCGACAATTCGCCACGAAAGTCATTCATGATCAAATTACCGACAATTCGCCACGAAAGTCATTCATGATCAAATTACCGACAATACGCCACGAAAGTCATTCATGATCAAATTACCGACAATACGCCACGAAAGTCATTCATGATCAAATTACCGACAATACGCCACGAAAGTCATTTACCAAGTTACCGACAATTCACCAAGAAAGTCATTTATGATCAAATTACCGACAATACGCCACGAAAGTCATTTACCAAGTTACCGAGAATTCACCAAGAAAGTCATTTATGATCAAATTACCGACAATTCAACACGAAAGTCATTTATGATCAAATTACCGACAGTTCACCACGAAAGTCATTTATGATCAAGTTACCGACAGTAAAATTTTTCAGTAAATTACGGACGTCATTGAATTACCAGTAATCTAAGCAGGCCATTCATTAAAATACCGACTAATTGCTTTTAGTCCATAAATAACCTAATAATAAACCCAATTTAAAAAAATGAGAGATTAGAACTTACTTTACGATAGCCGAGCCTCTGGACTGTCCGAGTTGCTTCTTATAGTAACCAGCTACTCTATCTTCACTAAAAAATATAAAAATTAAAAGCATAATTAGCAAATTAACCATAAAACAGGAAATCATTATAATTAACCTTAAATTTACTCAGTTAATTCAGGGAAACTTATTGAAGTAGTGTACTCACCATATAGTTAGGGACGGATGCTCTTTAAAGACGCTGGTAGGCAAAACTGGCAATTTCTTCAACAAATTTTTCGCTGTGGAGTCACTGCGAGGCAAAATTGGGGGGAAGGTTTATGATTAAACTGAGTGATAAACATATGACAGGGCCTCTCTCCATCCTAGCTAGGCTAAGCTATAAGGGGCAAAGATTTCGGGTATAGAAGAAACCTCTTAATTAACTACAAGTGTTGTTTTTGTAGGCAAACTAACGCTTATCATTATAGAGTAACACGGAGTTCAAGTTTCTTAACTTTAGAGTTTGAGTGACTCTATAGAGAGGTTAAGTAATTTAACTAAAAACGTGTAAAGGGTTCGTAAAGCTTTTGAAACCCCGATTTCCCATGCAATTTGCACTAAGAACTGCAAGCAAGAAGCGATATCTAGCTTACTAGGGAGAAGGTCTAAATTTGTCAAATTTATAGCTTTATCTCCAGTCCAAACGATAGTAGGTCCGGAGTTAATCCCCGCCGCCTCTAAATTACAACCAGCATCTCATTGGTTCTTGAAAACTCACGTCAGCGCGACCGACGCGAATGACGAAAATTACTTTGTATTTTCCTTTTCCGACTGAGGAGAGGCGAAATAGTCTGGCCTCCTTTTACGTCCCCCCTTGTATTTTGAAAGGGGGACTGGGACTATGGCGCGCGAATACTTAGGCATCTTATACCTTCTCCCTAGTAAACTAGATATATCTTCTTGCTGCAAGTTTGGTTTTATAGCTGAAGCAAAACTTCATAAATAAAACAAAGTATTCTTCGTTTACAGTTACCAGCCTTTAGCTGGTCGCTCTCAACCTCTTCACGAAGCAAACAATCAGAGATGAGGTCTTTGGGGGTCGAAGTTTTATAGAGAAGGTTTATGGTGGCGATCCAAACGTTAATTCATGGTACTAGTGCTAGTATCTGCTACTATAGGAGCCTAATCACGCTTGTTCCTTTTGCTACGGTCGTGAAGGTAATCATACGCAGAGGGGGTCGACACTATTTTGAGAGTTAGAAGGGGGTTTCTCTTATTACACGACGCGAGCAAGATTAAATGAAGTATACTTTTTTGGTTTTTAGCTATGAACTTCTGGTTGAAACAACACTTTCAGAGTGAACTCACTTAATCCTCACAAATTTCCCTCAATTTACTTTCCCGAGTTTTCCCTAAATTTTTAGTCAACAATTTACTCTCCCTAGAATTCTCCCTTAAATATTTGGCCAACAATTTACTTCCCTGAGGTTTCCATAAATTTTTAGCCTACAATTTACTTCCCCGAGTTTTCCATAAATTTTTAGCCAACAATTTACTTCCCCGAGTTTTCCCTAAATTTTTAGTCAACAATTAACTTCCCTGACACAACATTTCCAGGGTTATCCAGGTTTATACGAACCCGTCTGTTTTCTCTATTTCCCATTTAAGGCAATCAAATCAAAACATAATCATAGCTAACTAACCTAACGACTTTCTCTCTTTCTTAACTTTAATTACAGGTGCTGGGCCTAATTTGAATTTAATTGAATCTCCAACGACAACAAAGACGTAGATAATGTTATACTTACTCAGTATAATCTCCATGAGTGGCTTGCAAAACGAGTGCCGCAAGTTGAAAGGCAGTCTCACTATCAACTTCGATCGAACCCTGAGAACGAAAACAAGAAAACGAAAATAACGTGAGAAACTTTAAGCTAGTTGAGACTGATTTAATTTGGTTGGCAACTAATCCCTCGAATAATCTCCAACAGAGAGAGATAAAACAAAAGAATTAGGAAGGAAAATTCCCAAACAAATCTATGCTATGACTTAGCTTATCCCAAAGAGGGTATATATAGAGAGGAAGTTGAAGCAGGGATAGATTTAATTTTAGAAGTAGGAATGGAGAATATAGTAATGTGGGCGCGCGCGTCCCGGACCCCCTCTCACGGGACCGGGGGGGGGATATGAAAGAAGAGTCGGCGTGTCATAGCAACAGAGGTAAAAAGGAATTACGTATTTTTCGCCGTTTCCGTCAGCAACGTCATCAAAACGTAGTTTAAGTGAGCTACCCAATAAGATAATTTAAACTTTTCGTTACGTGTTGGAGGGAGGGGCTCTATACTGGGTGGTCTATGAGTCGGACTGAAGTAAATACTATTTAGCCGTTCTCCATTCCTACTTCTAAAATTAAATCTATCCCTGGTTTTGAAGCTAGCAGCTTCGACAATGTATTTACTATTTAGGGAATCGGGAATAGAGTTCTCTCTTTCGTTTATTTTATTTTCCTCCTAATATAATAACCGGTTCACTGTATTTCAACCGATAAGAGGGGCAGAGAGAGATGCGTGCGCACTAGGAGCTACGAGAGAGAGAAAGAAGAAAACTTTCACGAGAACGGTGGCTAAAGCCAAGCCTTCTACTCCTCCCCTTTATACCCTCTTTGGTTTGACTAAGGCTTATCTCCCTCCCACACTGAAAGGAAAATTACCTCTTGCGAGTCGCTAATAAAGGCAACCAAATTGTAGTTAACAAGCTATGATAGTAATTTATCTTTCGAGCCAAAACTCTTATTTGTTTTCATTCTTGAGCAGAATAAATATAGTTTTAAGATACGGGTTGCAACTTCGCGAGGCAAAGCTCACTAATCACAACGTAGCAACTGTATTTTTACATTACAGTTAGCTTTGTCACATGCTGAAACGGATCTTCGTTAAGGTAGTTTTGATAAACTTAGCAGTATTCAAATTCAAACATTATTTATAATTCTTAGCCCAAGTTACCAGATCGCACTTATTTCACTTAATGCTTTTTCAAAATGTCACAACATTTCCAACTTATAATCGCCCTTATAACAAAGGATGACACTCTGTATCCTATTAATACTTTAGTTATGTAACATGATTCTTCCCAGGCGAAGGAGCTCTTTTTGTTTGCTATCCTGCTCATCAAACTTAATTCAGATGTGTAATTATCGCACCGTGCTAGGGTGAATTCCAAAATTACGGTTTGGTATTTACTAAATCCCCAGCAATCAATAAATCCACAAACCTTGATTGTCTTGACGTGGGACAAAAATGACCACGAGCGCATGCATGCGCCTTGGCAAATAGTTAAGCGCTAATAGAGTAATGAATGATGAGTAACTATGTATCGCGTTATTGTTATAATAAATGTACAATGTTGGGAAGCAAATTACCCCGCTTTGTGGTGGTATACTTATCTCGAAGCAAAGTATATACTTCTGTTGCAATGAAACGTTGCTATTCGCGTATGCATGATTCGGTTTAGTAACCTTAATTGCTATAATAAATGTAAAATGATGTTGGGAAGAACCATGTTACTCCGCCCGCTTTGTGCTGGTACATTTGTCACGCTATTATATACTTCTGATACTACTAATCGCCACCTTTTTTTTTTTTTAGAACACCCTGTATGTAACTTATGCTTAAAATAGATAAAAATATATTCCTACAAAGATACTTATCCATAAAACCTAACGTTACTAATTTTAAATCCCAAGATTGATTTAGGCAATTTTATAGGCGAAAGACAATCGCTAATACTAACAATGAAATCACTGTCATTTTTCACCTTCTATAGATGAAAATTGGATAAAGATAATGACCCCGAGGGGAGGGAAACGAAAAGGGAGGAGGGGAATAGGGTATTTGGCCGGCGTTAGCGTTGGGGGGAAGCCAGTCAAGCAGCTTAGGGCATTCAGGAATAACGGTACACACACAGGACGCTATTCTACTCCATTGTAAAAGAGCACGTTTCTAAAGATAATATCACGGAAAGACTAAAGAAAGGGGGGACAGAGGGAGGTAGGGAGGGAGGGGATAAAATGATATAAAAATGATGATGCACCCGAAAATATTTGGCGCGGAAACATCAGGGAGAAAAGAAGCGGGAAAAGAGTGTGTGAGTGTCTCTCTCTGGAGGAGTCGGACAGTTTCCGTGTTATTACATGTTACCAAGAAGCGATATCTAGTTTACTAGGGAGAAGGTAGGTATAAGATGCCCAAGTATTCGCGTGTCATAGTCCCTGTCCCCCTTTCAAAATACAAGGGGGAACGTAAAAGGAGGCCGGGCTATTTCGCTGCCTCTCCTCAGTCGGAAAATGACTGTAATTTTCGTTGTTCGCGTCGCGCTGACGTGAGTTTTTAAGAACCAATGAGATGCTGGTTGTAATTTAGAGGCGGCGGGGATTAACTCCGGACCTACTATACGTTTGGACTGGAGATAAAGCTAGATTATAAATGTAGCGAATTTATACCTTCTCCTCAGTAAACTAGATATCGCTTTTTGATGTTACTACTAGTTCATAAGATATGTTGGCCATAAGTTTGTCACTGGTTACTGAGAGATTGTCATGAAGTGAAGTAGGTCATAGATTCGAGGTAAAGCGACATACGCCTGGTGACTGGGGCGTTGTCAAAAGGCTTAGTAATGCAGACTAAATAGGAAGATAGACTACAAAACTGAGTGTAATCAATTCTCGCTTGTCGTTCTCGAACTAGCTCGAGCTGTAAGTCTCTAGCATTACGAATCATTGGTAGTGTCATACTTATCACATAACATATCTTATAAACTTATGGTTGTATGTATTCCTATTAGTAATAATAATGGAATTTACGATACAGTTGTGGCATATTTCCTCTACTTTTAAATGCAATTGGATCAAATGAAAAAATATTCTACTATAGAATTTATAATAGTTGTCCGACCCCTCTGGATTCCGTCATGCACGCGAGACACAGACAAAGAAGCACGCGCGCACGGCTCAAAAAGGAGGAAACTAAGAGGGAGATTGGTCAGAAAATGACATCACGTGACTCAAAACTTTCCCTTTTGCTTTTACGCTCGATTTGATTGTTCACTTACAGTTAGGCCTATATTCACAAAGTTTCAACTAGAAAAGATGGCGCGCGGTATTAAACACAGCAGCGATTTCTGCGCGTATAAACACGATAACTTGACGTTTCAGAAATTAGAGAGATTAAGCAGAAGCCCCTTTACGCGTACGTCTAGAGCTAGCTAACTTCAATAGAATATTTGTTCATCAATGTACTGTAAACTTTATAGCTATACGTCCACGTAAGGGGTCTTCTTGGGAGAAATGTTATGAATCACGTGACCGTCTACGCTTACGTGTAGCTACTTTCTACGGAACATTCTTATACTGTCTATTTATGATGATAAAAAATGCGAAAAATGCCTACAAACTTCAGTATCGTGATAAATCGACGTTCGAATATAAGTAACATAACGAATTAAGTATGACAATTGCTGCTGAGTGAAACTTAAAATTCGTTCAACCCAATTTGTTATTTGTCCAAAGGTCTCGCAGAAGTAGAGATGTTTTGGTAATTTTCCGAATACCAAAAAAACCAAGAAGTGATATCTAGTTTACTAGGGAGAAGGTATAAGATGCCTTAGTATTCGCGCGCCATGGTCCTGCAGTCCCCCTTTTCAAAATACAAGGGGGGACGTAAAAGGAGGCCGGGCTATTTCGCCTGCCTCTTCTCAGTCGAAAAATATGACTGTAATTTTCGTAATTCGCGTCGCGCGCTGACGTGAGTTTTCAAGAACCAATGAGATGCTGGTTGTAATTTAGAGGCGGGGATTAACTCCGGACTTACGTTTGGGCTGGAGATAAAGCTGGAAATGTGGCGAATTTATACCTTCTCCCTAATAAACTAGATATCACTTCCTGGGTTTCAGCTTTCGTTCTGCATTGAACCTACCAATATGGCCGTGTAAATTATCTCACGAATCTCAGCTCCTCCCCCAAACGGAACAAATCTTCCTTAGAAATTTCACTTAAATCGTCATACTTATTTGTTTTTATTATTTTACTTTTGGTTTTTGGATAAAATATAGATTCATATCTCGTTCGTACGCGGCGCCTAATACTATTTCTAGTTGATACTTCGTAGAAAACTTGAAAATATCGGAAGTTCGGCTATGTATCGGAAGCGACCCTCCTCCCCCTGAGGTTGCATCTTCACGTCCGCTCTATTTCCCCATCTGATGTATTTAACGATCGATTTTTCCAAACTTTCGGAAGTGAATTACTCAATTTTATCTCCAAAAATCAAACCGCCTTCCCCTTAGGCTAGATGGAAACATCAAATTTTGCAAATGTCTATCTCTACATTTTAAGCACGAAAAGTTATTCCGCTTAGATAGATTTGGATTAGGTAATCGGCAATATTCAAGAAAAGGTTCCAACCAAGTCAGATTTTTCATTTCAAAATTCCTCGATGTAACTTTCTCTGACCATACCTGACCCTCTAATGTTACTTTCCCTGACCAATTTATTGTCATATTTATTGGTAAAAAATTCAGAATGTTGAACGTTTAGAAATTACCGATTTGAAACTCCCCAACATTGTCAGCGTTCATACGAAATTTCCAAAGCCAATTTCCCAGATATATCAGGGTTTTCCAGAGTACTTCTGATAAATTTCCAGAGGTGTATTTTTTGCATTAGAGGAGTGTTATAATTTCAAAAGGGTAACCAGACACACCCATACCTACATCAGCACATATTTATCACTCCTTGTTAGAAGATAATATACGAATGATGTTTTAGTGGGACCAACAAACATAATTCCATCCACCGAAGTTTTTCTCTACACTGAGACAACTAACATCGATTTTCTCATGCACCGAAATATATTATGGGTCCCACTGAAGTGTATTTGTTTCACTTTATTTAATTTCCCTGTTTTTTTTGAAAGATACTTTGATTTTCCCTGATTTTTCGAAGTAATTTTTATTTCTACTGATATTTCCTTGATTTTTTCCTCTTCACCAATTTCCCTGATATTTCCAGGGCTTGTTCCCTGTTTTCCTTGTTTGTATGAACCCGATTTTACGCGCAATTTTCAAAATCCCTGACATGTTACGGGCAAACATCAATTAAAATTAAAGTCAAAATTAATTAAATCTTACGACGGTCCAACAAAAACTTGGAAAACACCCCCACCACTACCGCAACATCACTCTAACCCTTCTTATATAAATTAATTTACAAATAAATAACCAAATCTTTACACAATAACAAATACTGGTTAAACCTGATTTACCCCATATTGGTTGGCAACTTGGCATAATAATATTATTACATACTTTTGAATTAGTGTTGCGATACAGGTAATTTATGGTAGACACAATGGTGAAGTATAAAAACCAAAACCACAAAAACCACGAACAACCCACCGACCGATCACGTTAAAACAGGTGATTTTTGAGAAAGAAAATTTGGGGCTTTAAAACTTCCCTCAAAGAGTTCAGGTTAGTCCAGTTTCTTTTTCTTATTTTTCAAACGAAATAGATTTTGATGAAAGTGGGTAGTTAGTTTTTTTTTCTCTATCTCAAAGATGATGGTGATTTCAGTTTCTTAGTAGAATCAAGAAGCGATATCTAGTTTACTAGGGAGAAGGTATAAGATGCCTAAGTATTCGCGCGCCATAGTGCCAGTCCCCCCTTTCAAAATTCAAGGGGGGGCGTAAAAGGAGGCCCCGGGCTATTTCGCAGCCTCTCCTCAGTCGGAAAATATGACTGTAATTTTCGTCATTCGCGTTGGTCGCGCTGACGTGAGTTTTCAAGAACCAATGAGATGCTGGTTGTAATTTAGAAGCGGCGGGGATTAACTCCGGACCTACTATACGTTTGGACTGGAGATAAAGCTGGAAATGTGGCGAATTTATACCGTCTCCCTAATAAACTAGATATCACTTCTTGGTAGAATATATTGAAGGTAGTTATTTATTTGAACGGGTTAAATTTCCCAAAAGAGTATAATAATACTGCTTTAGAGTTTCAAAGGATAAAGAAACCATTTTGGTATTTGGTATTTGGCAACAACGAAATTCGATTGTGTATAAATAATGTGCAATAAAGGGGGTAGGGAAATTTCCTCCCCGCCGTTTCTTAACTTTAACTGTGCATGCGCTTCAGGGTTGCCAGTAATTTGTTATTAGAGCATCTCAGGTAATTGGAACTGAATCGAACAGAACTACAAGCTTAGTTCAGTCTGTTGTAGACTGATAGGGGTTGAATTGCATTCGCAAATATCTGGCCTGGAATACATAAAGCTAACAGGAATGATTGTGTAGCCGTTTTCTCATTTTATCTACTCGGGCTTTGTGGGATGAGCTGTATGTATGACGAATTTAACCTCTGAAATAATCTGTCTCGATGCGCGTTGCACCTTGCGCGCCTAGGAACTCGTGTTGCAAACAGCCAATGAAATTACAGTTAGAAAGACGCCATCATCAGAATTATTAATAGGCATGATGTATACTAAGTTCTCAAGCCCGGTATACCCTCAAAACCAGCATAGAAATTAACACGAGATATAGAGCTATTTCAGTGGGGGAAAAATTTCGTCTGCTACGAAAATTGGGCCTGCCATTGAGTGTAAGGCGGAAATTTTATGAGGGTTTTCTCTATGGGCAAATAGCATTGGTGACGTAGCCATTACCCCCTCTGAAATAGCTCTATATGGGGGCACAATAGTTCCTAGTAGCTGTATGTATTCCTACTTTAAATCATTAAAGAGTTTTTTATAGTTAATTATCCCTAGTAGCTGTATGTATTCCTGCTTTAAATAATTATGTTTGTTTTATCGTTAATTAATAATTATCCTTTAGTGTTCAATGTTTTATCGTTAATTATCCCTAGTAGCTGTATGCATTCCTGCTTTAAATCATTAGAATGTTTGTTTTATCGCTAATTAGCCTTTAATATTGAAATTTATAATTTTTAAAGAACATCTTGGATTTTTGGATAATACACGAATATTAATTAAAAAGTTCTTGGGATTTATTTTAGCATTTTTCAATTTTATTTTTTAATTTTTTGGCAAGATTTGTGGACTTTTCCAAAAACCGGTTGGGAACCAAAACCTAAGCTAACACAGTCATTTAGAGTCAGTGTAGAGAGAATCATTAATGACGTCATATTTAATTACCAAACAAAACAAAAAAATGAGTTCTTCGTTTACATCACACATAATTAGTCAAACAAAAGCGAGGCGAGCGGTTGTAGCTCTTTTGTTTGAAAATTACAAGAAGGGAGATCTGAGTTAATTAAAAAGTCATAAGATACAAGAATGTTACAGCTGCTCTTTTGTCTTTCTTATCGCCACCCATTTTAGTTAGTGATCCATTGAAATTAACCCCGAAAATTTGTCACAAAAAAAACACCTAATTTGTTTGACAACGGAATTAAATTTTCAAGACTTCGAAAAGAAGTTCGTAACTCGAAGTAAGCATGGTGTCTTTTAAATCGTTATTCATATTAGATTTCTTTAAGAATTTGGTTTGGGGGGCGATTTTGAGTCTACAAATGTTCTAAATGCCATTTTACCCCACAAGTTAAGATCAAGAAGTGATATCTAGTTTATTAGGGAGAAGGTTTAAGATGCCTAAGTATTCGCGCGCCATAGTCCCAGTCCCCCTTTCAAAATACAAGGGGGGACGTAAAAGGAGGCCACCGGGCTATTTCGCAGCCTCTCCTCAGTCGGAAAATACTCTGTAATTTTCGTCATCGTCATTCGCGTAGGTCGCGCTGACGTGAGTTTTCAAGAACCAGTGAGATGCTGCTTGTAATTTAGAGGCAGGGATTAACTCCGGACCTACTATACGTTTGGACTGGAGATAAAGCTGGAAATTTATACCTTCTTCCTATTAAACTAGATATCACTTCTTGTTATGATTATAGTGTTTTAGGCATGACCCCTTAATTAAATTAGAATTGTCTTTCAATTTCTTACTTAAATTTAGGGGGTCTTCCATAAAACAACTAAATTATAACAACACGTAAACAGTGACCCTTACAGCAAAACGTCATAGAACATTTTCAACTCAAAATCGCGCTGTTCTATGGGCCTATTACCCTTTTTGGTAAATCCTTTTATGTATTAGATTTAAGGGGTCATCCATAAAACAATTAAATTATAACATGTAAACTGTGGCCATTACAGCAAAACGTCATAGAAAATTCTGAACTCAAAAATCGCCCCGTTCTTTGGAAAATCATTTTATGTATTTGACAATTATTGTCACCTAATGAGTTTAATTTATTTCAGTTTATGTACTTCTGTTCAAGAAGGAAAAAACGGTGAAACTTAATTCATCACATAGTACATTGATCTTGTCAAAATCAATAACTCGTATTATTAAAAAATTAAAATTTGGGGCAAATATGATTAGGGTAAAGGACCCTATGGGCTATTTACATTACACATAGCTCCGGAATTTAGTGTCATCCTACTGTCTGTAAATAACAGTGTTCTTTTCTTTAGGACATGGATATGGGTGAGTGATATTTAGATTTTTATTAATGGTACCATCGGCTAGTTTACTTTGAAAAAGACTCTAGTGCTGCTATTTAGGATCTAATCACAAAAAAAAAGAAAAACCTTAAGGGTAAAATAACAACCGGTCTAAGCTAGCATCTTATTCTTTAAAAAACGTGAAGATACTTTGAAAGGAAGTGGGCCAAATTTGGTCAAAGTCAAACGTGTTTCTCACTTACAAAGTGTAATCTCACTTAAGAAAAATGTATTATAAACAGAACTTATGTTAATTCCCACGTCAAAATTAAACGTGGGGTATCTAGGTTTGTATTAAACACGACACAAACAATATTAAAAAAAAAACACCGCTAAGCCTAACTTTCAAACCGTGAGGTCAAAAGGTTGGTTTCATAAAATTACAGACAGATTAGTTAAGCCTAATTAACGTCTACAATATTTTTAACTCATCAGATTACGAAGTCTTTCAATAAAAATGTGCTCAACAACATTAAAAAAAAACCACGCTAGCATTTAAACCGTGAGGTTAAAGGTCGGTTTACTAAAACTACAGACAGATTATAGTTAAGCCTAATTAAGGTCTACAAACGTTTTAGCTCATCAGATTACGATCGTAGTTTTTTAATAAAAAATTTGCTCAAATTTTGATATGAAATTGTTTCGATTTGTTACCAATAATATCTCAAAATTAAGCCGAACTTAAATTAAAATCATCACCCATAATAGCAGACAACTTAATATAAGAATAGAGGGGTCAATGGTCACTCATAAGGCGCAAGCATCATCAGTTCATCGCGCCAAAATCTCGTAACATTCGCAGACGCAACCAACTTAACCCTTGGTCAATCTCATCCCATTGCAAACAAAGATTCCCACGTTCCTAGGCTAACCCTAGTTTTAAAATTAAAGACAACTCACCCAATTGCGACTTCAATCTCTTAATTATCGATTGGTAATAGTTAATTACATTGTCTCACTTAATTTCGAATCTTTACGGCGGATAACTTCGCGTCAAAACAAGGCATCGAATCGACTGACTAACTTTACGCGAGCAACATCACTGGAGCAAGTGGGAGAACTAGGAGAAGTGGGGGAGGTGGCGGAGATGAAACTTGCCCCTGTAACTCCTATAACGCTTCATTCCCCCCTTTCTACAGAAATGCCTAGATCTACGTAATCCCCCCGCCCTCTTAGCGAGGAGTAAGAAAATGGGGGTAAAAATTCTAAGAGAGTAGTAGAAAATGGACTAGTCCAAAAAGGGAATGGGGCTGGAAATAGGGTGTTTTATCTAGGAGAAAGATCTTAGGGCTGGAAATAATAAAAATGTTTGACCTTTAAATATGATGGAATGGATTTAAAAAGAATTTTAATAGTTACGACGTAGTTAGTTAAAGGTGAAACTGAAATAAAAACGAAGGGGGCCCAGCGCCACCTTTTATTTACAATTAGGCTTAACTATAAACACTTTTTTTTACATTGGATTTTACTGATTGCTCGAAGATGGAAAATTATTTGCTAAAAACTGCCTACAGCAGGTTTATTTTTTTAGCTACCTAACACTGGAGATGAATTTGGGTTGGGGTGCATGTAATTAAAGGATCCAGAGGTTTTTGAACTATACCGAATAATAATGTCAGTAGACGTAAAATATTATACTGGTTTCGTTTTAATCGCTTATCTTGTCAGCTTGTGTTAGTTTATGACGTCATTTCGTCTATATGAGGCCGGATGAATGTGGATTTGAATAATTTACATCTACGAACGAACTCTGTGAACTCACGTAGTCGCATTTTAAAGGGCAGGTGGAACGTTCGTTATTTAGGCTTAGAAAGCAAAGCTCGGTTTTGACGTTTAGGCTTAAGGACTTTAAAAGGCGTTAACCCTAACTCCCTCTTTGAAAATTTTTGAAAAGAGTTTTAAAACTAATTCAAAAGCCATAGAAAACTCCAATAATCGTAAATTTAAAAATTTAAAATGTTATTTAAAGAAATGAGAAGTAAACAAACATGTTTATCTAAACATAGAAAGAAACCATTTAAAATATTTTCAAATAACACACTACCAATATATATTTTCGCTAAGTTTACAAGAAATCTTTAACCCTTGAAAGAGCTTGAAATAGTCAATCTTACTTGACATCACACTTAATATAAATTAACCATAAACTGCCGATTTACACGTACTAGCAACACCAAATGGCAATCTATTAAGAGTAATATCCAATCAGAATCCTTTCAAGTTCCCGCCTTTTGTTATATATACATCGGCACTAACCCCCGTGGCTTTTGAAGGGGGGTTTTTGGCGGGTCTTTTGGGCGCCTAACCCACGTGATATCCTCAATGGCAATCTATCCTGACAGCGGGGGAGAGAGAGTGTTTTACCATTTACGCAACCCTTCTCAATATGCGCCAGAATTTGACAGCTACGAAGAGATCGTGGTAGCATAATTTCGACCTAAATTATGACAGTAGAGAAGTTTTGGTTGGGCCTAACATTGATTCTCCATTTGTGGACAGACTGAAGAGTCTTTTCCCTACCAAGAAGCGATATCTAGTTTACTAGGGAGAAGGTATAAGATGCCTAAGTATTCGCGGGCCATAGTCCCAGTCCCCCTTTCAAAATATAAGGGGGGACGTAAAAGGAGGCCGGGCTATTTCGCCTCTCCTTAGTCGGAAAATATGACTGTAATTTTCGTCATTCGCGTAGATCGCGATGACGTGAGTTTTCAAGAACCAGTGATATGCTGGTTGTAATTTAGAGGCGGCGGGGATTAACTCCGGACCTACTATACGTTTGGACTGGAGATAAAGCTTGAAATGGGGGGGGGCGAATTTATGCCTTTTCCCTAGTAAACTAGATATCACTTCTTGTCCCTACTATGAAGTGGAAGAGATGGGGAAATGGGATGCCCATTTTGTAGAGCGGTTTTCCTTTGGCAACATCATTTTTCACTCAAGATGGGGAGACTTTTTTTTGGAGATCATTTCCCGTCATTTTTGATACCAGGACCCTTTTGTTTCCCCACCAATGTGGGGTGTAGCGTTATATATTTTTTCCCCCCACAATATGGAGTGTTATGTTCTTTCCAAAGAAAAAAAACTAACTCTCAAGGCAGGCCTAAAATAGAACAAATACAACCACACCTGACTCTCGAGTCGTTATAGAAAAAAATAACTAAATAAATAAATAACACCTGATAAACTTTCCCGCCTAAATGAAAAGTACTATGACCTTTCCCGCCAAATATAGCACTTATCAATCTTTATAGACCAGAAATAACACTTGATAACCTTTTCCAAGTTAAATACGGAGCTTTCACTTAAAAATAGTTCAAGTAACAGCTTTAACTATAAATTTAAGGCGCCTGACAACGTTTCCCGCCAAATTTAAGGCGCCTGTCACAACCTTTCCCGCCAAATTAAGGCGCCTGTCACAACCTTTCCCGCCAAATTAAGGCGCCTGTCACAACCTTTCCCGCCAAATTAAGGCGCCTGTCACAACCTTTCCCGCCAAATTTAAGGCGCCTGACAACCTTTCCCGCCAAATTTAAGGCGTCTGACAACCCTTCCCGCCAAATTTAAGGCGTCTGACAACCCTTCCCGCCAAATTTAAGGCGTCTGACAACCCTTCCCGCCAAATTAAGGATAAACTAACCACAATATCCCGCCAAAACCACGCCAGAAAAAAAACCCTAATATATTCCAAGATTTTATAAAAACAAAAATATTAAAATGAAACTGGTACAGCGTTTAAAATTCACGAATAACTTTCGCTATGAATACATTAAGAATTTTCATATAAAGATCAAAAAGCAATCATGCTTAACGAATTCATCTTAAATAAAAAACGTTAAAACTTTCACTCTTAAACTAAAATTTGAAACAAGCCTTGTGGAACAGCCAATTTCAAAAGCTTTTTAAAATGTTTAGAAACCGCAAAAAACATAAAACATAAAATTGAATTTACTATCTTTTAAAGATAGAAACTAATTTATTCTTTGAAGAAATAACTTCTTTTAGAAAAAAGTGTTTTGAAAAAAACCCTTTCCTAAACTCGGACTTAAAAATCATAAATAAAGTAAACCTTCTTTTAAGTGTTTTTGCTCTAATAAAACTTTGTAAAAATGTTTTCTCATAAAAACGGAGGAAAGTGTAACAAGTTGGGAAAACCAAAATATTACCTCTCCGAGTAAAGACGACTACTTACAAACTTATTTACCCAGATATGGAAATGTTTCTTAAGTTAAAATTTATGAAATATTTAAGCAGTATACAAAGCACAGCAAATATACTGTAAATCAGACGACATTTTACATCCAATAATGATATACTTGTACACATTAAAATCATCCGATGGGGGAAAAACGGGAAATGAAGAGATAAAACTTTGGAGGGATATTACCTTTACGTGTTTGTAAAGGCCCAATTTTCTACTCCTCAACTGTATGCCCTCTATGTTCAAAGCCATATTCACAACAGGGTTGCATTGTAAACACTATCCTTTCGTTTCATCTCAACGATTTTCTTAGTTTGTCAACATGACTGTTAACGTTACATAACACCAAAGCTTATTTTTTTTTTTTTTTTTTTTCCACCTACTAGCACTAGTGCTTAGCCGTTAGGCCTTGAGCACCAGGAAGAAGTGAGCGGGAGACCCTACGCGGCCCAGCACTGACGGGGGCCGCTAGGTCGTATGTGTGTAAGCAGGGAAGGAAATGAGGTTTACTTGGGAGGTGACGGAAGGTGGCATTGGGGTAAGTCACCTCCGGCGGACACGGGACAGTCGGCACCTATAGGGTAGGATCGCCGACATGTGTCGTATTCCCTCAAACTTTGCCGCCCAGAAGCTTGGCTTACAGGAGTGCGCCACACTCCCGGCACCAAAGCTTATTTGTGGCTACACACACTGAAAGTAAATGCGTACCATAACAAGTTGGGAAAGCCAAAATATTACCTCTCCGAGTTTAGATGACTATCACTACCCCTTAAACAACCTAAATATATGCATCTATCGCTTTTTTTAATTCTTTGCAAGTGCAGGAATTGAATTTTAAAATAGTCTATTGTTCAAGCCTTTTCAATATCTCTCAATTGCTGTGGAAACTCTACTCTCTCGCTATACCTCAACCGCATTCTTAGTCTACCAGTATGATTTGTAACATTTGTCCATATCAAAGCTGAATCATACCTCGCCACACAAAAAGCAAATGTGCCCAAATCATGGAAGCCACAACCCAATCACACATAAGCTAGGCTCCCACTTAACCAAAATAATTATTAAACAGTTAAATACTCACAAAGGTTGGCAAAATCAATCTCCTTCAGTAATACGTAAGGCTTAATTATATTATTTGCCGAACAAAATTAATCGAGCAAATCTAACACTTAACTTCTTCCTTCGAAATTCTATCAAAGAATGATTAAACTGTTTAAAAAAAGGTTTTTTTCGCAAATAGGGCGCTATCATATCAACCGCAATTCCGTCATATTTAAAAAATTTACATTGCCAACACTTTTTTAGACACAATAGTGGAAGTTTTAGTCTCATTTAAAACATGTAAAACAATTATCTCATCTACAAATAGCTTACACATTTCTTTTTTAACAATATCTAGCCGTTTGGATTTTTCTAAACCAATCTTACCACCAAAATATTTTTTGATATAGAATAAATGTTCTATGTTCTTCATTTTTGAAAATATATTTTTTAGCGTTTGTAATGATTACTCTCTACACCTACACTAATCTAACAAGGAGTATAAATCCACTAGTGGAAGCGGTGTTTTTATTGAAAATATATTTTTTAAGCGTTAAATCTAACTGGGAGTAATATGAAAGGAGTAGAAGCTTATCTGTCTTAGGAAATATGAAATTTTATCTTAACAGTTCGTTAAATCATAAGTTTATAACGAAAAAACGCGGAAGGGGAAAACGAGCAGACAACAACGATTTTTGGGGGTAGAAGTTTAAGAGCGCCATCTGTCGTCCGTGCCAAAGTTGAACTTCCACTCGAAAGGCAATGGGAAAGTGGATAAAATAATGCCATCAGCTATTTAACTGCGTCGATATATTTAACGACTTGACCCATGACATGCCCTTAACACTGGCTTCTATGAATCCTATTTATTCTTGGATGCTAGGAAACTTGGTAGACGTAACAGTCTGTACCAAGTACCCAAGCATCCTTCAATAAACGCCTGGCAACATTGTGGTACGCATGGTACAACTAAAAAATAGGATGTGTATTTATCTTTCGACTCACTCAAAGCCTTTAAGCCCTCAATACAGACGATTTGAAACACTATCGTAATTCCTAGTGTCTCGAATCTCTACGTTCCTGTCCATTATGAACAGTGCTGAGAGAATGATACATCAGAAAGAGCCATTCAAATCGAATTGCCGAAAATATTATCCATATTTTCATTTCATATAACTCAGAAAACAAATTATTATGGTTCTGAGAGGAGCTTCCCATTTTGGTTGTTGTTCTCAAAAATATATCGCAATGCACGGGCCTCGATAGATATTGGAGGCAATGAAGGAAATATATCACAATGCGTGGGCCTTGATAGATACAGGAGGCAATGTAGGAAATATAACGCAATGCACGGGCCTAAAAAGATATAAGAGACAATGTACGAAATATAACGCAATGCACGGGCCTTGATAGATATAGGAGGCAATGATTTAACGACTTCGGTACTTGGGTTTATCTTTAATATTTAAATAAATATAATTATTTTTAATTATTTTAATCGCCAGTAAATAACTTTAAAAATAGTTAAATCGTTTAAAATAAAGTTGTTCCTATTATCTTTCGAAACTTTGCTAATATTGACGTTTAAAGTGAAGGGTACCCCTCTTGCCCGCTTTTTTCAAATTTTGGGGTATATATACGTTTCGTTTCCATTATAATAATAGATAAAAACGCATTCGCGTGAACCTTTGGTGGAAGCCCTGCCATTGGGAGGCTAGACGTTTCTCGTAACCCTAGCCGATCGCCGCGTATATCTTAAAACCAAATAATAGATAAAAACGCATTTGCGTGAACCGATGGTGGAAGCCCTGCCATTGGGAGGCTAGACGTTTCTCGTAACCCTAGCCGATCGCCGCGTATATCTTGGAACCAAACGATGACGGAGGAAAAGAAGCCAGAATGTACTGACTGGCGTCCATGTGGAATGGACAAAAGACCTGAAGATGGTGGTGCATTGAAGCTGGTGTCAATGTGGAATTGACGAAGAACAGAAGATGGTGGTGCATAGAACCTGGTGTCAATGTGGAATTGAAGAAGAACAGAAGATGGTGGTGCATAGAAGCTGGTGTCAAGGGGAAATTGACGAAGAACAGAAGATGGTGGTGCTTAGAAGCTAGCAAGTACAGACTAGTGTCCATGTGGGATGGACAAAGACTAGCAGATTGTGGTCCTTAGAAGCCAGTTAGTAAAGACTTGTGTTGGTAGATGAATGGCCAAATTTCCGTGAACCGCGAACGCGTTCCGGAAATCGGGTATTTGTTTGCTCCAATACGCAAACTGCGAACGCGGTCACGTGGGGTCTGACAGACACACAGACAGACAGACAGACAGACACACAGACACGGCCGGTGTAATACCTCTCCGTGACATACGTCACTCGGAGAGGTAAAAATCAGAAGTAGATGAAACTAAAATTATAATTTCTCAAATATTGTGGTGAAAATCAAGTCGAAAAGTTGTGTATTTTGTCAAAAAACTCTTTCTCTAAAATCTTGGAACCCAAAATGTTTCACTACTATCTTTAATTAAAATGTCAACTCAAAATCTCGACAATTCAAATTAAAATGTCAACTCAAAATTTCGCGAATTCAAATTAAAATGTCAACATCAAAAACTCGAAATATAGTATCAAGTTTTATAAAACTTCACAAAACCCTGAATTCCTTATCGAAAGATTTTGGAAAAATCCCAAAATCGAGTACAATAACATTAAAAATTCCCAAGACTCGCGATATTCACGAACAATTTGTTAATTATGTGATAACTTCCAATTTATCTACCTCCGTAAAAAATATAGTTAAAAAAAACTTAAGTACTTACTTTGGCCACTAATGACTTGGCTTGTAGGTAAAATGCCTCGACTGTGGAACTATCTCGTAATTGCGTTATATGTTCCACAAAATATTTGACGAGAAAATAGAGTACTAGTGGACCCGGCCCTTGAGCAAATTTCTTAGGAAATTCATGCTCCAAAACTCTCCTGTCCATTTGGAGCCAATTGTAGTGACCACTGTTGCGTTAAAATGAAAATAATAATAATTTAACTTAACCCAAACCTTAATAAATTCAAATTAAATTTAATTAACTTACGTTTCGTCTAAATACGCCAAACCAAAATATTCCTTTTCTTTTAAATTAAAATGAGATGAGACCATATCTAACAGATCACCAGCGTATAATTTAGGCTAGAAATTTAAATAAAAAGATTGATAATTAAAATTTAAAATTTAATTAATACAACAAACACGTCTATTATACCATTAATTAATAAATCAATTTGACCTAATTTTATCAAACCAAATCTACTATTTGAGAATTTTAATTAATTTTTAAGAATTGCTATAGTTTAAACTTAATTAAATATTTTAATTATTGAAAATTGTTAATTAAAATTCAATTAATCCAACCAAAACGTTTATTAAACCAATTAAGAAACTAATAAACTAATTTAGACAACTTTCTCATGAAATTCGATTAATTTAATCTATTTTCATCAAACAAAGTCTACTAATTAAGAATTAATTAATTTTAAGTATTACTATAGTTTTAACCTAATTAAATTATTGAAGATTGTTAATTAAAATTTCATTAATACAACCAAAACGTTTATTAAACCAATTAAGAAACTACTAAATTAATTTAGACATGATTAATTTTCTAGTGAAATTCAATTAAAAGAATTACTAGTTTCAACTTAATTAAATTATTAAAGCTTAACTATACTAAGAAATTTAAACTATTTTCATCAAACCACTACAATTTTAAAAAATGTGATTTGACGAAAATTTTAATTCATTTGGGGATTTCTAGGTTTAAATTAAATCGTTTAAGAATCCCTTTTAATTAAGATAAAAATTAAGACATACCTGGACGAGAATGTCAAGTCTGCGGTCGTCCAGCAACACGACTTGGCTTCTACGTCCTTCAGCCATCTGCAAAACAAAAGATAAAAATATATATCAGTTAACACATTATTTTAGCTAATACTTGTTAAAAAAAACTTTGATATTGACATCCTAGTGCTAACAGCAGAGCAGATAACAATATTACGATAACAACATAACAAACCCATCTCGACCCTAAATTTAACCTCTATGGGAGGTCAAAAACCTATTCCAGGTGAGCTCATTAACTCTATCGCTTAGAATAAATTTCAATAGGTACTGAGAAATTCGTGAGAGACCATGTCGATATTATAGTAATACCAAGAAGTGATATCTATTCACTAGGGAGAAGGTATAAATTCGCCACATTTCCAGCTTTATCTCCAGTCCAAACGTATAGTAGGTCCGGAGTTAATCCCCGCCTATAAATTACAACCAGCATGATGCATCTCATTGGTTCTTGCAAACTCACGTCAGCGCAACGCGAATGACGAAAATTACAGTCATATTTTCCGACTGAGGAGAAGCGAAATAGTCCGGCCACCTTTTACGTCTCCCCCCCCTTGTATTTTGAAAGGGGGAGTGGGACTATGGCGCGAATACTTAGGCAACTTATACCTTCTCCCTAATAAACAAGATATCACTTCTTGGTAATACTGAACAGGCACTTTTGAAAAGTCGGGGTTAAAATAGAGTCTGGTGTGTTGACGACCTCCTTTGCACCAAATTTGTATGGTCCGTATTGTTTGAAACCATATCTTAAATTCTACGTCTTTGTTGGCAAACATCCCCATCCACTATAACCCGATTTTTGAAACTGGTCTAATCTTACAGAGTTGCGCCCATGAATTTCCCATGGACTACAAATGGATGGTTGATTCTTTTATCGTTGTTCACAAGCCTTTTCTCAATTGCAAATACCTAGGGACACTGACCAACAACAACAGAAATCAAGCGAAGGGTAATTCCCAAAAGGCGTGGTGACCGTAAAAACCATGACGAATCTTTAAAAGAAACTTTTTCGTGAGCATGAAGAAATAAATCCCAAGTGTAACCTCAATTTATCCAACCCATCTTTTATCTTCATTTCAACTGTTAAGCTTAAAGGGAGAGTGAAATGAAAAACAAATAGATTTTTTTTTCATACATAGATTCTTCTATAGATTATAAAATCTAAGAGCTTAGTGAAACCAGGGATAGATTTAATTTTAGAAGTAGGAATGGAGAACAGAGTAATCTAGGCGCGCGTCAAAGTCCCGGACCCCCTTCCACGGGACGGGGAGGGGGGGAGGTATGAAAGAAGAGGCGGGTCAAAGCGACAGAGGTAAAAAGGAATTACGTATTTTCCGCGGGTACCGTCAGCAACGTCATCAAAACGTAGTTTAAGTCAGCCGATAAGATAATTCAAGCTTTTCGTTACGTGTTGGAGGGAGGGGCTCTATACTGGGTGGTCTATGAGTCGAACTGAAGTAAATACTAACCGTTCTCCATTCCTACTTCTAAAATTAAATCTATCCCTGAATATCTTGTAGAATTCTGTTCGATTCAGTTCAAAACCCGAGATGAAGGGCGCATGCGGTTAAAGTTAAGAACCGGTATAATAAATTTCCCTTGCACTAACAAATGCCTGGCAACACTTGTCTATACGTAGGTCAAATGTCGTCTGCTATTGACAACTATATTGCAAAGAAACCTTGGAAGTTTAAAATAACTACAGTCTTTCTTTACTTTTTTTAAATTATGTTTGTCCCTCAATTTAGTTTTAAAAATAATTATGATGTTATCAAATTTATTTCGCCTTGTGGGTGTTGTTGTTAACGTAATGGCAGTGCCTAGCTTTCCTTTGTAGAAATATATAAGAAATGGTAACGTTATCTGCCAGACTGCCACTACTCCATCTCAAAATCAACCCACGTGAGTAGAATTAATTTAGAAATGGAAAATACAATAATAATAAGTTACGTCATCACCCCGAAATGTATTTAATGAAGTCATATAATGAAATTTAAAACCTTCTCCGTAGGGTAATGGCAGAGTTATAATATTTTAAGCTTTGTAAGTAATTATAGGTGCCATCATCGTATTGTTAAGCCTTTTAAACTTAAATTAGTTCGAATTATATATTTTCAATGGTTGACGCGGTTGAGTGAACACTTGAAAGAGTAATAAAATTGTGACGTCACTGATAAATATTGAGTAATAAACGCGTTGACGTTATCAGAAGATTCAAGTACCTTATGTTAACCGTTATTTTTCTTTAATTGATGGTGGACTACAAATTCAAAATTGTTTCGTGAATTTACGATTATGTTTTTTGTTCTATTATATTTATGTTATTGGGAAATATTAGTTATGTCCTTATCTACATTACTTGTAAACTTGTATGAAAAGAAGTAATTAAATTTACGGTTTTTGTAAATATTTTATGTATAAACGTTAATATAATGTGATTTAAGTTAAGTGAAATTGGGGTAGTTTGTGAAAAGGTTCAAGTGAAATTGGGGTAGTTTGTGAAAAGGTTCAAGTGAAATTGGGGTAGTTTGTGAAAAGGTTCAAGTGAAATTGGGGTAGTTTGTGAAAAGGTTCAAGTGAAATTGGGGTAGTTTGTGAAAAGGTTCAAGTGAAATTGGGGTAGTTTGTGAAAAGGTTCAAGTGAAATTGGGGTAGTTTGTGAAAAGGTTCAAGTGAAATTGGGGTAGTTTGTGAAAAGGTTCAAGTGAAATTGGGGTAATTTAAGAGAAGGTTCAAGTGAAATTGGGGTAATTTAAGAGAAGGTTCAAGTGAAATTGAGGTAATTTAAGAGAAGGTTCAAGTGAAATTGGGGTAGTTTGTGAAAAGGTTCAAGTGAAATTGGGGTAGTTTGTGAAAAGGTTCAAGTGAAATTGGGGTAGTTTGTGAAAAGGTTCAAGTGAAATTGGGGTAGTTTGTGAAAAGGTTCAAGTGAAATTGGGGTAGTTTGTGAAAAGGTTCAAGTGAAATTGGGGTAGTTTGTGAAAAGGTTCAGGTGAAATTGGGGTAATTTAAGAGAAGGTTCAAGTGAAATTGGGGTAATTTAAGAGAAGGTTCAAGTGAAATTGAGGTAATTTAAGAGAAGGTTCAAGTGAAATTGGGGTAATTTAAGAGAAGGTTTAAGTGAAATTGGCCCGGGGTAATTTATGAAAAGGTTTAAGTGAAATTGGGGTAATTTAAAAAGAGGTTCAAGTGAAATTGGGGTAATTTAAAAAGAGGTTCAAGTGAAATTGGGGTAATTTAAAAAGAGGTTCAAGTGAAATTGGGGTAATTTAAAAAGCGGTTCAAGTGAAATTGGGGTAATTTAAGAAAAGGTTTAAATGAAATTTCGGTAATTTAAAAAAGGTTTAAATGAAATTTCGGTAATTTAAAAAAGGTTTAAGTGAAATTTCGGTAATTTAAATGAACGTCAAAATGTACTATGGCTTCAAAAACCCTAAAAATGTCATTTCTACGGAAAAACCGACGTGGAAAACCCGATAACCCCATTGTAACTGGGATTTTTGTACAGTTACCGGTACAAAACCAAAATTCTGGGTTAACTAACTTCACCTCCTACATCTACGTTTCATATAACTGAGTCATAACTCCAGGTTTAATTAAAGTACTTAACTATTAATAAAGCTAACCGTAACTAAAAACGAAAAAAAAAAATAAACTAGAAAATTCATAATTAATTATGAATTAAATACCTTTAATTTTAATTGTAATCCGTAACAATGTTTGAGGCCATGAGGCCCAACATGTCCTTGTTTACACCTAGCTGAGAATCTCATTTTGGGAATCCCACATTCATCCAACTCTGTTGTTATTGTTGGAACTTCAAGTTGATAATCCATCGCGACTCCTAATTAGGCTTAACTAACGTTAACTACAATTAAAATAAACACGTTTACAGTTCGGGGCCACGAGCGGGAGACAAATTGTAATTGCTTCTCATGATGAAAACGAAATGAGTTACTACCAGTAAACCAAACCGTTTTCCAATTCCTTTCCAACAAAACTTTTATCATCCTAAGGGATATGGGGGAGGTGAAGAGACAGACTAATGGCAGCTCCCACGCCTTTTTCATACTTCGTTTTAACGTGTAGTGCTATTACGATGTTATAACTGAAGCGCCTGCGTAGTTGGCACAAAGTTTTCAATAGTGAGTTATTCCAACAAGTGGTTGGCATTGATTTAAAGGTAGGGGAAGGTACGTACTAGAAGGCCAGGGTTGTTGTGAGACTTCAACTGACAGTGTTTATAAAGGTAGAAATAGTGTGAATTGCTAGGGCGGCAGAGGTGATATTTATTTATTTATATATTTAAAGGGAGAGTTAAATGAATTTAATTGTGTTTTTTTAATAATATTGGGTATTTTATAATAATTATCTTCTAAAATTCCTGTTATTTTATGTTATTTATTTACTATTTTAATTTATTTTCACTATATTAATTTACAAATTTTATTTTTTCTATTATTTAGTTTATTTATTCTATTTTTAATTTATACTATTTCTATTTTTATTGTATTTTGTTTATTCCTATTTATTTTTTCAATTATTTTTATTCTTTTATTTAATTTTATTCACTTTTAAATTTTTTTTAAATTCAGTTATTTATTTTTAATTCAGTTATTATTTACTTTTAATTCAGTTATTTATTTTTAATTCAGTTATTATTTACTTTTAATTCAGTTATTATTTACTTTTAATTCAGTTATTATTTACTTTTAATTCAGTTATTTATCTTTATTGACTTTTTAAATAATTTATTATTTATCTTTTTAATTCAGTTATTATTTACTTTTAATTCAGTTATTATTTACTTTTAATTCAGTTATTTATCTTTATTGACTTTTTAAATAATTTATTATTTATCATTTTAATTCAGTTATTATTTACTTTTAATTCAGTTATTTATCTTTATTGACTTTTTAAATAATTTATTATTTATCTTTTTAATTCAGTTATTATTTACTTTTAATTCAGTTATTATTTACTTTTAATTCAGTTATTATTTACTTTTAATTCAGTTATTTATCTTTGACTTTTTAAATATTTTATTATTTATCTTTTCAATTCAGTTATTTAGCTTTATTTACTTTTTAAATCATTTATTATTTATCTTTTTAATTCGTTTTTTAATTCAGTAATTTATTTTTTATTTCCAATTCGTTTTTTAATTCAGTAATTTATTTTTTATTTCCAATTCTATTTAATTTGTTTTATTTTTATTTAAACAGTAATTCTTGTGTCGACAAAGCGCCCAAAGACACTTTCACAACACACACCATTCGAGTAAAACCATTGCAAAAAGGTGCCACCGTTTTCCTATCAATTCGTATGACGAGTAGCCAAATCTCAAAGGAATTTTCTTTTTATTATTTTCCTTTTTGTTAAAGAGCGAATGAGCTCATACTAAAGTTTCCGGAAAGTTGGGTTCGGAATTGAAAGGCTAGGTAGTTTGTTGGCAGGACGGTTTTTTCCTATCATTACGCAATTAAAATTCTTCACCGGGGAAGGTCACGTGATGTGACGTCTGTCTTAATGTGTTTTGATTTTAAAGGTTATTTTTTTAACTTTCGATAAGGATATCTCGTGATTTATATTTAGTTCTTTTTTAAAAGGTTATTTCCCTGACAAGTAAGATTTATTTAAATGTAATTCTAAATTTTAATTTTTGGGCTTGGGTGGGCTTGAAAATTTCAAGTGACCTTGATATACCAGAAATAAAATACAGATCCTAATATTTTACTTCTCGTTCAAACGCCTAACTTCAAACATCGAGGTCTAAAATCAATTTGGTATGACCTTGATATACTACAATAATCATTTTACATTATTTATTTATTTTTATATAATTTTAATTTTTAGGCTTGGAAATTTCAAGTGACCTTGATATACCAGAAAAAACACAGATTCTAATATTTTACTTCCCCTCCATGCACCTAGCTTCAAACACAGCGGTCTGCAATTAATTTTAAATGACCTTGATAAACTATAGTAATAATAATCTTACTATTCTTGCTTATCACCGCCACTAGAGTCTAAAATATTTTCTTAGAGATGAGGAACTAAGGCCTTCGAATATTCATTTCCGTTTCTAAGCCTAATTAACTTCCGTTTTTATACTTTTCTTTCCGACAATTTCGTAATTTCCTTTTTCCGATTTGGGATGGCAGTAAAAAAATTATATTTATGTAAAAAAAAATCCTTTTTGGGTAGTTTTTTTATCTTAAAACATTATTAAAATTAAAAGTGGCATCAGATGATGTAATTACGTAATAGAGGTTAATCATCTTTATCACGTCATTTGAGATTTTTAACCTAAACACTCCTAAAACTTTGAAACTAATAAAATATTTATTTGAAAGTTTAAAGTATTCGAAATAAAGTTTGCTGAATAAGTCTATAATGACGTCATAAATTAATTTAATTGACTTAATTAAATTAAGATGCTATAATAATTAACGTGTTTTAATGGCCCTGAAACTGGGAAGAATTTACCGTCAATGTAGACACTAAACACTAAATAATCTTTGGGCATGAGATTGTGTAGATCATCATAAATTACAACCAAGAAGCGATATCTAGTTTACTAGGGAGAAGATATAAATTCGCCACATTTCCAGTTTTATCTCCAGTCCAAACGTATAGTGGGTCCGGAGTTAATCCCCGCCGCCTCTAAATTACAACCAGCATCTCATTGGTTCTTGAAAACTCACGTCAGCGCGACGCGAATGACGAAAATTACTTGCATTTTCCGACTGAGGAGAGGCGAAATAGCCCGGCCTCCTTTTTCCGTCCCCCCTTGTATTTTGAACTATGGTGCGCGAATACTTAGGCATCTTAGTCTTCACCCTAATAAACTAGCTATCGCTTCTTGCTACAACCATACAAACAAACAAAACAGTTTCTCAAATATAAGATTATTAAAAATGGTTGTCTGACATTTCATTGCCCCTTTAAGGTTTTAAAACAATTTCCCATTTTTAACGGACAAATTTCCCTACACTATATCATGTATAGTACAGGTAGTAAATAATATAAAATTATTGAATAATTAGATAATTAGATGTTTTATCGTTATGAGAAATCATAAAACCTTATATCCGTTCCTCGTAAATGTAACGGGATCAACATGATAAACACGCTCTCGAATTTCCCGCCATTTCGAAAAAAAAACCGCGCGCGCGCCAAACCGTGACGCCCACCTAACGTTATTGTAAAGTTGTATCCCCTACTCAACAGGTGGCGATAGTTATCGATGGGAACGTGCTTGGTGAGAATGATGCCGCGGGATCCTGGCGGGATGGTATGGGAGTTATATTGGAAACTGAAAAGGCGGGAAAATTGATGTTTTCGATGCTTGGAAATACATGTAAATGTGGAAGTGGAATAAAATGGCTCAAAATTATCTTACAAAAGCTCCAATGAAATAAATTATATTAAAAGCAAAGAAATAGTTATATTAAAATTAATATTTCTTTAATGTTAAATAATACAATTAAAAAGTATTTCTAATTTTAAAATTAAATAAGCCAGAGAATAGTCTCTATCCTTTTCTACCGAATAATCCAATTAATAAAATTCTAACAATTCTAACTTAAACATATTTGATGAATCACCAAATTTGTAATAACAAGCTACTTCTCAAACAGATAGAATTGGTCCACCGTGACTATACTTTTAAAGTTTCAACCAATGAATTTAAATGCAATTAATCTTCGAATTTGGGTTATTTTACAAATAATAAGCCCTCCACAACTGGGCGGCCCCAAAAGAGGGTTATCGACATTGTGTACTCACTTATACAGGGAGTTTCTGATAAGTCTGCAAACCATAAATTAAAGGGGATGCTTGTTCTTTGGCAAATCGATTTTGAGTCGAAAATGTTCTATACTTCTATCGCCTCCATTTTGTTGGCCACAACGGACACTGTTTTCGAGTTATTATTTGATGGAGTGTTTTAGGGATGACCCCTTAATTAAATTAGAATAATCATTGTCTAAATCAGTTTCTTAATTAAATTTAAGGGGTCATCTGTAAAATACTCTTTACAATCTTAACTCGAAAACACCATTGTCCCTTGAAGTGGCAAAATGGAGGCGATAGAAGTATAGAACATTTTCGACTCAAAATCGATTTCCCAAAGAACAAAACATCCCCCTTAATTTATGCCACCAGACTTATCAGAAACACCCTGTATAATAATAAGAGGGGCGGGTGATATTTTTGTATCAAAAAATGTAGACAGGAAACATCTCATAGAAAGGAAGTTGAAAATTCAAACTTCCGCCGTTTTCAACGATAATAATAACATAACCGATAAAATACATCTATCAATCTATCTAGCGCTTTCCCTTACATATAACATAAACACATAAAAGGGCCTCCATTCAGTTCAATGACTAAAAATTAGGCCTAACTGACACCCCAAAACTACTTCGAAGTACTACAGTGCGCCACGCGACACTCTAGGCACTGATAATTGCGTGAGATGATGTAGCAAATGTTGTAAAGTATTAATAAAATGTCTAAGTTCAGTGCGTGGCTCACGAAATTCACAAGGCCTTAAAGTTAAAAGTAATATGCACCAAGGGGCCCATATTCTGTGGTGCAGCGCAGTTGTCAACAAAATGCAGGCTGAAATTTCTACACTATGGTCTGCTACGATGAACTTTCTCGTGACGGCAACCCCTCCTATCCGTTACCCCGGTTTTGGCGACCATGTTGGAAGTCGTCAGATCAGGGCATACAATTTAGACTACCAATATTGACGTCACATCCCCGTAGCTCCTCCCCTTTTAGTACAACTCTATATATATACTCGAAAATAGTTCTTTAACTGTATGCTTAAAGGGATTTTAGCACAATTTAGGCTACAGTAAGCCTTGGTATTCCCAAATTTTTCATTTCAAAATTTCTGACTAAGTGTCAATTTCCTGAAATTCCACGGCATTTCACACTTTTTTTTAATTCCATGGACAGTTCCAGGACTGTTCTGTGACAACACTATTATTATTAATGTTTTGATAATTTTAAATTTCATTTTACATGGAGTGTGAATTCCACGGGAATTTTGTTAACAAAAATTCAGGGCGTTACGCGATTGGTCGGAGGTGCAAATTCCAAATTATCTATGAAATCTCAAACTAATTTGAATTATGAAAATCATTCAGTCTGTATTTCCTGAATGTTTCACTATGCAAACTGGTCTTATAATTAGTAAAAGAATTCATAAAAAATTACCAATTTTCCTTTTCACCCTCCCTGTAAGAGAATTATGTTAGTTAAGCTAATCAAAACATTTGAGTATCCGACCCCTCGTAACTCCGTTAAGAACGGGCCATGTGTTACGTAACAAATACATGATACACTTGAATAACTTTTCTCTTTGGGTGTATGTTTTGTTTTCTATTTAAAAAAAAAATACCCTAGTCTGGAATTTTTCAAAAAAACTATCGCATCTATTGTTCTAAAAATGAAAATGGGGAAAAATTTATATTTGGGTGCACTTTAACTTGTCAAGAGGGAAAGGGAGTAAAAACGACTCCCCTGCCTTTAGTAGTACTGTAAAGTTACCATGGAACAGCGTAAAAAAATTCGACAATATGGTAAATATTATATAACAGCATAAGTTCATAAGATTATGTTCCATAAGTTTGTCACTGGTAATAAACTGGAGCTTGTAATTTTGAAGGGACGTAGGTCATAGATTCGATGTAAAGCGACGCCTGGTGAGACGCTGCTGTCAAAGGCTTAGTAATGCAGACTAAATAGGAGCTAGATGGACTGCAAAACCGAGCGTAGACAATCAATTCTCGCTTGTCGTTCTCGAACAACTAGCTCTCAACAAGAAGCGATATCTAGTTTATTAGGGAGAAGGTATAAGATGCCTAAGTACTCGCGCGCCATAGTCCCAGTCCCCCTTTCAAAGTACAAGGGGGGACGTGAAAGGAGGCCCAGGGCTATTTCGCCTCTCCTCAGTCAGAAAATACGTAATTTTCGTCATTCGCGTCAGTCGCGCTGACGTGAGTTTTCAAGAACCAATGAGATGCTGGTTGTAATTTAGAGGCGGGGATTAACTCCGGCCCTACTATACGTTACGGTTTGGACTGGAGATAAAGCTAGAAATGTGGCGAATTTATACCTTCTCCCTAATAAACTAGATATCGCTTCTTGCTCTCATTAAGTATCTGGCATTACGAAGTGCATAGGTAGTGTCATACTTATCATGTAATATATCTTATAAGCTTATGATAAGAGTAAACGGAGCGTAGCCTTCGAAACTTTTGTTTTAACAGTTTTAAGAATTTAAATTTTTTTCTATTTAAGTTTTCTTTGATTGTTTTTTAGAACGTGTGATTTTTAAACAAGGAAATATGATACTATGGATTATTCTTTTCATTAAAATTTAAATTAAACAGACTAGAAGTATCGAATTTTATCTGAATGTCGACTTCCTGTCTGTGTCAATGACCATATATTTAATAATGATATCATATAATATTTATTTGTTTCTGGTTATTAAATAACGAGTTGTATCTCATCAGAAGGGGATAATAGAAGAAGGATGACGCTCTGTATCTTCTCTTAATACTTTAGTTATGTAACATGATTCTTCACAGACGAGGGAGCCCTTTTTGAACATTTGCTCTCCCGCTCATCAAACTTAATTCAGATGGGCATCGCACCGTGCTAGGGTGAATTCTATAACTGTTTGGTATTTACTAAATCCTCAGCAATCAATTAACCAACAAACCTTGATTGTCTTGACGTGGGACAAAAATGACCACAAGCGCAAGCATGCGCCTTGGTTAGCAAATAGTTAAGCAGCGCTAATAGAGTAATGATGAGGGAACTATTTATCGCGTATGAATGATTCGGTTTAGTTAGCTCCAAATGTTAATTTGGAAGAATCAGGTTGCAACTACCACGCTTTGTGGTACACTTCTCTCGAATAGAAGTATTATATACTTCTGGTGTTATGTTATCCAGCGGGCTTCTGATAAGTCTGCCATAAATAAATGAGGATGTTCTTTGGGCGATTTCGAATCGAAAATGTAACCTCTATGACATTTTGAAGTTATGTTTGGAGTGTTTTATGGATGACCCCTTAAATTTAAAAAAGGAACTGACTAAGACAATGCTAACTTTCTTCAATGGCTCTGTTTATAAAGCGTTTTTTAAAAATACAACAAAACGTTATGCGAAATTAACATAAAATGTTAACTAATTTCCACATCATTTTATCACTCCTTACAACAATGCACTTATAGGCTTAAATCTAAGCCTAATCTATCCAAGTACATAAACGTCAATAATTTCCCAACTTCAATTGTTAAAACATCACGATTCGAACATACCTTAATAAATTTACCTTGAAACCTGTTCGCCTCTCTAAAGCTACAGTATATACGAAACTAAATTCTAAAATCGTGTCCGCACCCATTAGCCTAATGACCTTTGACCTGCCTAATATTTCACGGGCTACGTAACGTGTCACGTCACGAATTTTAATATTAGGGTTCATAACGATGGGCGTTGGTTATCTATCTCCCTTCTCAAGAGTCAATCATGGATGTCGGTGGTGCATTTTAATGAACGCTAAGCCTTTGCCAATATTAAAAAAAAAAGGCGTCTTGTCACCCTAGTGTTGATTTTTGTTACGTCATGAACAGGGGTGAGGGGCCACTTGGGGCCTGAAAAAATTACACGCTTGAAAAGGATGTACAAACAAAGACAGAAAGTCTGTCAACCGCGTATGCCACAGCAGCCACACTATTAATAATTTGAGACCAAGGCTTAGCTCAAAGATAAGATTGTATCATAAGTTTATAAGATGTGTTACGTGATAAGTATGACACTACCTATACTTCGTAATGCTACTGAGAAACTTACAGCTCGAGATAACTAGTTCGAGAACGACGGAAGCGAGAATTGAAGTCCTACACTGGATGGCTAATTTTGCAGGACTTAGTTCCATCTAGCTCCTATTTAGTCTGCATTACTAAGCCTTTGACATGCAGCGCCTCACCCGGTGTACGTACGTCGCTTTACGTCGAATCTATGACCTACTTCAATCACTTCAAAATTACAAGCTCCAGTTTCTAAGTTACCAGAATTTACAAACTTATGGGGAAAATATCTTATGAACTTAAGATTGTATCTTCATTTGCTTTGGTTTGGTTTGGAAGAAGAAAAGCGTCTTTTGGTTTATCTATTGAGATGAATGTAATATGGAGAAAGGCAGGGTCGTACATTGAAGACGTGATTACTGGTGGCGTGTTATTCCCCTACCACGTTTTACTATCAACTGGTTTTAGATTAGAAGACAAAAGATGAGATGTTGCAGTTTTTATAAGGAAGATGAACTTCTTTATTTATTATTGTCGCTATCCACATAAGGCAACATCCTTTACCCCTAATCGTTCGATCTCAATTGGCTAACAAATTGAGTGACATCAAAATGCTCTCTCAGTCACAATGAATGAATGAATGGCTGGCTGGTTGTTGGGAACACTTTAGATCAGGGTCGTTTTTATCAGGCGACAATGGTTTGTGTTATTTTGAAGGTTAGATTGGCTATCAGAAGGCATGAATTAGGTTTTATGCTAATATAATATAGTTAGTTTTAAGACTAGGAGAGTTGATACCATTTACACTGCAGGAGGAGAGGCTAGTTAGTACTGCACTTTGTCCGCCAAGTAGCCTAGTATCCTGCAGTGTAAATGGTATGGAAAATTATGCCTACTCAGGGATAGATTAATTTTTGAAGTAGGAATGAAGAACGGTTAGTATTTACTTCAGTCCGACTCTTAGACCACCCAGTATAGAGCCCCTCCCTCCAACACGTAACGAAAAGTTTAAATTATCTTATTGGCTGATCACTTAAACTACGTTTTGATGACGTTGCTGAAGGGGACGGCGAAAAATACGTAATTCCTTTTTACCTCTGTTGCTATGACCCGCCTCTTCTTTCATACCCCTCCGTCTCGGGGAAGGGGGTCCGGGACTTTGACGCGCGCCCAGATTACTCTGTTCCCCATTCCTACTTCTAAAATTAAATCTATCCTTGGTCTAGGATAGACAATACTTTTATTATTTAATTAACGAGACAAGGACGATAAATTTCGGTTTTTTTTGAATAAACTATTATTTAACATAATTTATTCTCATACGAGGAACTCACTATATATTATATTATTTCGACTCTACTATTAAGCTATTGGCTTTTAATAACAAAAACAATGCCACATAATTTAGCGGGTTTGTAAGGACTTAAATTTTGTACAATGACAAGGCACTTCCTTGTAAATGATGGTCAAGGGTCAATGCTAATGTTCATAACTGAAAAACCTTCAATATTAAGGTGATAAAGATCAAATAATACAAATTTCAATGCTCATAAACTTAAAAGTAATAAAAGAACCATTTCCATTGGAACTAAAATTGAAACGCAAAAGCAATAAATTGAAACATATAATATCCGCAAAAATGCTGATTCAAAAAAAGTGATTTCCTAAAACGAACTTTGAAACTCGTTTAACCATGCAGACAAGTAAGCATTGCTGCATTAGTCAGACAAACATCCCTAGAATTCTGACAAAAAATTAATTCCTAACATGAGTGGACCACATTTTCACTTTACCACAAATCACTCACAAGTAAAAATCACCCCAACACATTCTTAAGCAAACCTAACATAAATCATACGCAGTTATTGCCAATCATTGAGCACTCTAGACTTAGTTTTTCTCAGTTCTGAACTCGAAAAACAATTCAGAGAAAGAAGGAAGAGAAGGGAAAACCATTACTCATACATAAATCGAACATATCTTTCTATACTTGTACAAGTGTACTTGGTATATACTACTTTATTTCTTACGAGTCCTAACACAGTGTATTCTTACGCCTCAGTTTCCTCTCTGTTATAAACTACACTAGTCATCTATCTGATGAGGTGTTCGATTTCACAGTGATATTTAATAATACGTTCAAAAATATGATACCTAAAGATTATTTTGAAACTGTTATTTTTAATTTTTTGGTTCATAAGAATTTGCTGAATCTGCAATAAAGCTGTTGGAATTTGTGGAAGGAGGAAAGGTTCTGCATGTAATGTTAACTTATGCCAATTTTTTGGTAAAGAAAAAAAAATTGGATTCAATTAATTTTCTTGGCAATCGCACACTACGCCCTTAACCATAAGTTTATAAGATATGTTACATGATAAGTATGACACTACCTATACAGTTCGTAATGCTAGAGACTTACAGCTCGAGATAACTAGTTCGAAAACGACAAGCGAGAATTGAAGTTCTACACTCAGTTAATTTTGCAGGACTTCCACCTTCCTATTTAGTCTGCATTAGCAAGCTTTTCACAGCGCCTCACCAGGCGTATGTCGCTTTACCTCGAATTTATGACCTAAGTCACTTCAAAATTACAAGCTCCAGTTTGTAACCAGTGTCAAAACTTATTGAACTAATCTTACGAACTTACGTTATTATCAAGAAGTGATATCTAGTTTATTAGGGAGAAGGTATAAGATGCCTAAGTATTCACGCGCCATAGTCCCAGTCCCCCTTTCAAAATACAAGGGGGGACGTAAATGGAGGCCGGGCTATTTCGCCTCTCCTCAGTCGGAAAATACGTAATTTTCGTCATTCGCGTCGGGCTGACGTGAGTTTTCAAGAACCATTGAGATGCTGGTTGTAATTTAGAGGCGGCGAGGATTAACTCCGGACCTACTATACGTTTGGACTGGAGATAAAGCTAGAAATGTGGCGAATTTATACTTTCTCCCTAATAAACTAGATATCGCTTCTTGGTATTATCTATTAAAGTTTTTCATTGAGTGTCGATCGTACTTACAGATGTTACATTACTTATGATAACCAACCATTATATTCAAAAAAGGGGTGTTTTTCTTATTTTATTTCTTTGGATATTCCACTAAAACATAACCCGACACAATCGTCCTGTCCTCATTACAACTTTAAATCAAAAACATCGTATTTGAAATCAAATCATCTCACCCGGAAGTTTCAGTGCATTAAACCCTAAATTGTAACGTTATTTTATCCATTGAAAAGGTGTGAAATGATCAACAAATGAGATACGTGGTTTTGCGTATTAGTTAACAACAATGCGTAGGGGTAAAGTTTACGCAAATCAGATATAAATTTTTAGGGGCGCAATGCAAGGGTGTTTGTTACGTTTTTATTCAAAAACCTATATAAACGACCGTAGAAGTGTTATCTGGATTTAAAATACAACGACGACATTCGAATAGCAAATTTAAGGTACGATGACGGAAAAAACCCTCTGAAAAACGGGAACACCTACACAAACATTGCGATCCTACACTTACATTTTACTACGAAATTATTTTATACCTGTGCGCTATAAATTGTAATTACATCTGTATTCCCAGAGAGATTTTGCCCAAGTGTTAACTCTAACTAAAGTCCTGTATTAATTTTAATTAATTAAAATTAAAAATTCATTACCTTTTAATTAACAATCTCTAGATTAAAAATTCACAAACATTTCCTGAACACACTATAGATTATCTTGCTAATGATTGATTGATTGTTGATATAATTAAAAAATTGAACTTTTTCTGCTTATGAGTATGTAGACACAATTAAAATGTTAAACTTCCCAGGTTTATGATCATTTTGATTTAATTTAAATTAGTACACTCTTGTTCAATAATTTTGGAATTTGGTAGTTATTAAAAATTGTGAACTATTAAAAACTGTCTTAGTGGACAAAGACTAGAAAAAGTAAACGATAAGAGAAGAAAATGGAATGACCGAAGTCCCAGATATTAAAATGTTTCAGTTTAATGACATGATTATAAAACATCAATTATTCAAAAAATACTTATCTTCGTTTTTTTTTAACCAAAATTCCGTTTCCCCAAAATATTTTATCATGAAATTTTGCTTTATTTTGAAATTGTAAACTATTTTCTCTAATTTTGGCATTTAGTAGTTATTAAAAATTGTAAACTATTTTCTGTAATTACTTCTGGTAATAGATAAAAATCCCAAACTTTCCCTTAACCATACAGAATCAAATCGGAAATTTCATTATTAACCCAAAATGTTAATTAATTATAAACTTCAAATTTATCCAAGCAATTAACCCTTAAGAAACTTAAAATTTCAAAATACCATAACCATAAAGGTGTCGGATTATAATTTATATTTCTTCTTAAACATACCTAAATCACCCCAAAAAATTACGACACTTTAGCGTCATTTACATTGCATATTCTTATAAGTTAAAATATGCCCGACCCAAAAAAAAAAATAATAATTCCAATGGGAAAAGTTGTACAAAAAATTTTCTAAGAAACACTACATGCCATAATTATACAGCGGTTTCCTCCCACCAAGGTAAAGCGAAAGTTATGTCAGAGAGTCACATGATGGTGAGTGCCTAATTTACATAAACAGTACGAATTGGGCTCATATCCAACTTTCAAAGAAGCGGATAAACAGTAATACTAAACTTCTTTTCCCACTTCTAACCGAGGGGCCAGATACTCCGCGTATGTACTAAAAATATTTATCCTTTTGAAAACTCTGGGTGTAAAATTGAGTCTGGTGTATTGACCCCCATATTAAGAGGTAACATTGATGGGTATGTTTGTTAAAAAAGACGTATTTAATTGAAAAAAATGGAAAGCTTCAAACAATAGGGACTTGGCAATTCGGGCTTAACTCCGCCCCCAGCGCCATGACGGTATTTTTTTTACAGAATGAAAGCTATATAAGCCCCTCCTCCTGGTATGTTTTTTAGCACTAGTGGAAGGTAGTGTGACGTTGCATACTGACAGCCCAAGTCCCTATGCGGACCATACAAATTTGGTTCAGGACTGGTAACGGTGAAGCCCTATTTAACGTCTTTGCGTTAGCACTAGTGGAAGGTAGCATGACGTTGCATGTAGTGCTGTTAAGTCTCTATGCGGACCATACAAATTTGGTGCAGGACTGGTAACGTTGAAGCCATATTTAACGTCTTTGCGGTCACCTACATATCCAATAAATGTTCCATCTTAACCTCTAATATCGAGCAGACGATAGTACGCCCCGCCCCTTTTGAAAACTGTCTTTTAATCGGTGTACAGGGAATCGGAGTGAATAGCCCCTCGATTTTAACTAATATATTCCGAGAAGAGATAGCTAGCAATTCTATACGGAAAGGAAAACCCAAATTAATTCAACGAATCCGATTTCGGGGTATCAATTTCATTAACATATTTGACTTAACAACATTTTCCCACAATAATATATATTGATAAATTTGGGTTTTATGCTAATTACCTAGGGTGTATCAATTTTAAATTAGAAATAATAAAGATAAACAACTTTAAGTAGATAAGCAACTAAGTTATATTCAAAGATAGCATAATTAAATTTTGACCACAAGTTTAAAAAACTACTTTAAATTTAAACTTCACTTTCAAATAAATAAATAAATAAATAAATAAATAAATATACAGAATCATCTATTTATAAAAATTAAAACATTTCACCCCAGAAACATCACAGCCTAATTTAAACCCAAAACACCAAGAAATCATTACAAATGACACATCAAACTTAATTAAGTTAATTTCGCATAGCAAAACCCCAATTTAAACTTGAACTGTTCATTAATTAATAAAATTAAAACCATTTAGACTTAACCCGTTAATAAAACGCAACTATAAATTATACCCAACTTTAAAATTACACAAAAATAAAACAAAACTCAATTTACTATAGAAAAACTTAAGTTAAAACTCACCTTTAAAAACCCTCTACCCTTTTAAAGTTAAAAACCATTTGAAACCTTCGTCTCAAAAAAGAACTTTGCTAAAAGACTTCTTCTTTACTAACACACTCAAATAAACCAACTTAAGAAGTTCCCATCCAAACCCAACAAAATCAAGAGACATGTCCCTAAAAATAACCCTTCTCGGCAAAAGTAGTCCCGCGCGCAACGGTACAATATACAGTTTTCCAAGAAGAAAAAAAATACCTCTAACAAAATATGGCATGTACCAATAAAAATAAAACATAAAAAACAAAAACTTACTGTAAAAAATTGTATCACATCCTTGTAAAGTCTATCAGATCCCATGTTGTTAAAAATCAAGCAAAATTCTTTAAGTCAATCGCACAAAACACGGAGTAATTAAATACATCACTTCATATTGTAGAATAAATTAATTATTTTACACGCAAATCAACATTATTTGTTTGTTTATTTATTTACCAGACATTTATTTACGCCACGTGTTCCGCGTTTGTCTCTCTTCTGTTTACCTCAGTACTAGAATACTTCTAAACAATTTTTCACACAAACAAGCATTATTGTTTGTTTACTTATTTACGTATTCCAGAAACTTGAATAAAACACGTGCTCTGGGCTTGTCACTGTTTACCTCAGTACTAGAATACCTCTAAACAATAAAGTATATTCCACATAAACAATCATTGTTTGTTTGTTTACTTATATATTTAACGGTAACTTAAAATGCGAACGCGACCGACGCGACGTGCTCTGAGTTTATCTTCATTTACCTCAGTACCAAAATATTTTCCACACAAACAATCATTATGTGTTTGATTGTTTGTTTATTTATTTATTTACGAAAAAACGTGGCAAGGTGCGACGCGACACAACGCGACACGACACGATGTTTATCTTCACCTTCATTTACCTCAGAATTAAAATACTTCTAAACACGTTTAATTGAGCTACAAACACATTTGCTATTTTGTTTACTTATTTATTTATTTATTTATTTACTAAAACGTGGCATGGCGCGAGACAACGCGACACGATACGGTGTTTATCTTCATTTACCTCAGTACTAAAATACTTCTAAACACGTTTAATTGAGCTAAAAACACATTTGCAAGTTTGTTTACTTATTTATTTATTTACTAAAACGTGGCATGGAGCGACGCTACGCGATACGATACGATGCGGTGTTTACCTTCATTTACCTCAGTACTAAAATACTTCTAAACACGTTTAATTGAGTTACAAACACATTTGCAAGTTTATTTATTTACTTATTTATTTATTTATTTATTTACTAAAACGTGGCATGGCGCGAGACAACGCGACACGATACGGTGTTTATCTTCATTTACCTCAGCACTAAAATACTTCTAAACACATTTTAAAAGACTAGACACAGCATTTTTAAACAGCGCGACACAAGCTCCCGTTAGCGGTAACCTCTCTAGTCGATGTAGAATCCTACACACAAGTGTCGAGCGTTGAAAAATCGAGTTACATGATATTACCGCAGGGTGTCGTTGTAATATTTTTATTTTTTTTACAGCAAGTTATGGGGGAGGGAGAGTTTGGCTGCATCATAATAATATGGATGGGGGGGGGGGCGAATTTTAACCACCAAAATTTTTGGTGTTTTAAGCCTTAGCACCCCTCCGGTTTCGTCTCGTGTGTGTTGGTATCGTACGTACGTCAGAGTTCGTGAAAAAGAACTATGTTATAAACCCCGGAGGCTCAAAGTTTATTTTAGAAATATGAAGTTCGTAATCTGAAGTTTATTATAGCAGCTAAAAGAATCTTAAATTACTATTTTTATTATTATTAATTAAAGAAGTTTTTAATTTAAAAAAAATTATATTGAATTTTACAAGTTTTTTTACTGATAAATTTAATTGATGTTTTTATTTGCAGAAATTTCGATTTTTTTTTAAAAAAACCTACTGGTTTTATCGGTTTTTTTATCCATCATAAAACCCATCACTAAAATCTATAATTTTGATTAATTTAAATGCTAAAATAATTTATTTTTAAAGATGGATTAAAATATGTTGTTTCAAATTCAAAAGTATTATTTAATATTTTTAAATTTTATGTTAAAACATTTTTAAGATTATTTTTTTATTATTATTAAAAAGTGACTTTTTAATGACAATTATTAAAATTCACGAACTCCAACTTCTAAATATAAATAACCCAATAAAACCCAGTGAGCTGGGGGTTATTTTACCCATCATAAAAACCATCACTAAAATCTATAATTTTGATTAAGTTAAATGCTAAAATAATTTATTTTTAAAGATAGTTTAAAATATTTGTTTTAACCTCAAAAGTATTATTTAATATTTTTAAATTTTATGTTAAAAATATTTTAAGATTATTTTTATTTATTATTAAAAAGTGACTTTTTAATGACAATTATTAAAATTCACGAACTCCAACTTCTAAATATAAATAACCCAATAAAACCCAATGAGCTGGTTTTTTTTAATTAAACTCCGGGTTTTCTTCGAACCAAAAGATGTCTAGCGCCATGAACCTTCATGACAATTTTTGTAAATAGACTTTAATAAAAAATCTAATAATATATTTATATACTAAAATCTCTTTAAAAAAACGAATTAAACGCGGGTATTTACATTTACTTCTAACATTATAAACTTCTGTAAATAATTAATACTTGTATAACAGCGCAACACCGGAAATTTTAAAGTCAAGCGATTTATAAATTTTAAATTGTCTGCTATTACAGAGTCGTTTAATAGAGGGGAGGTCTTTGAGCGAGGAACCTGTTCAAATCTCCAAGTTATAACGGACGAGGTTACTTGACTTATTAAAGAGATTAGTATTAGGACTAGACAATCCCGTTTAGTTTTGAATTCAATCGACTTTCGGAAAAGGTTTTTAAAAGTTAGGCTTAATACGTCGAGGGTTTATTTTAAAACATTTATTTTATAAAACCTGAATCCAAAAATGTTCACGTTCTTCTTCATCTTCTTCTTCTCGGTTGGTATTCGGTTGCCTAGCAACGTTGAAAAGGCTAAATAAAGTACAAACAACCCCGGGTGTGCTGTGTGCGAATTTTAGTAGGGTCGCGCGAGATTCCAGTTATTTTCGCGCCAAATTGCGGCACGTGCCATTGAATTTCGCGATATTTTAAAATGCTTCTTCTCTCTAGATGGATTTCGAAAATGGCGGGGAAAAAACACGTGTCTTTTTTTTGGCGGGAAATAAACACGTGTATCGAAAAATTAAATATTTCAGAATGATTTAATTTTTTTTCTTAAAGGCGATAATCAAGTGATAGATGAATTTTAAAATACTATTTAGAAATCCGGATGGGTGAAAACGGCGGGAAATTTTATGCACTTTTGGCGGGAAATAAGCACGTGTGTCGTAAAATTAAGCAAATATTTCATTTATAATTTTTTTCCTTAATGAAAAATTACGTTAAACTGATAAAGTAATATTTAAAAACTTTTGAAATTTATGAATAAACTTTCATCAAATAATCAATTTTCTTCACAAAAAATTAAAAAAAAATGCAATTCCGGCTTAGCAATTACAACCTCCCTATAAAAAGAACCACGCTTTCCAATATGAACTATAGTCATCAACATTTACGTCACAAAAAACCCTTCAACAACTAACCTTAATTATAATTAATCTTAATAAGGATGCAATTAAACTAATTTAAATAATTCTACAAAACCATTAACTAATTAAGCCTTTGAGTCTTATCTTACATTCCTCAAGACCAAATAAAACTTCAGTTTAGGACACTGAACCAATAAATACAGTATAACAGCAAGACGCGATATCTAGTTTATTAGGGAGAAGGTATAAGATGCCTAAGTATTCGCGCGCCATAGTCCCAGTCCCCCTTTCAAAATACAAGGGGGGACGTAAAAGGAGGCCGGGCTATTTCGCTGCCTCTCCTCAGTCGGAAAATACCTAATTTTCGTCATTCGCGTTGGTCGCGCTGACGTGAGTTTTCAAGAACCAATGAGATGCTGGTTGTAATTTAGAGGTGGCGGGGATTAACTCCGGACCTACGTTTGTTTGGACTGGAGATAAAGCTGGAAATGTGGGGCGAATTTATAACTTCTCCCTAATAAACTAGATATCACTTCTTGATAACAGCTAAAAAATAAATAATTATTCATACAAAAATTTCACCATCTGACGTAACAGCGTCGTTATAATCATCACACATCAAATCAGAAAGAAATCTGGGTCAAAATTACGGTTTTTCCCAAAAATGTAATTCATCAAATCAAATAAAACGGGGTTTTCAAAAACGGAAGTGAAGGATGTACAACTGTACAAAGAATTAAAGACTATTTAGGACTTTTGTCATTTGTCGTAAAAAGTCATTAAATGAAATAGAAACAAGACTTAATGACTTAAAAGAGTGAACGACTCAAAATGGGAGGAGTTAGGCTTAGCGAACCGAACAAAAAAATGAAGGATCAAGTAGATGACTGTCTAAAGGACCCTAGTAATCAAAATACAGGTCTGAAATTAAATCCACCCCCTCAACTATAAAAGCGGAAAAAGTTAGAGATAAAAAATTTCAAACAGAGCAGAGTTAATACAGAGTGATTTGCTAGGATACAAGGGGATGGTGGTGCCATTGTATGATAAATTTAAGCTTTTGTCAGATGTAAAATTCAACTTCTTTTTCCGTTGCGTCCATTTGGAACTAAGTTGGGGCGTGGTTTTAGGGGTAATTTTCTAGGAACTTAGCTTAGATATCATTTTAACTGATTTTAACGTTAGTTGGCGCAAACCGAAACCCATAAGCCTTATAAAGTCCGTCTATAGGATATAGGGAACCAGTGCATTAAATATAAAAGAAATTTGTTAAAATTCACGGACGTTATTCAATAAAGAAGGTTTAGGTTACATTTTTGACTGTCATTTTTAAAGATGGCGGCAAATGTAAACCCAAAAGCCATAAAGTCAGTCCATAGGATATAGGGAACCCAGTGTACTAAATATTAAATACATCTGTAGAAATGCACAGACGAGACGCTATTCAATAAAGAAGGTTTAGGTTACTTTTCTGGCCTCCATTTTTCAAGATGGTGGCGTATTGAAAAAAATCTTTCTTAGCGCGTCTGTACTTCTTAAGAGTTACGTCCCTGAAAATTTTCAGCCTTCTAGCTAAAGCGGTTTGGGCCCCGCGTTGATTATCAGTCAGCCAGGACTTATACCATAAGTTTATAAGATATGTTACATGATAAGTATGACACTACCTATACACTTCGTAATGCTACCGAGAGACTTACAGCTCGAGATAACTAGTTCGAGAACGACAAAAGCGAGAATTGAAGTACTACACTCTATTTTACCCCCTGACTTTTGAAAATAGGACTTCCATTGTCACCACCGTTACGACTTCCATTGTCACCACCGTTACCTTAGAACTTCTCAAAGCCTACATAACTAGATATTTCAAGTCAGTTTTCCCGGTCTATATACCCTATAATTTAAAACAACGGTTTTTATTACGAAAAAAAAAAGAAAAACTCGATTCATAGATGAAGTTAAACAAAAAAAACCGTTTTAAATAATTTCATCTTTTGGGATGAGTTTTAATATAAAGCCGCGATGAAAGACTGCTTTTGACACGCCGGTTAACGCGCTTGACAGATGGCGCCCGTAGGAATTAAATGAACGATTATGATTGGTCGGTCAGTAAAACCAAGGAGTAACCTTTAATTACCAAAAGGGGGTGCTAAAAAACGATTAAATTTGGATGGGATATGAAAAGTTTCTTTGTACGAATTTAGCAATGCGCGTAATCGTTTAAATTAAAAGGTGATCGTTTAAACCGTATTTTTGATACAACAGGCCCGGGTTTAGGCGTGGATAGTTTTAGTTATCATATGTTAAAAGGCAATGCTTTCGGAATATTAATTTTATTTATTTTGATGTTCAACGATCTATTTATTAATATGGTTTCGATTCGTGACTTGGGTTAACTTCCCAACGGTTTCGTACCGGATTTCGAAATTTCGAGATGCGCATTTTAATTTCTATGCCGTTAAGCTTTCATTTTTGTTTTATATTTAATTGTTAAATTGTTTAATTTTTTCCGTATGAAGGGCAAATTTTTTCTAATCTTGAGATTCCCAAATGTAATGCAAATTACTTAAATTGCATCTTGTAATTACCAAAATTAGGTGCAAAACCCCTTTTCGTCTCATCTTAAATTGCATCTTGTAATTACCAAAATTAGGTGCAAAACCCCTTTTCGTCTCATCTTAAAATTCCCAAATGGAATTCAAATCATCCTTTTAATTTTATCTTATAATTCTTAAATTGAGATCCAATTCCTTTCCGTTTTTCTTAAAATTCCCAAATTGGGTTCAAATATCTTTCGTTTTTCTTAAAATATCCAAATTGGGTTCAAATATCTTTCGTTTTTCTTAAAACATCCAAATTGGGTTCAAATATCTTTCGTTTTTCTTAAAATATCCAAATTGGGTTCAAATATCTTTCGTTTTTCTTAAAATATCCAAATTGGGTTCAAATATCTTTCGTTTTTCTTAAAATATCCAAATTGGGTTCAAATATCTTTCGTTTTTCTTAAAATATCCAAATTGGGTTCAAATATCTTTCGTTTTTCTTAAAATATCCAAATTGAGTTCAAACCCCCTTAATTGTATCTTAAAATTCCCAAATTTAATTCAAAACCCCTTAATTTTATCTTAAAATTCCCAAATTTAATTCAAAACCCCTTAATTTTATCTTAAAATTCCCAAATTGTGTTCAAATCCCTTTAATTTTACCTTAAAATTCCCAAATTGTGTTCAAATCCCTTTAATTTTACCTTAAAATTCCCAAATTGTGTTCAAATCCCTTTAATTTTACCTTAAAATTCCCAAATTGTGTTCAAATCCCTTTCATTTTACCTTAAAATTCCCAAATTTTGTTCAAATCCCTTTCATTTTACCTTTAAAATCCCCAAATTTTGTTCAAATCCCTTTCATTTTACCTTTAAAATTCCCAAATTTTGTTCAAATCCCTTTAATTTTACCTTTAAAATTCCCAAATTGAGTTCAAATCCCTTTAATTTTACCTTTAAAATTCCCAAATTGTGTTCAATTCCCTTTCATTATATCTTAAAATTCGCAAAGTGTAAATCCCTTTAACTAAAGTGTCTAATTTTATCTTGTAACTCTATTCCTAATAAAGAGCCAAAGTCGGTTTCATTTTATCTTAATAATAACAATAAGGCATTTTGTTACGTAGACTCATAATAAACCTTAAATGGTATACATTTTACAAAGAAACACTCATTATCATTATGACTAAAACACATTTCTAATTTTTTCCGTCCTTCGTTCAAACATTCCTTATAAATATAATCATAACAACCACAAGAATATTTTCAAGTTAATTCTGTACTACGCCTTAGTTCACTGCCTTCTCTAATACTAGGCCATGCGATACGAATAAAAGGGGGGTGGCAGGTAGGATTTCACAAATGGCGCTAGATGTCGCTTTTCTGAGGCGTTAAACTGGCGGCAAGTTCAAAACTATGGGAAATTGTTGAAAGCTTGCAAGACAACGGTTAAAGTAAAGCTATTGAGGATAATATAGCAGCTGATTAAAATAACCTGACACATTAAAATTCAAACGACAAGTTTATTTTCAACTTGTTAAAACATAAGAAGGCATTTATCACAGCGTGGGTAAAATGTATTTAAATCTTTAGAGTTTTTCTAGAGAGAGGTTTGTTCTTGAACTTTTTGTACGATTATTTGCGATCTGTTAAATCTTTCGCGTAGTTGTCAAACAGTGGTCTTATAAACTTTGTTAACAGTAGTTTCGTTAATGACAAATAAGTGTGACAGTCACATTTTAAAGCCTTCGGAAAATATGGTTGAATGAGATGTCAAGTATCATCAATGAACAACGTTTCGAAATTAAGTGCATTGCTTTCTTTACAAAATCTGCAATATCAATTCAAATTTTCGTCAAATAATTGCTGGGATACCTATATCCCCAACGATCCAGCAAAAGTATTAAACTCAAAACTTTTGCGTGGGATCTAGGTTGAGAGACACGATACAAGCACATTGATCTATTCATTGTAGTTGGGCTTCAGATTTCACTGAATTTGACGAAGGATACAATCATACATAACTGAGTATCATTTTAGCGACTAATTGCACCCATAGTCAGGGCCGGAAATAAGAAACACTTCTTATAGGACAAGTGTCCAGTGCCCCCAGTTTGAATGGAAAATTTACAGGACATTATCCACTGGAGTGCGCAAAAATAGAGACGCTTCTCCCTAGCCAAGCTATCAAAACTTCTGAAAATTTATTGGTCAAACTATCCAATGGACCTCTTAGTTCTTAAAAAAATATGAGCGGCTTAATGTGCACCTGTTTTTGGAATTATCAAGTTTTATCAACTGAATATATTTCCAAATTTTACTAAATTTTACCCTTATTTATTGCTACCTTTCTGAAAATTATTGCTAATTAGCTTGTTTATTGCAACCTTTTCCAAAAAATTGTCATTTTAGTTTATTTCTACCCTAAAAAGAGGTGCACCTTTAGCCATTCTAATAATAGAAATTTATGGGACATTTTAAAATAGCCCGCCGTAGGTGAAAGACGTGACGTCATGTGAGACTGCGCAGTACGAATTTACTTTCGTCATCGCGAAAATTCGCCTCAGAAAAGCGCCATCTAACGGTTACTAAGCGCAAATTCAAAGTGTCACTTAAAAAATGCTTCTGTTGTACATTTCAAGGCCTAGTATTAAAGATGGCAGTGCTTAGTTCAACCCAAAGACAAAATAAGCGGAACGGCAATAGCTCCAAGCTTTCGGTTCGCTACACTTTCAAATTGAGTCAGGAAATTTTAACTTTTAAGTCGTATGAAGATCCTAGCGCCACCTTGTGGGAATATAGGGAACTAAATAATTTATTTGTGATTGAAATTTTATTATTTATATCCTCTTTTTAGGGTAAAAGTATAGGGTTTATTTTCAAATTAGTATAATTAAAAATAAAGCTATTTGATTCGATGGTTTCAAGTGGAAGATTTAATCGAGATAGAGCCCTCAAGTCATTAAGTGGATTTCACAAATCACAAGTATTATAATTATTGTTCATTTATCTTTGGATAAGTTAATTTACGATAAAATCGACTGAAGTATGCATTGGTAATCGATAATACGTCATTATCAGTATACCCAGTCCAATTAACAATGGCTTAAGGTAATTTAAACTTAATTAAACGGTATTGGTTAATTAGACCCAAAATTAAAGTGCATTGTCAAGAAAATTATAAAGAATTTTAATGCATATACAGGGTGTTTCTGATAAGTCTGGTGGCATAAATTAAGGGGGATGTTTATTCTTTGGGAAATCGGTTTTGAGTCGAAAATTTAGTAACTTCTATCGCCATTTTGTTTGTCACAAGGGACACTATTTTCGAGTTAAGATTGTCCAGAGTATTTTACGGATGACCCCTTAAATTTAATTAGAGAATAATTAAGACAATTATTTCTAATTTAATTAAGGGGTCATCCCTAAAACACCCATCAACTCGTAACTCGAAAACAGTGTCCATTGTGGCAAACAAAATGGCGATAGAAGTATAGAACATTTTTGACTCAAAATCGATTTCCCAAAGAACAAACACATCCCCCTTAATTTATGCCACTAGACTTATCAGAAACACCCTGTATATATTTATTATCTATTATGTTATTTAATCACCCTGTTTATTTTTTTTATAATTATTATGATGTTATTTGAAACATCTAAATTAATTCAAAAATTGTCTGGTCCCCATTTCACTCTCCCTTTAACTTCGGTATTTAATGTGGGTTTAGATAGCTCTTGAATTGAATAGGAATGGCCTATATTATAGATATGATTAATTTATATCTTTTTCGATTAAAACCAAGGACGCAAATGCAAGTGTATTTATATGGAATTTGCGTGGGTATTTTATTGAACACCCCCCCCCTAATAAACAGCTGTTTTATTAATTTTCGAGGAATTGACGGGGAAGTTTTGTGTATTAATTAGTAATAACTTCCATTTTTCGATCCTCATTCATATTTGTTATTGTTCTGGAATCCGGAATTAAAAGCTATACTAATTGTTCAGAAATATTGTCATATTAATAATTCTGATCAGTTAATTTGAATAAATTAAATCTACGTCACAATATTTATACTGGATTTATGGTAGATTAATAATGGTTAACTAAATAGGTGTTTTCATTAATGAATATTTAACCCAATACGTTTCTTAACTCAAATTCATTGACTTAGCTGAAATTATAAAAATTCCTGGGCTTTCCCTGATCTTCTAACTTAGATTTAATTTAAAAGCCCTGACATTTCAAGGATTTCCCTGAACAATAAATGAATGGCAACCATGACTTAAGTGATTTAAAACCACATGTGTTATTTAACTTATTTCCCGGAGTTCATATAACTCTTGCAAAACAGAATCCAGATTTCCCTGAAAATTCCTGGTTTATGTCCCATAGTATTTCCATGTGCAAGACAAGACGACCTAATAACTGCCGAAATGGTTTTTGGAGTAATAACTAAGGAGGGATTAGTAATATTTAGTTTTAAGCGACTTCCTCAGGACAAAAACTTAAGTCTTCCCTAATTTCCTTGAATCTTACTATAACATTTATAAAAGCACCCGGAGTTTTCCCTCAATTTTACAAAAACAAGTCTTCCCTAATTTCCCTAAATTTTACTAAAAATTATAAACGTACCCGGAGTTTTCCCTGAATTTTACAAAAACCGTAAATTTCCCTGACATTTCCAGAATCTCCAGGTCTTTATTAACACCCTGTTTCCGTATCTAAACCTAATCCCACTAATTTGTAAACAAATCAACCTATACAAAACAATCAAAACGAATTAACAAAATAAATTTGAACTTTGAACTTACATTAACAAATCTCCGTATTCTTTGCCATTTTGGCGAAGCGAGCACTTTATCCGCAATCATATTTGGCTTAAAATATTAAAACCGCACTACAAACGTTGCTCAACTTCACACTCACAAATCACACTCCAATCTGATACACAAAATTTATCCACATCGGGAAAACAACAAACTATGACTGTAACTCTTTCAAAAATTCAAACTAAACGAAACGCTGAACCAAACTCAACAACTTGAACTCTGAGATCTTTAAAAAGAAAGGCTTAAAAAAAGATGTCTTTAACGTTTTAAAATATAAAACCAGATGTGAAAGGTGGCAGTAGTGGTCGTGGTCCCTGTTTCTTAGAACATTCTTTAAAAGTTTCGAGACAACTAGCAAGCAGCTCCGAGTTGAACTGCACTCGATCAAAGTTCTCTTAGCAATAAAACACAAAACGTCGTTGGAGGGTTGGTTGAGCCATGTACAGATAAAAAAATTTCCTCTCTATGACTGGTAAGGCCCTCATTAGGTTATTCTACCATTAGTAATAAAGTCTTCCTAAGTATGCCCAAAATTAATATCAAAATTGATTTCTTACAATATAAATATAAGTTTATTAGTGCCATAAGTTTGTCATTGGTTAGTGAGAACTTATCATGAAGTGAGGTAAGTGAAACGTCATAGAATCGAGGTAAAGCGACGCCTGGTGAGGCGCTGTCAAAGGCTTAGTACAGACAAGAAACGATATCTAGTTTATTAGGAAGAAGGTATAAATTCGCAACATTTCTAGCTTTATCTCCAGTCTAAACGTTACGTAGGTCCGGAGTTAATCCCCGCCTCTAAATTACAACCAGAATCTCATTGGTTCTTGAAAACTCACGTCAGCGCGACGCGAATGACGAAAATTACGTATTTTCCGACTGAGGAGAGGCGAAATAGCCCGGCCTCCTTTTACGTCCCCCCTTGTATTTTGAAAGGGGGACTGCTACTATGGCGCGAGAATACTTAGGCATCTTATACCTAATAAAATAGATATCCCTTCTTGGTATGACACTACCTATACTTCGTAATGCTACCCTGAGACTTACAGTTCGAGATAACTAGTTCGAAAACGACAAGCGAGAATTGAAGTACTACACTCGGATGGTTAATTAATTTTGCAGTCCATCATCCTATTTAGTCTGAATTACTAAGCCTTTGGCAGCGCCTCACCAGGCGTCGCTTTACCTCGATTCTATGACCTACCTCAATCACTTCAAAATTACAAGCTCCAGTTTCTAAGATACTAGTGACAAACTTATGGAACATATCTTATGAACTTATGCTATTACTACACTCAACTCATATCTCGAAAACAGTGTCCCTTGTGGCAAAATGGCGCTAGAAGTTAAGTCATTTTCGACTTTAAATCGATTTCCCAAAGAACAAACATCCCCCTTAATTTATGGTTTGCAGATTTATCAGAAACACCCTGTATGCATAATAAGATAAGATTTGGACAGGCGTTTGGCAAACTTATCTTTACTAAATTACTTCTGATATCATTCATCATAAACCTAACCCTAGGCCGAACGTTATATTAACGGAAACTATATAATTAACTGCATAAAAACCACCGTTAACGTATTTTTAATCAAGAAAACCCTTTAAGCATTTTTTTAAATAAAAATTGCTTAATTACCCCTTTTCACTATGAAAAATCCCATGAATTAATTTAATAAACAGTACCAAGTTTAGTTGACACATTAATAGTTAAGTAGCGCTTGTGTCAACATAAATGTGTTCCATTATTTATAAAGGGTTTCATCTATCCTTTAGTACCGAGTTCAACTGATACATATTCTACAAACTTTCTTCGTTTAAAATTATTTCAAAAGAAAGTTTCAAAAGGTTATAAAGTTAGGTTGACTTTTTTTGTCGTTGAGATACGGGTTGTTCAAGATAACTTTGTACTGTGTAGTATAAGGGGGAATGGATTAATTTTAAGTATTAAGTTTCATTTGAAGTGAAAGTTAAAATTCATCAAGGCGGAGTTAACTAAGGAGTGTTTTTCTCATTTTAAAAACTTCCTACACGTTAATTTGTCGACTGTTATTTTATTTAACAAGAAAAGTTATGATTTATGTAATATTCGGATCTACGTGTGTTACCGTAATTCTATTAAAAAAATACCAATTTATAAGTTTTAAATTCCCTGACCAATATGACATTTTTTTCAAAATTCCCTGACCAATATGACATTTTTTTCAAAATTCCCTGACCAATATGACATACTCCCTGACCAATATGACATTTGTTTTAAATTCCCTGACCAATATGACAATTTTTTTTTCAAATTCCCTGACCAATATGACAATTTTTTTTCAAATTCCCTGACCAATATGACATTTTTTTTCAAATTCCCTGACCAATATGACATTTTTTTTCAAATTCCCTGACCAATATGACATTTTTTTCAAAATTCCCTGACCAATATGACATTTTTTTCAAAATTCCCTGACCAATATGACATTTTTTTCTAAATTCCCTGACCAATATGACATTTTTTTCAAAATTCCCTGACCAATATGACATTTTTTTCAAAATTCCCTGACCAATATGACATTGTTTTCAAAATTCCCTGACCAATATGACATTGTTTTCAAAATTCTCTGACCAATATGACATTGTTTTCAAAATTCCCTGACCAATATGACATTTTTTTTTCAAAATTCCCTGACGAATATGACATTTTCTTTTCAAGATTCCCTGACCAATATGACATTTTTTTTTCAAAATTCCATGGCAATTAGGATAATTTTGAAAAATTCCCTGACAATTAGGGTAATTTTGAAAAATTCCCTGACAATTACGATAATTTCGAAAAATTCCCTGACAATTACGATAATTTCGAAAAATTCCCTGACAATTACGATAATTTCGAAAACTTCCTGACTATTATGACAATTATAAAATCTCACGCCTTTCAAAAATATCTGAACTTTCCAGGAATTCCAGGAATTAAGGCAACCCTGCTTTTAGTTCAATCAATGACCCATCTCGCGAAAAATTCTTTGAAAAGAAAACCAAATAACTCCCTCACCCCCAAAAAGTCATAAATCCCCGGGAAATTTGACATTATCATATATCTTAAAGGCCATAGATACAACCACTAAAAGGTCAACATAGATACAGTTCCTGGTGGTGAGGAGATGATAGCCTCTCATAAAAGATAACTCTAGCCTAGATAGATATAAAAATAGCTCGCTCAAGATAATCTTCCGGTGATACTGTCATAAAAGACAGCGACGATAAAAATAGTACAGGTGTGTCGATCTCGGGTCAACCTTAGACCTTTAACGTTTTCATCAAATTGTCTCTTTTTAGTAAAAAATACCCATTTTCATCTTTTGAAAATTTCTTATAGACTTATTTTAAGAGATGGTATAGTATCAGGGATAGATTTAATTTTAGAAGTAGGAATGGAGAACGATTAGTATTTACTTCAGTCCGACTCATAGACCACCCAGTATAGAGCCCCTCCCTCCAACACGTAACGAAAAGTTTAAATTATCTTATTGGCTCACTTCAACTACTTTTTGTTGACGTTGCTGACGGGGACGGCGAAAAATACGTAATTCCTTTTTACCTCTGTCGCTATGACCCGCCTCTTCTTTCATACCCCCCCCCCCGTCCCGTGGAAGGGGGTCCGGGACTTTGACGCGCGCCCACATTACTCTGTTCTCCATTCCTACTTCTTAAAATTAAATCTATCCCTGGTAGTATATAAATAAATTTTTAAATTTTTGCATAGAATTTTTTTTAATAGAAGAAAGAAGCAGAGCCCTCTGTTGGCTACATTGTAAGTCAGAGTCCTGATTGGCTAATAATCAACGCCAATTCCAAACCACTTCACATATAAGGATGAAATTTATAGCAGCAGAAGGGGATAATAGAGGAAGGATGACACTCTGTATCCTCTCAATACTTTAGTTATGTAACATGATTCTTCCCAGGCGAGGGAGCCCCTTTTGTTTGCTCTCCCGCTAATCAAACTTAATTCAGATGGGCATCGTACCGTGCTAGGGTGAATTCTACAACTGTTTGGTTGTACCAAATCCTCAGCAATCAACCCTGCACAAACCTTGATTGTCTTGACATGGGACAAAAATGACCACAAGCGCATGCATCCGCCTGGGCAAATAGTTAAGCAGCACTAATAGAGTAATGAGGGGGAAATATTTATCGCGAAACTAATTCGGTTTAGTAACCTTGCTATAATAAATGTTTATTATGATGTTGGGAAGAATCATGTTACAATTATTACGCTTTGTGGTGGTACACTTCTCTCGAAGATAAGTATTATATACTTCAGTTAAGTTTAAACGTTAAAACAGCTCCTTCTACAGGGTGAATTTTCCTTTGCTTTCTTCTCATATTTATTTGTAAAATATTCAAGCGTCTAAATGTCAAGAAAATGACTTAAATAATTAACTTTGGCGTTGGTGGTGCTCATTTTTAAAATTCAAATATTCCTTTTCCTTTTTAAAAAATAAAAAAATTCTTCAAGTGTTTGGGTTAAAAATGGACAGCCCACGCTAATTTTTATAAACTTGAAAGTTTCAGAGCAAACAAAACCTTATTTAGGAGAAACGTTTTTGGCGTTTAAAACGTTGACAGGAGCTATAGGTTCACTTTGGAACTTTGGCAGCTTGGACAGGTATTAAGTGCTTCAAATTCACCCCCCTCCCCTCCCAGCCCTCTAACGGAAGATAGGGCCTTTATTTATAGTGATAAGCTTTTATTTTTGATGTTGATTGGAGAAAAATGCGGAGGCAGCGAGGTTAAGGGTTAAACGTTAATGAAAAATCAAAATTAGTGTTTCGATATTAATCGACCGATTTTTACCGATAATCAACCGTTTTGTCGATAATCAAACTATTTTCACCGACATTCGACCGATTTTTCACCGACATTCGACCGATTTTTCTCCGACATTCGACCGATTTTTCTCCGACATTCGACCGATTTTTCTCCGACATTCGACCGATTTTTCTCCGACATTCGACCGATTTTTCTCCGACATTCGACCGATTTTTCTCCGACATTCGACCGATTTTTCTCCGACATTCGACCGATTTTTCTCCGACATTCGACCGATTTTTCACCGACACTCGACCGATTTTTCACCGACACTCGACCGATATTTCACCGACATTCGACCGATTTTTCACCGACAATCGACCGATTTTTCACCGACAATCGACCGATTTTTCACCGACATTCGACCGATTTTTCACCGACAATCGACCGATTTTTCACCGACAATCAACCGATTTTTCACCGACAATCAACCGATTTTTACCGACAAACAACCGATTTTTACCGACAAACAACCGATTTTTACCGACAAACGACGGATTTTAACCGATAATAAAACGATTTTTACCGACAAACAACCGATAGTAACACGATTTTTACCGACAAACAACCGATAGTAACACGATTTTTACCGACAAACAACCGATTTTAGCCGATAATAAAACGATTTTCACCGACAAACAACCGATAAAAAGATTTTCACCAATTATCAACACCCATTTTTACCGATAATCAACCAATAAATCAGTAAAATAACCTCGACCGATAAATCTATTCAATCAACAATACCGACATCATATCGGTTTGTGCCCATCACTGTCAAAATTCGTCAATTTCCAATAACATTTTATCCCATATTAAAACAAAACACTCCTCTGTCAGTTGTCACGCTTTCATTGACAGACATGCGGACAACTTGCAAGTAAACAGGGTGTTTGATAAGACTACCATAAATTAAGGACTTATGTTATTTTGGAAATAGATTTCGAGTCGAAAATGTCTTAACTTCTATCTCCATTTTGTTTGCAAAAAGGGACACTGTTTTTGAGTTATGATTTGACTTAGTGTTTTAGGGATGACCCCTTAATTAAATTGTTAATTAATTATTGTCTAAATCAGTTTCTTAATTAATTTTAAGGGGTCATCCGTAAATTACTCTTGACAATCTTAACTCGAAAACAGTGTCCCTTGTGGCCAACAAAATAGCGATAGAAGTTAAGACATTTTCGACTCAAAATTCATTTCCCAAAGAAAATCCCCCTTAATTTATGCCACCAGACTTATCAGAAACACTTTGTATATAACAATATTTTAAATAAAACTTACGGTAAAACACAAATCGAGGCATCCAACCATACTCGCCAATAACTTCATAAATAAATAAATTCACTGTTCAACTTTTTGAGTAAAAGGTATCACTTTACACTTTGCAATTCATAGAGTAACAACACCGACATCTTTTGCCCTAAATTCGGTTAAATTACTCTGCAGCAAGAAAACTCTCCGAAATCCTTTTGATAAAAACAAGTAGTAAAAGGAGAAAGCATTTTTCACAGCTCTCTTAGCGGCAAAAGGGTTAAATTTTATACTGGGACGAGCTTTGGAGGTTTTTAAGAAACGCCGGCATATGCAGCTTTGAGAGAACTACGCCGCACTATAAGAATCTGAAATCAGCTGAGAGGCGCTTACCAATAAACGCATTGCTTTTCCCAGCTTTACCATCGCGCATGTCCAACGTTTATTACAGGGAGACTCTAGAGCGGGAGTTTTAACTTGAAGGAGAGAAGGATGGAGTGGCCATCTTAACACTTATAACCGTGCCTCTGTAGCGCCATCTATGGAACGGCAACGAAGTCCTCCCAGCGGTAGTTTTAACTTGAAGGAGAGAAGGATGGAGTGGCCATCTTAATACTTATAACGTTGCCTCTGTAGCGCCATCTATGGAACGGCAAACGAAGTTCTCCCAGCGGGAGTTATAACTTGAAGGAGAGAGATGAGTGTACATCTCCACACTTATAACCTTTCCTCTATAGCGCCATCTAGGGAACGAACGGCAACGAAGTCCTCCCAGCGGGAGTTTTAACTTGAAGGAGAGATGGATGGAGTGGCCTCTGTAGTGCCATCTATGGAATGGCAACGAAGTTCTCTAAGCATCCTTAGCGTTTAGGTTGGGTCGTATAATACGTAAATGTCGGCATTGTTTTCTGTCTTAAAAAAGAAGCTAATTCATGAGAAATAGCTTCCATTTCGCTAGAGGGCAGCACTTAATGGTTTACATCGCCTCTCTGCACGTGGGTCACGTGATAATTGTGGGAAAATCGTGAACTTAAATAATAAACATGATCGAAAGACTCATGATGCGCAGAACGATGCGCATAAGTTGTGTAGGGTCTTCCCTGCGAAAGGTAGCGATAACTGTGGGGTTCTATACATTTTCAAAACACTGGGGTTAAAATTGAGTCAGGTGTTTGACTGCTTTGTTGTCTTAAGACGCAGCATCTGGTATGTCACGTGGATACCAAAGACGTTAGACATGGTTTCAAACAGTAAGGACTGGTAACTTTGAAGCTCTATTTAACATCTTTGCATACACATACCCATTCAATGTTATGTTTTAACCCTAAATAAAGCAGACTCCTATCCCCCTTTCAGAAAAGGGGTCTATTACAGGCAGTCTTTGTGAATGTTTTGTGTTACAGCTCCCTTAAAGAGTCTCCCTGTTGATAGAAAGAAGAATTTGAGCCTCCCATCTTTTTGGCTCAGATTTTAGACCAATTTTCTCAGAGTAGACAGAATGAGGTTACAGCGAGTATAACAGTAAATCTAAAGAATGTTTATGATGGTATTTAATGCAAACTAAGGTTGTCCATTTATCCCTGATATTAATTTGTTGTAAGGCTTCCCTCTTAGTTCCCAAAAACCTAACCAGAGCTAAAACCCATATAATGATAAGACTACTTCCGCTTCAAGGTATGGTATTGTATTGCTAACGGAAGTAGATTAATTAGATGTTAATGCTATAAATAGAGATGATGTGAGTCGGTAATTTACGAAATACGGCGGTATTTTGGTAATTTACGGCGGTATTTTGGTAATTTACGGCGGTATTTTGGTAATTTACGGCGGTATTTTGTTAATTTACGGCAGTAAATTACCATACACCGCCATAAATTACAAAATACCGCAGTAAATTACCGATTAGAGTCATACCGTATTTTTACAATGTTAATTTACCAGTAATTTCAGTTGAAAATGAACCCCTGATAACTTCTGGAACATTACGAATTAATTTACTTCTAAAAACACCGTGGCCGCAATTTGGTCAGTTTGAGGCAATAGTAAATAAGGCGGAGATTAAGGTAAAGACATCACTGAAGCTTAGCTTTCGTTCTATTAGCTCTAATTTCGTTACCAGACCTTAGAAGCGAACTCAAGCCCGAAAAACGCAATTAAGAGAATATTTGATAAACTTAATTAAATTTTGAATATATTTCCCAAAACCGAGTACGAACTAAGAAGATTATTTCTAAAAGCTTGAGATTAATCTCTTAAACGAAGTATGGGGTTTTAAAAGCCTTTTAAACTTGCTGTAAGTAAATGTTTGAAGTTTGAAGCAGTAATTTTGTATATTTTTCAAAACAGCTTCCTCTGTCTATTAATTAAGCAAAAATAACAAATATTGCTCGCGCTCTTTTTCCTCAAGATGGATGGGTGGGTGGCTTCTTTGTTTGCTTGTTGTGGTAGCGTTATACCTGCGTCGGTAAATGTTTCAAGGGAAGGTGAAATAAAAATAAATAAAACAAATATTGGAATTTTATTTTTGGAAAATCTATGCCTATTTTATAGAGAAGAAATGCACGGGGAAATGAGGAAAACATCTATGGGACAAAATAAGGAAAAATCTATGGGACAAAATAAGGAAAAATCTATGGGACAAAATAGGGAAAAATCTATGGGACAAAATAGGGAAAAATCTATGGGACAAAATAAGGGAAAAATCTATGGGACAAAATAGGGAAAAATCTATGGGACAAAATAAGGAAAAAATCTATGGGACAAAAAAAGGAAAAATCTACGGGACAAAATGAGGAAAAATCTATGGGACAAAATGAGGAAAAATCTATGGGTCAAAATAAGGAAAAATCTATGGGACAAAATAAGGAAAAATCTATGGGACAAAATAAGGAAAAATCTATAAGTGAAGAAAAAGCATGTGGAAGCACATTGTGGGGAGAGGGGCGGTCACTATGGAAGAAACCATACGACAAATTTTTCGGGTGAATTCATCCTGGTTCAGCACCACTTTCAATGAAAACACGCAAGTAAGCTAAAATTCCATTTCAAGATAAAAATATACCAAAACCTTCCCTAGCAAACAACCTAAAGCGTGTTTAAAATAAAGAATGGTCTCCCCTTTATCCGTAGTACAAACTGAAAAAAGAAAAATGTATATTTTGGTACCAAATTCCTTGACTTCAAAAGAGGGCCCCCGCGAGAGAATTGAAAGGCGCGAAAAAGCACGCGCCAAATGCTGCCACCAGCCCACCACCCGCCTCGAGTCGAGAAGAAAAAGGCGCGAAAAAGCACGCACGTGGAGACATTGTGCAACGGAGAGGCTTCAATGGAGAATATCCCCCATAGATATCTTAACTAATAAAACCTTTTCAACAATCATAAAATAGAGTCTGGTGTGTTGACCACCCGGGCATGTTTTTCCACAAAGACTTCAAACAAGACGGACCATCCAAATTTGGTGAACTGGTAACGTTGTAGCCCTATTTAACGTTTTTGCATCCACATACCCATTCAATGTCACCAACACGTCTTATCCTAAGTAGACTTTTACCCACATGTGCTACCAATAGGGACTTGGCATTACTACGTCATCATGACACGTCAGGCTACCTTCCACTCGTGCTAAAAAACCTACCAGGAGGAGGGGCTTATACAGCTTTCACTCTGTAAAAAAAAACATACCATAATGGCGCTGGGGGCGGAGTTAAGCCCTATATTTCAAACTGGTGAGCCCAAAGAACCTAAATGAGATCCAAAGAGGGAAGGCAAAAAGTAACTATAACGCCGGCACAGCTTGATTTCTCACGCGCACCTATATCGGCGCAGAGACTGCCAGACGTCACGTGATCCGTTAAGACTTAAGAATACTCGCCCTACATAGTCAGGAACTCATGAGATATATATATATATATATATATTTCTCTTATCTATGAAGACTGGGACTGAAAGGTAGCTAGAGCAGGCTGCTTGACTGTCTAATTTATCGTTTCTAATTTTAAAAATAGCTCGAATATTTGGGGTTTAATGAAGCTTGCTATGCGGTTTTTAAAAATATGCGACGAAGGGAGTTGCAAATAATTTTTTTCTTCTTCAAGGAATGTTGCAAAAGGGTGTAGTTTAGTTTAAAACTTTTGAAACCATCATAAAGTTAGTAAATTGTTTTTAATATATTAATCACGGATGCCCATGGGAAGCGTTTAACAAGTTATACTTAAATGACATACGTTTAAAGAGCGCTTCTAACGGAGTTTCATGGAACCCTGGAATGTAATTGGACGAACCCGAAATTATTTGTTATTGTGTGCAACTTCTTAAGGTAACTTTTGTATTTTTCAACCAATTCAAATGATATTTTGTAAAATGGTTTATTATAACCAATAGGCCTTTATAGAAAGTTCTAAAGGAATTATGGGTACTTGTCCCCTCTTGTAGTTCAAACTGAGTCAGTTCAGTTCAGCCAGTTTTGTGTTATAAAAAACACGAACTGGAGGCAAGATTTGGAGAGATAAAGCCGACTGATAAAATGGTGGGCTTTTTTTAACGCGTTTGTTCTTCGTTTGTGTTTATCTACTTTAAGCCAGCAAATCTTATTCATATTTTGCCGAACTATTCTAATGTTGATATTTGATACTCGTATGAATTTATAATGATTAGATCTAACGTAAAGTATATTTATTTAAGAATTTTGATCTAAGCCTTGGTTGTTGAGTTTAGTGACGTCACTTCCGAGAGAATTTTGGTGACGTATGGCTGTTATAATGCGCAGGCGCGGCGGGACAAATCAACAAGGTGCGCAAGCCGTAAAAACTTTCTATAAAGGCCTATTAGTGATATGGTTTATTAGGGAGAAGGAATAAATTCGCCACATTTCTAGCTTTATCTCCAGTCCAAGATGACGTAGGTCCGGAGTTAATCCCCGCCTCTAAATTACAACCAGCATCTCATAGGTTCTTTAAAAATCACGTCAGTGCGACGAGAATGAGGAAAATTTCGTATTTTGCGACTGAGGAGAGGCGAAATATCCCGACTTCCTTTTACGTCCCCCCTTGTATTTTAAAAGGGGGACTGGGACTATGGCGCGCGAATACTTGGGCATCTTATACCTACACCATAGTAAACTAGATATCCCTTCTTGGTGGTACAAAATAGTAGGGTTTGAAATTTAAACAGGGTATGAATAAAAAGGTCGTAGAGTCTAGAATGTAGATGGATCTAAATTAAGCCCAGTTTATATATAATACCTTTTTCTTTTTCTTGTTTTGCCTTGATCAATTTCAAAGGAGATATTTTACGCTTGTACACAAGACTTCCCATAGTTCCTCCAAACCCAAAACTTCCCGGGAGAATTTCTTAATTTACTTTTCGCGTTTGGAGTCTTGATTTGAGTCGCCTTCAGTCTTTCAAGATACGAGAAGAAACAAAACCTTTCCTTTCCAAGGAGTGTAATAATAAGGGCGAATAGACTATTACGATGTTACTAAGAGGGAAAGACATGAGGGTAAAACTATGCCTTCCATCTCGCTTTTTGGCGCCTGCGCTGTAGTCATTTTAATCATGAGAGTGCGCAGAGACGGATGGCCTTTGTATGTCCCGATAATGAGGTCGAAAAGGTCTATTGAACTAATAGAAAGCTTCAATAGATGGAGCCAAGCAGCGTAGCACCATTGTATTTGTATGAGAACTAGCTTCTATTTTTAAGACAGAGGGGGCGTCCTTTACAATTCCGTACTGTAAACACTAAGGACGCTGGGACGACTTCGGTGCCTTTCCGAAGGTGGGGCTACAGACACTACGTCATAGCAGAAGTAATATAAGAAACCTCCCTACAGGAGGGAAGTATACAAGACGCCATAGTCGTAACGTTAAAACACGCGATACATCCTCGAACCGCCAAATACCATATTCAGACACTATTGCGCATGGACAAGGTACGGTAGATCTTAGTCCTTTGATATGGTCGTTGGAAAGGGAAAGAGGAAAAAGAGCTGTGTAGTCTGCTAAGCCGTCTGTCGTAAGAAATAGAGGATTCCTATTTTTACTAATAAATATTCACAAACGGTTATTTCGAAAAGAAAATCTAGTTTTTTGTGAAGCCAAGAGGGTGAAAATGATGAATACAAGAATACAATTTCGAGATAGATAATAACACCATTTTAAAATCTATCTATGTACAGTGTTAGGCATATACCTTGGCAAGGTAAGGGTTTAAATCAAATTTTATGCAAAGACCTATGAAAATCCTATAATCTAGTCACTCCCTGGTTATTAATGATTGATTATCATCAAAATCTAAAAATGCAGCATGAATTACTTCTTTGGAAATGCTTAAAATTACAATGAGTCTGTGAGATTGACTAACTTAAGCAGCCGACGCAATCGCGAGATCAGAGAATGTATTCCTACGCTCTACGCGCCGCGGGACGAGGATGTATCGGCAAAAGTTCGCCTTTGTACACTTTCCTCCCGTAGGGAGGTTCTTATATTACTTTTGGTCATAGGTATGGGAACTCCCACTCCATCCCTCTCTCCTTCAAATCTCAGCCCCTTATGAAGCAGACGATTGAAAAGTCTATAGACAAATTTGTTTATTACAAAGAGGGAAACCAACACACGGGGGCGAGGCCGCCATTGGGGTATCCTCCCTCTCACCAATAAGCAACGCCAGAGGCAGTGCGAGTTGGTCAGCCTCCCAAGTATAGTGAACTCTAGCTATGTCTGGCGTTGCTTCTAAGCGAGAGGAAGGATACCCCAATGGCGGCCTCGCCCCCGTGTGTTGGTTTCCCTCTTTGTAATAAACGAATTTGTCTATTGAATCAGAAATAAGGCCTGTTATGTGTTATCATTTGGACTCCTACCAAAAACGGTGGGTTCTTTATTCCACTTAGAAATAGAAAGAGAGGGAAATTAACAGAGAGATGATTTTGTGAGATTGCCAGGTTGGTGCGATGAGCTGATATCAAGGATGTGCGGGAAATAGAGACGAGCTACAGACAGCTCTAAATATCAGGGGAAAAACCTGAGGTAAATTCAGGCAAAGAAAACGAACCTTACCCCAATCTTAAGCCTTTCTATCTCTCTCTTTGGGAATGAGAGATTAAGGTAAGCATAAGTTTATAAGATATGTTCACCATAAGTTTGTCACTGGTAACTTAGAAACTGGAGCTTGTAATTTTGAAGTGATTGAAGTAGGTAATAGATTCGAGGTAAAGCGATGTACCCCTGATGAGGCGCTGCTGTCAAAGGCCTAATTAGTAATGCAGACTAAATAGGAGCTAGATGGAACTTGGTCCTGCAAATTAATTAACCATCCGAGTGTAGTACTTCAATTGACTCGCTTCCGTCGTTCTCCCTCGAACTAGTTATCTCGAGCTGAGCCTGTAAGTCTCTAGCATTACGAAGTTTAGGTAGTGTCATACTTATCAGGTAACATAGCTTATAAACTTATGGGTAAGGGTGGTGCAACGTCGGTGAAAGTGGGTTAACTTGGGTACACGGCTTTCAGGCTTTGTAATTAGACGGGCTCTAGTCCAAGACGGAAGAAATTCAAGGGATTTTTTTCCATTTTTTTTTGTGGTGGTTTAATATAGCACACCTGAAATTAAACCTTAAGTTAATAGAACTTTGATCCATTCAGAGATCTTTTTACATTCGCATGTTTTGATACTTCAGCCAATAATTTTAATTCTTTATAGGGAAATTGTTATTTTTTCTTTCAGAATTATAGAATTTTATAGGAGAAAAAAAAGGCTTTTATAGGAAAATATAGGACTAAAAATGATGATCATATATAATACTATTTTGGATTAAACTATGTAAAAAAAATCTATAGAAATAATAACAAATTGGATTTTACTTTGAAAATTCAGAGGAACTTAATTAAATTAAAATATCTATATCTATATAAATCAAAGTCCTGACTGACTGACTGACTGACTGACTGACAGACTGACTGATAATCAACGCCCAGCCCAAACCGCTTGCCCTAGAAGGCTGAAAATTTGCAGGAACGTTACTCATAAGTAGTAGGCGCGTACTAAGAAAGATTTTTCCAATCCGCCGCCATCTTAAAAAATGGCGCCCAGAAATGTAAAAAATATTCTCTATGCAATTAAGTACGCGCGTTTCAACCGACTTCACAAATATTTAGTACATTTGTTTGCTTTAACCTTAAGACGGGCTGAATGGTCTTTCGGGTTCGATTTTTCGCCATCTTTTAAAATGGCGCCCAGAAATGTAAGAAAATATTCTCTATGCAATAAAGTCCGCGCGTTTCAACCGATTTCACAAATATTTAGTACAATGGTTTCCTTTAACCTATAGACGGCCTGAATGGTATTTTGGGTTCGATTTGTTGCCATCTTTTTAAATGGCGGCCAAAAACTTAAAAACCCTTCTTTATGGTATAATGTCCGCGTGAAAAGTAATAAAAAATATCCCGACGGGCTGACGGACTGTGCCGAGTGCCATAGGGTGCTACAAAAATATAAGTCATCAGTAAAATCTACACATTATTTATATCATTTTAGATGGAAGTTCTTATTACACGCGAGCGACGCCGCGGGTAACGGCTAGTAATATATAAACAATCCTGAGCGAGCCTTTGAAGCAATTTCGATCATAAAAGAGCCAACTAAATTTTGATAAATTTGATGCTAAACTATACGAAAACTTCCCAAACTAAGTCAAAAACATAGGATATTATAGTCTGACCTTTAATGAAATTATAGGATAATATAGGACAGGTTCAAAAATATAGGATTTTATAAGAATTATAGGACCGCTGGGTTCCCTGCATAGTATTTGAGTAGCTTAGTTGGTTAAAATTCTCACTGAAAAAAACCCCAAAAATGCGCCGAGTCTTTCGGGAAGCCCATAAGAAAATTGGTTTCTCCTACCATAGGTCACAGGGATAATAAAAAAGGTCCAATTTTAACTCCCTAAAGTGGATTTCAAAGTACACTATCTCACACCAAGGAAAGTAAAAAAGAAAGAAGAAATTTCCAAAATTTTTATGTCATCAGAAAACAATCAAGGCAAGAGCAGTAAATCCAGTAATAACACCCCATAGAGGTTATAAAACATGGTTCCTACAATTTCCCTGCTTTTTCCTGATATTTATTTTGTTCTTAATTAATTTACCTGCTTTTTCCTGATATTTATTTTGTTCTTAATTAATTTACCTGCTTTTTCCTGATATTTATTTTGTTCTTAATTAATTTACCTGCTTTTTCCTGATATTTATTTTGTTATTAATTAATTTACCCGATTTTTCCTGACATTTATTTTGTTCTTAATTAATTTACCTGCTTTTTCCTGATATTTATTTTGTTATTAATTAATTTACCCGATTTTTCCTGATATTTATTTGGTTATTAATTAGTTTACCTGAAATTTCACAGAGTAATTTTGATCTTAATTAATTTACCTGATACTTCACCGAGTTATTTTGTTCTAAATTAATTAACCTGATAGATAAAAGGTTTTCCATATTGGTATGAACCCTGTAAAACTATTTTGAGGCACAGCTAGTGTGGTGTTAACCCTTACTCAGCCAATAGGGTAGTTACTTCATGAAAAAAGGGGGTTTCCCATAAGTATGACCCCTTGCAAGGATACAGGGTCCCTTGGGGATAATTAGGGCTCTCTTATATCATGTGGTAGTCCCTGGGTTGGGAGGAGGAGGAGGAGGAAGCCAAAGAAATTAAATTTGTTTTTTCTTGCTAATTCATAAACAAGTTTACTAAGAAACAGAAGAAATTTTTCAAATCAATAATAACAATTTTTCCCAATTAGTAATAATAATTTTCCTAAACCTTTAAAAATGAAAATATTAATTTGTAAAATTTGGGAAAATTATTATTATTAATTTGTAAAATTTGGGAAAATTATTATTATTAATTTGTAAAATTTGGGAAAATTATTATTATTAATTTTCCCTAATTTTTAAAAATTATTACTAATTTTCCCTAATTTTTAAAAATTATTACTAATTTTCCCTAATTTTTAAAAATTATTACTAATTTTCCCTAATTTTTAAAAATTATTACTAATTTTCCCTAATTTTTAAAAATTATTATTAATTTTCCCTAATTTTTAAAAATTATTATTAATTTTCCCTAATTTTTAAAAATTATTATTAATTTTCCCTAATTTTTAAAAATTATTATTAATTTTCCCTAATTTTTAAAAATTATTATTAATTTTCCCTAATTTTTAAAAATTATTATTAATTTTCCCTAATTTTTAAAAATTATTATTAATTTTCCCTAATTTTTAAAAATTATTATTAATTTTCCCTAATTTTTAAAAATTATTATTAATTTTCCCTAATTTTTAAAAATTATTATTAATTTTCCCTAATTTTTAAAAATTATATTTTCCCTAATTTTTAAAAATTATATTTTCCCTAATTTTTAAAAATTATATTTTCCCTAATTTTTAAAAATTATATTTTCCCTAATTTTTAAAAATGATTATTAATTTTCCCTAATTTTTAAAAATGATTAATTTTCCCTAATTTTTAAAAATGATTAATTTTCCCTAATTTTTAAAAATGATTAATTTTCCTTAATTTTTAAAAATTATTAATTTTCCTTAATTTTTAAAAATTATTAATTTTCCCTAATTTTTAAAAATTATTAATTTTCCCTAATTTTTAAAAATTATTAATTTTTCCCTAATTTTTAAAAATTATTAATTTTTCCCTAATTTTTAAAAATTATTAATTTTTCCCTAATTTTTAAAAATTATTAATTTTTCCCTAATTTTTAAAAATTATTAATTTTTCCCTAATTTTTAAAAATTATTAATTTTTCCCTAATTTTTAAAAATTATTAATTTTCCCTAATTTTTAAAAATTATTAATTTTTCCCTAATTTTTAAAAATTATTAATTTTCCCTAATTTTCCAAAATAAAATTAATCTTCCCCAAATTCTTCAACATAATTATAATTTCCCTTCAGTTCATATTGCTCTAAACCAACCAACCACTGATATTCCCAAACTAAAGTTATCCCTGTCACCTATATTAATATTAATTAACCATGAAACCTCATTAATAGAGTATGTTTAACCAGGGATAGATAGACTTTTTTAAGACGGAATGGGTAACAGGGTTATTCGGGTGCGCGTCCTAGTCCACGACCCCCTTATCCGTGACGGAGGGGTATGAAAGAAGAGGCGGGTCTTATTTTTGTTATGGCGTTGTATGTATATCCGGGTCAAATAAACGTCGTCTGCCCCTTCGTCTGCCAAGTTGGAATGGGCTCGGATTGTAATTTTTGAAATAACATTGTTTAAAAATGGAAGTTACACAAGACATAGGGCTTGCAACTGAAAAAAAAAACGGGGAAGACCCAAGAAAATTAATAGTGAGTTAGAATTGAGTAAAAGTCTTCATAGATATTACATCACGAACAGGTTTTAGCCAAACACTAAGCTCACAAAACTCCTGACCATTCACTAAGCCTTGGTTAACTTCATCAAATTAGTTTACAAATCATGAGGATAGTAGACATGATTGGCTTAAGAAAGAATTAGCGAACACTTTTCACCTTTACAGATGTACTCCAAATCCAAAACACCGGCACCAAATTCACTAACTACCTTCTTAATTGCTATTAAAAACAATTCCCGAATAATTACCGGACCCTCGCATTTAGACGGCTCCATTTTGAACCCCTGTAAAGACGCTTATCTGTACAACCATAGCCCACTCGATCCGCTCTCTATAGCTATAGCGCGAGCAGCTTGCGTCGTGACGCGCGTGATCGAGTGGGCTATGGTACAACGCAAGAGGGGTCGTAGTCATGGCGACAGAGGTAAACAGGAATTACGTATTTTTGGCCCTCCCCGTCAGCAACGTCACCAATACGTAGTCTTTGTGAGCCAATAAGATAATTTAATTTTTTGGTTACGTGTTGAAGGAAGGGACTACATACTCGTCTATGAGTCGGACTGAAGTAAAGGCCAAACATTGTTTATTCCGTCTTAAAAAAGTCTATCTATCCCTGGTTTAACTTATAAGGGATAATTATTTACTTATGATCCGACTCCATGAAGAAATGGAGAGAGAGAAGAGAAAAGGGTAACCGCATTAACCCTTTTATTCACGGTACTTTAGTTCGGTTTATAGATCATTTTATGGCAAAAAGGAAAGAGATGGGGAATTTCAAGAGGCATAAAAATTGAGAATGAAACAAGATGACCCAGTCATATAGTTTTTACCGCCTTCTAGTGACAAGAATTAGTATTACTATATGCATTATAAGATGACCCCAGCTAATTTAGCATTTCGGGGTTTTTTTTTTCATTGTTTGTAAAATAGCATTCCTATTATGAATAAAATCAATCTAGTAATAAACTACAGTAACTTACTCATTAGGTTCATTTTAAACTTAACCTACAGAACTTTATCTTAATTAAATTACAGAATAATATTTTTTAAACTAGGGTCGGTACTGGTAAATGTGAACGATTCTATTTTTTCTTTAACATTTTGTAGCTAATTTTTGGGCGGCTTAAATTCCTTTTAAAAGAGCTCTATTTGTAGATTGAATATTGAGGATTACGATAAAAATGGTATGAACATTGTAGGAATACGTGGATGAAAGATACGAACCTATATACACACCAACTCGGACTAATCAACTTAAGTTGATGCCAATTTTAGGTGTTGCTTAATACAATACCATCGGGGAATAAGCTCTAGGAAGAGTTAAAATAATCCCACGATAACAAACCTTTAATCGTTAGATAGATCACGTTTTTCACTATAAAATTGATATTAATATCTGTGGTTTCGATTCGGAATTCGATTTTAGAGTTGGAAAAAACCAGGTAAAAATTCAATTGTTTCAAGGTTAATTAGAATCCTTTTTAAGCTATTTTACTAAAAAATAAAAGTAAAAGTTATAATATTAACTTTAAAATACATCATTGACCCAAAAAAGACTCAAATTTCGCGCCATTAGTAAGTTTATCAATTTAGCGGTAAGAGGGCGGTAGCTACGACTACTTATTGGGCGGGAAAGCGAGAAAATGAGACAGCTGTTATGCGAGGTATCGAAATAAATAGGACTTCTCAACAAATTATTGAACATTTTGACTCGGGTATTGATTTAACTATATTATCCTATTATCACTTATCACATCTGCGTAAACTTTAATCTAGGTGCATGGATTTAGGCCCTACGTAATGGTAGCTCCTTCAGGGTTGCCACGGAATTTTCAGAACCAAATTCCCTGACCTTTTTCTCAGATTTTCCCTGACCTTTTAGGCCGAAAAAGTGAATGTTTACTGCACGTTTCAAGTGGTTATAATTAAATAAACTCTCAACATTAAATTTTCCCATGTATTTGTTGCACCAATACAAATAAGAAACATTTTAACTATAAATAACAGTCTAAGAGAGCATTTACTTTACAAAAACAATTCTAGACATTTTTAAGGATTAATCTAGAGTTTTCTGTGTTGAGAGAGCATGAGGAGAAACTTTCATTACTCTTTCAATAAAGACTTATTCCCAGAAGTTTTACCCACTAAAATCAAATTCCCTGACTTTTCCCTGACCTTTTCGGCCCATTTTTAAATTCCCTGACTTTTCCAGATTTTCCAGGATTTCCAGGTACTGTGGCAACCCTGTCCTTTCCTAGGGCCTTTTTTATTCCTCCCATTTGATTATCATTGTTGTTCACATTTGGGTCCAGTGTTCAGTCACTACCTCCTTCAGTATTTAGGGTCAGGGTGTTTACATTTACCAGCGATTGTTCACAATTGGGGTCCTCCGAGGGGATTGGGAAATAGGATATTGTGCAAAATTTAAGAGAGTTAAAAAGCTGAAAACAGCGAATTGTGTATAAAGAATCATATTTCATATCCTGAAAGTTTCTGGTGTCTAACGTTAGCTCCACGGAAGTTATTCAAAGATTTGCAAAAAGTGTCCATAATTACCAGTACCAACCCTATAGTAACTTCCTCAATCGGTTAGTTTTAAACTTAACTAAACTACATCATTATTTGTAAAGTTATCATAAACTATAGTATCATGATAATATTAATTAAATTAAAGTATAATATTAATTAAATTAAAGTATAATATTAATTAAATTAAAGTAAATTCCTCAATTAACTTACTTGAAACATCATTATTTATAATTATCATTAATCTCACTCGTGAATTTATATTTATTTTAATCTTAATTAAATTACAGAATAATATATATTGAACTATTGTAACTTCCTCAATTTTAATTAAATTAAAGTATAATATTAATTAAATTAAAGTATAATATTTATTAAATTAAAGTATAATATTAATTAATCTACAGTGAATTCCTCAATTAACTTACTTGAAACATCATTATCTACCATTATGATCATTAATCTCACTCGTGAATATATATTTATTTTAATCTTAATTAAATTACAGAATAATATATATTGAACTATTGTAACTTCCTCAATCGGTTAATTTTAAACATCATTATTTATAAAGTTATCATTAATCTCACTTGTAAACGTGGACTGCTCGCTTAACTAAGTAGAGTAGCAGACGAGTTTTCAAGAGACGATATCATTGGTTAACTCATGGTGAACTTTGCCTGCTAATTCGTTTCTCTCTACATTCAAGACTGATAAGGTTTTAGGAAAAGAACTCTAAGCTTCAGACGTGACTTTGAGGCCGACTTAACGTCATATTAACGTGGTAGTGGGCGATTATTTAATTTCTCTCTCTTAGCGCGAAACGCCGCAAACGCGCCTAGACTCGAGATGGATTTCTATCCCAGCTTATATCTCATGAAAGCAAAGGTTTATATAAGCATTCTGTGGCGCAGTTCTAGCGTACCGGGTTTCCGAACCGTAGCGTTGACGTTGGAGCGTTCGAGTCCCGTTGGGGATTTGGAAATTTACGAAATAAAATAATATGAAGCTTAGCTACCCTAGGTCCATCTGTTAGCGTTTTAGAGCATTATTTATGAATTATGAATAAATTTGAATAAATTAACGCGAAAAGGCGGGGTTAAGACGCCCAACCAGCCGTAACATAGGATATAATGGGGGAAAAAAGGGGGTAATATAGGGGGGAAAGGCACTAAAAAAGGGGGAAATGGGGGGAAAAGAGGGGGGAAAGGGGGAAAAAGTGGGGGTGAAAGGGGTAAAAGTGGGGGTAGTAAATCTTCGGTATAAATGCATTAGTTTTTAGCCATCAATAGATGGCGCTAAAAACTAAAAAAAGTAGCCTACCCATGGCTTTTTATTCAATGACAAAACGTGCGGGGGATCAGTAGGCAGCTAAGTCCAGAAAGAAATTCCCCCCAATTCAGCGGTTTCTTTAAAGGCTAGAGCTCTAGACAATACGACGCTGAACAAAGCTATAGCCCTATCGATCTTTTTTGCACGATTTAAAGGGGTATTATGGTCCATTCAGACGTTCACGTCGCGGTGGGTGAAGTCGCTTCGCTCGCTAAATTAGTTATTCGCCGCGGGTTTATAGTTTGAAAAATATTCAGTTTCGCCGAACAGTCTCGAGATGGCACCACCACCTCGTTAGCATATTTTCTTCAGTCATAGCCTACTCGATCATGTAAGCTACGCACTAGCAGAATGCGTCAACGACTACGTAACACATTCGCGGGTTTATAGTTTGAAAAACTTTCAGTTACTTCAGGGGATCTGGAGATGGCACCACCACCTCGTTAGCGGATTTTCTTCAGCCATAGCTGGTACGATCATGATTTAATGACGCGTGATTAAGTGAGCTATGCATTAGCAGACTGTGTCAACGACTACGTACCACATTTCGTCGAACAGGGTCGAGATGGCGCCACCACCTCGTTCGTTAGCGCATTTTCTTAAGTCATAGCTGACTCGATTATGCCTTAATGACGCGTGATTGAGTAAGCTACGCATTAGCAGACGATGTATGAATAGTTTTATAATTCTTGACGCGGTATTTTCTAGTATTTTGAAGGTTTCTAAACGATCCCTCTCTCCTTCAAGGTTAAACATTTGAAATTCATCTTGAACTTGAACAAAGGATCCATTATTCGACGTACAAAGTACAATCTGAATTAGTCTGTTAAACTTGTATATATATATATATTGATTTGAGATTCTCATTGTATTTAAAACGTAGCTGGTAAAACTTCTATTAAAATAATTAATATTTTATTCATTTATCTATATTATTTTTTGTCAAATAAATTGGAAAAGTAGGCCAGTTTAACTCGACAAACATCATGCTAGAAAAATATTTTTCAGCCTCGTTTATGTTCCCAATATAAAATAGTACTTCTGTACGATCTGTACCACTACAGGTTAGCGCAATCTCAAAAGGGTTTATATTTTACATGGAAAACAGCCGTTCTGTTTATGGGAATGTACGCCGTTTCTAAGGGTGATTTCTAGTTAATTCATATTGGCATATGTTGCAAGTTTTCGAAAATAAATTGGCGCCAAAGTTGTAAACAACTATAGATCATGTACCTTGCTGTACGAATTTTAAAAAAAGCACACTCGACGGTATCGTTGTCATTTCGAGAACTTGCTGCAAACTTCCCACTGAAAATTTTACAATTATTTTGCCTTTAAGATGAACAGCAAGTACTTGGCGGTCTTTTGCGTTGTTTTGTTGTTGGTGGTAACGATGGGTGCATCCAATGCCGAAAGTGGTATGTTTTACTAAATTTATATACTAGAATCTTTAGGCAGAAGAAGTCAAGTTCGCCATAACGGACAGTGATGCTTTGCATGCTACATGATTACAATTAAATCATAAATATTAAAATCAAAATACAATTAATTATACAGGGTGTTAGTAAAAGGGTGATTGGGCCGAAGTACAGTGGGATGGTTCTATGGTAAATCAATTTTGAGTCGAAAATGTCGAAATGAGGACCACAGGTTAAAGATTTCTACGAATGACCCCTTAAATTTAAGTAATAAACTGAAAGACAATACTCATTTCATTAAAGGGGTTATCCATAAAACACTTGAAGACAGTGGCCCTTGGAACAAAATGTTAAATTTTCGACTCAAAATCGAAGCGTCTTATACTTCAGTCTCACTTTCACCACCTTTTTTGGATCATTCAGAAATCTTAATCGGGAAATTTTACATCGTTCTTTTTTCTTTATATAGTTTCAAATAAGGAGAAATCACCGTTTATGGAATTAATGCGCTCTAAAAGATCCGACTTGCGATCATCGCACTCCTTAAGTAAAACGGCAAGAAAACCATTTTCACTTAAATCTGGCCTAATTGGTCGTTGATGCTAATTAACAAAAGGCAGTTATAGGTGGCGCGTTATTTCATTATAACTTTCAAGTTTTAAAGGGTTTAAACACTATGGTAGCACTGTAATGTCTTATGATATCATATAATTAAAAGATATATATGCCTTCTGAATGTAAAACAAATTGCAAATATTATAATAAATATTGTAATTAAGAATAAAAATGTAAATTCTATCATGAGTTCATAAGATATGTTCCCCATAAGTTTGTTAATCTCTGGTTACAAACTGGAGCTTGTCATGAAGTGATTGAAGTAGGTCATAGATTCGAGGTAAAGCGAAGTACGCCTGGTAAGTGGTGAGGCGCTGTCAAAGGCTTAGTAATGCCAGGGATAGATTTAATATTAGAAGTAGGAATGGAGAACAGAGTAATCTGGGCGCGCGTTAAAGTCCCGAACCCCCTTCCACGGGACGGGGGGGGGCTATGAAAGAAGAGGCGGCCGGGTCATAGCGACAGAGGTAAAAAGGAATTACGTATTTTTCGCCGTCCCCGTCAGCAACGTCATCAAAACGTAGTTTAAGTGAGCAGCCAATAAGATAATTTACACTTTTCCTTACGTGTTGGAGGGAGGGGCTCTACACTGGGCTATAAGTCGGAATAACTGAAGAAAATACTAACCGTTCTCCATTCCTACTTCTAAAATTAAATCCTTCACTGGTAATGCAGACTACAAAAGGGAGTGTAGTCAATTCTTATTATAATAGATAATGATTTGATATGCTTCTTGTTACAAAAACGTAGCAATTAAAATAATATTCTATGCATAAACTATTCTATATTTTTTTTTTGTGAGATAAATAACGTATTGGAAAGTAGGCCAGTTTAAGTCGACGAATATTGTGCTAGAAAAATACCTTGTAGCCTCGCGTATGTTCTAAATATAAAAAAGTACTTCTGAACGATGCGTACCACTACAAAATAGTGCAGTCTTAAAAGGGGTTATATTTTACATGGAAAACAGCTAGTCTCTATGGGAACATTTGCCGTTTCTAAGGGTGATTTCTAGTTAATTCGTATTGGCATATGTTGGACGTTTTCGAAAACAAGAATTTTGCGCCAAGGTTGTCAACAACTGTAGACCATGTACATACCTCGATGAACGAATTTTAAATAAACACACTCGACGGTATCGTTGTCATTTCGCGAACTTACTGGAAAGCAAACGGCTGAAAATTCTACTGTCGGAGAAATTCTACAATATTTTGCCTTAAAATGAACAGCAAGTACTTGGTGGTCTTTTGCGTTGTTTTGTTGTTGGTGGTGGTAGCAATGGGAGCATCCAATGCCGAAAGTGGTATGTTTAAATAAATAAATATTATAGAATCTGTTGGCAGCGCTAGCAGGGCCGTGGACATGGGGAGGGGGGGCTATTCGGTCAGTTTTTCCAAGGCCCGAACTTTCTTTAAACTATAATACTTGAAATTCATTTTTATTTTGAATTCAAATTCGGCATAATGAAAACAATTGAATTCTTCCCCGTAAATCATAAATCTTTCAATAATTAACTTGCAAGGTTCGGACGAAATTTTCATATTTTTAAAATCCCTGACTTTTCCAGCTTATCCCTGACCACATTTTACCAATATATCTCTGACCATTTTACCAATATATCTCTGACCATTTTACCAATATATCTCTGACCATTTTACCAATATATCTCTGGTTTTTTTACCAAAATACACCTGGTCCATCACGCGAACATTATTCCATAAAGACGGGTTTTTAAATTTCTGGCCGCCATTTCAAAAAAGATGGCAACAAATCGAACCCGAAAGACCATTCAGCCCGTCTATAGGTTAAAGGAAACCAGTGTACTAAATATTTGCGAAATCGGTTGAAAAGTGCGGACTTTGTTGCATAGAGAAGATTTTTTACATTTCTGGGCGCCATTTTTTTAAATGGCGGCAGATTGGAAAAATCTTTCTTAGTTCGCGCCTACTACTTACGAGTAACGTTCCTGCAAATTTTCAGCCTTCTAGGGCAAGCGGTTTGGGCTGGGCGTTGATTATCAGTCAGTCAGTCAGGACTTTGATTTAAGATTTATATAGACATAGATTGCTCAAAAACATGGTTTATAGAACAAACGAAATCCCTAACCTTTTAGGAATAAACTTTAAAAATCCCTGACTTTTTCACCCTTTTTATAAATCAATAACTTATCCGGATTTCGTAGGAACCCTGATAAGTTATATCTCACCCTGAATGTAACTAGACGTGTAACCTTGAACATGGTTTAATAAATTGTGTTTTTTAATCGGTTTTTGTCTTTATATAGTTCCGAATCAGAAGAAATCACCGACCATGGAATTACTGCGCTCTAAAGGATCCGAATTTCGATCATGGCATTTCTTAACTAAAACAAAAGGAAAAGAAGTTTCACTTAAAACTGGCATAGGTCGTCGTTGATACTAACAAAAGGCAGTTATTAATTATAGGTGGAGGGTTGTTTCGAAATCTGAAAGAGTTTAAACAGTATTTTGTCACTGTAATGATATAATTAATAATAAAGAAATATATGCAATATTATGCACTGTGTTTTGAATTTAAAAATAATCGCAAATGTTATAATAAATATTGTGAAAGAATAAAAATGTTTAACCTATAATCATAACTTCATAAGTTTATAAGATATTTTCCATAAGTTTGTCACTGGTTATCAAGAGCTTTTCATGAAGTGACGTAGGTCATAGATTCCCGTAAAGCGAAGCTTGGTGAGATGCTGTCATAGGCTTAAATACAGACTAAATAGGAAGATGGACTGCAAAACCGAGTGTAGTCAATTCTTAATAGATAATTATTTCAAATTCTTTTTGTAAGAAAAACGTAGCTGATAAAAGTTCAATTAAAATAATTAATATTCTATGCATAAATTAGTCTATATTTTTTTGTCTAATAAATTGGAAAAGTAGGCCAGTTTAACTCGACGAATATTGTGCTAGAAAAATATTTTGCAGCCTCGTACATGTTTAAATATAAAAAAGTACTTATGTACGATCCGTACCACTACAGGTTAGTGCAACCACAAAAGGGTTTAAATTTTACATGGAAAACAGCCGTTCTCAATGGGAGCGTATGCCGTTTCTAAGGGTGATTTTTAATTAATTCGTAATGCCAGATGTTGTATGTTTTCGAAAACAAGAATTTGACGCCAAGGTTGTCTACAACTGTACACCATTTACTAAATTTTAAAAACAGATTTAGTTGACGTTATTATTCGGAAAACTTTGGAGGAAAGCAGACTGCTGAAAATTCTACTAACTGTGAACCAAACTCGACAATATTGCCTTATAATGAACAGCAAGTACTTGGTGATCTTTTGCGTTCTGTTGCTGGTGGTAGCAATGGGTGCATCCAATGCCGAAAGTGGTATGTTTTACTAAAAGTATATAGAATTTGTTTACATCACGGTCATCAAGAGAGGAGGGAAATTCGATCAGTTTTGAGTTTCCCGGGGCCCGAACCTTCTAAGGCTGTCCTGATGGGGGCCCGCAAACTCTTAAGGAAAGAGTTCCAAGAACAAGGGGACTCTGGGGAGGGGGATGAAGCACAATACGATATTTAATTGTAATTTAATCTATATAAGTTAAACCCAGAGAAATGATTAATCAATTTACATAAATCAACCCCAATAAATCATCTAAATACTAAAGTAAATACAGGAAAACTCCAACCTTGAATATTCTGAAACTAATACTAATTTCAAAATTGTAACAATTATTTTACGTAAATCATAAATCTCTCAATAATTGAGCAGGGTTATGACGAAATTTTATACTGAAAATCAGTGACTTTTCCAGCTGTCCCTGGTCAAATTTTACTAATATCCCTAACCATTTTATGTTGTTTACCAAAATACACCTGATCCATATTTAGCATTGCTCAAAGCATGGTTTGATAGACAAATCGAAATCCCCTGACCTATCCTTGACTTTTTTAGGGAATAACTTAAAATCCCTCACTTTTTCCCCATTGGCATTTTCCAAATTTATTAAAAAAAAAAAAAAAAAATCAATGAGTTATCCAGGTTTCGTAGCAACCCTGTTAAGTTATATCTCTCCCTGAATCAAGTAACTAGACGGAAAACCTTCAAGAGATTTTTTTAATCATTCTTTTTGTCTCTATATAGTTCCGAATAAGGAGGAATCACCGATGATGGAATTATTGCGCTCTAAAAGATCCGAATTTCGATCATCGCACTTTTTAACTAAAATTAAAGGAAAACCATTTTCTTTAAAAGCTGGTAAAGTTCGAGCCTAACAAAAGACAGGTGGCGGGTAATTTCATTCTTTCCCAAATCTTATAGTGTTTAAAGTATCACTGTAATGTAAAATGATATAATTAATAAACAAGTTGGGAAACCAAAATAAACCTGTCCGATTCGAGATTCAATTAAGAGGTTTACCTTAATTGATATTAATTATTTTAATCGACATTAATTTACGTTAATTCTAGTTAAATCGTTTAAAAAAACTTTATTCCTAAAATAATTTTAACCATAGCTATTGTTGACGTTTGGATTCAAGCGTATGCCTCTTAAACAATTTTGGGAGATTTAGGGTATATAAGGCGATTGATTCACAATAAATGATAAGAAAACCCACAATTTCGTGAACCTTTGGTAGCGATCCCACCTTAGGGAGGCTAGACGTTTCTCGTAACCCTAGCCGATCAACGCGTAAATCTTAACCCTAACGATGAAAATGGTGTACAAGTTTCATCGGATTTGCCAACTGCGAACGTGGTGACAGACACACACACAGATAGATAGACAGATACGTCCAGTGTAATACCTCTCCGTGACGTCATCGTCACTCGAAGAGGTAAAAAAGAAATATATGCAATATTATGTACTGCGTTTTGAATTTAAAAATAATTGCAAATATAATAAATATTGTGAAAATATAAAAATTTGAATTCTATCATACGTTCATAAGATATATGTTCCGTAAGTTTGTCACTGGTTACAAACTGGAGTTTGTCATGAAGTGATTGTGATAGGTCATAGATTCTCTTAAAGCGACGCCTGGTGAGGCGCTGTCAAAGGCTTACTACTAGGTGGACTGCAAATCCGTTTGTAGGCATACGGGCATAGTCAATTCTTATTATAATAGATAATGATTTGAGCTTCTTGTTAGAAAAATGTAGCTGGTGCAACTTCAATTAAAATAATTAATATTCTAAGCATAAATTCGTCTATATTTTCTTTTCAAATAACTTATTTAAAAAGTAGGCCAGTTTAACTTGACGAATATCATGCTAGAAAAATATTTTTCAGCCTCGTTTATGATCTCAATATAAAATAGTACTTCTGTACAATCCGTACCTCTACAGGATAGTGCAATCTTAAAAGGGGTTATATTTTACATTGAAAACAGCCGTTCTGTTTATGGGAACGTATACCGTTTCTAAGGGTGATATCAAGTTCGTATATTGACAGATGTTGGATGTTTTCGAAAACAAGAATTTGACGCCAAGGTTGTTTACAACTGTAGACCATTTTCCAAATTTTAAAAACAAATTTTGTTCAAGTTATTATTCGGAAAAACTTGGAAGAAAGCAGACTGCTGAAAATTCTACTGTGGACGAAACTCTACAATATTGCCTTATAATGAACAGCAAGTACTTGGTGGTCTTTTGCGTTCTGTTGTTGGTGGTAGCGATGGGAGCATCCAATGCCGAAAGTGGTAAGTTCTACTAAAAAGACTATATACATGACCAATCCCTGACTTCTTTGGAAACAACTTTAAATCCCTCACGTTTTCCCCATTTTAAAATCAATGACTTTCCCAGGTTATCCTTGACCATTTCAAGGTGTTTACCAGAACCCACTTCATAATTACACCTGGTCCATATTTAGCATTGCTTAAAGCACGGTCTGTTTTTTACCAAACGAAATCCCTGATGTTTTATGAAAAACTTTTAAATCCCTGACTTTTACCCAAATTTTAAAAATCAATGGCTTATGATTCAGGTTTCGTACGAAAACCCTGTTAAGTTATAGCAAGAAGTGATATCTAGTTTATTATGGAGAAGGTATAAATTCGACACATTTCCAGCTTTATCTCCAGTCCAAACGTAGTTCCGGAGTTAATCCCCGCCTCTAAACTACAATCAGTATCTCATTAGTTCTCGAAAACTCACGTCAGCGCGACGCGAATGACGAAAATTACAGTCATATTTTCCTACTGAGGAGAGGCGAAATAGCCCGGTGGCCTCCTTTTACGTCCCCCCTTGTATTTTGAAAGGGGGATTGGGACTCTGGCGCGCGAATACAAAGGCATCTTATACCTTCTCCCTAATAAACTAGATATCACTTCTTGGTTATAGCTCGCCCTGAATGGAACTAGACGTAAAACATTGAACAGTTTATTTTTAACTTTCTTTTTGTCTCCATATAGTTCCGAATCAGGAGAAATCACAGATCATGGAATTATTGCGTTCTAAACGATCCCACTTTCGATCATCGCATTCTTTAACTAAAACTGCAAGAAAACCATTTTCTCTTAAATCGGTCTTTACTACTACCGTGGGTCGTCGTTGATGCTAACAAAAGGCAGTTAGTTATAGGTGGCGGCGGGTTATTTCATTATTATTTCCAAGTCTTAAAGGTTTTAAACACTATGGTATCACCGTAAAGTTATGTAATATAATATAATTAAAAAAAAAAAAGAAATGTATTCAATATTTTGTACTGGGTTTTGAATTTAAAAATAATATCAAATATTATAATAAATACTGTCAAATCATAAAGATGTCTCACGTATAATCATAACTTCATAAGTTTATAAGGTATGTTCCCTAAGCTTGTCATGGGTTATCAAGTGCTTTTCATGAAGTGACGTATAGGTCATATAGATTCCCGTAAAGCGACGCCTGTTGAGATGCTGTCATAGGCTTAATACAGACTAAATAGTAAGATGGACAGCAAAACCGAGTGTAGTCAATTCTTAATAGATAATTATTTCAAATTCTTTTTGTAAGAAAAAAGTAGCCGATAAAAGTTCATTTAAAATAATTAATATTCTAAGCATAAATTCGTCTATATTTTCTTGTAAAATAACTTATTTAAAAAGTAGGCCAGTTTAACTCGACGAATATCGTGCTAGAAAAACATTTTGCAGCCTTGCTTACGTTCTCAATGTAAAATAGTACTTCTGTACGATCCGTACCACTACGCGACAGTGCAATCTTAAAAGGGGTTATATTTTACATGGAAAACAGCCGTTCTCAATGGGAGCGTATGCCGTTTCTAAGGGTGATTTTAAATTAATTCGTATAATGCCAGATGTTGGATGTTTTCGAAAACAATAATTTGAAGCCAAGGTTGTCTACAACTGTAGACCAATTATCAAATTTTAAACACAGATTTAGTTGACGTTATTGTTCGGAGAAACTTAGAGGAAAGCAGACTGTTGAAAATTCTACTGTCGACTAAATTCTACATTCTTTTGCCTTCAAGATGAACAGCAAGTACTTGGTGATCTTTTGCGTTCTGTTGCTGGTGGTGCATCCAATGCCGAAAGTGGTATGTTTTACTAAAAAGACCAAACGAAATGCATGACCTATCCCTAGCTGACTTCTTTGGAAACAACTTTAAATCCCTCACTTTTTCGTCATTTTTAAAATCAATGACTTTCTCAGGTTATCCCTGACCATGCACATTTTACCAATATCCCTGATCATTTTAAGGTTTTTCCAAAACCCACTTCATAATTACACCTGGTCCATATTTAGCATTGCTTAAAGCATGGTTTGATATACCAAACGAAATCCCTGACCTATCCCTGACTTTTTAGGAAAAAACTTTAAATCCCTGACTTTTCCTCCAATTTTTCAAATCAATGAGTTATCCAGGTTTCGTATTAACCCTGATAAGTTATATCTCGCCCTGAATATCAAGACGTGAAACCCTAAAGAGATTTTTTAATCATTCTTTTTGTGTCTATATAGTTTCAAACAAGGAGAAATCCCCGATCATGGAATTATTGCGTTCTAAAAGATCGGAATTTCGATCATGGCACTCCTTAACTAAAACGGCATGAAAACCATTTCCTCTTAAATCTGGGACGGGTAGTAACTATGGTCATCGTTGATGCTAACAACAGGCAGTTAATTATAGGTGGCGGCGCGTTATTTCAATATTATTTCCAAGTCTTAAAGGTTTTAAACACTATGTTATCAGATCACCGTAAAGTTATGCAATATGATATCAAGAAGTTATATCAGTATCCCAGAGGTACTAGATATAACTTCTTGATGATATAATATAATTAAAAGAAATATATGCAATATTCTGTACTGGGTTTTGAATTTAAAAATAATTGCAAATATTATAATAAATATTGTGAAAGAATAAAAATGTTTAACGTATAATGAATAAATAAGTATTGCAATAAAGAAAATGACAGTCTTCTATTAAATGTAATAACACATTAAACTTAAAGGGATAATATTTTATTTTTGAAAATCGAAAGAGCGTTTGAAATAATGAATCTATCAATTAGAACCATGTTTCTATCTACAATATAATGAAGATACGAGTGAATTAAGTTTTAGTAATGGACACTCACTGGGAGTACCCCAATTGGAGGAATCCCTCAGGTGGTGCTAGGCGTCCAATAGGAGTACTCCCTACTGAGTGCTTCGCGGGAAGCCTAAAGCGTAGTGCCATCCATTACAGAAACTTAATTGCATCACTCGTATCATCTTTAATATTGTAGATAGAAACATGGTTCCAATTGAAATATTCATTATTTTGCACGCTCTTTCGACTAAAAAAGAGAAAAAAATTCTAGCCCGACATATCCCCTTAGTCTAACCATGTTTGCTGTGGTTCAATCTCCACATAACAAACAAACAGACACACAAACCAGAGGTCCCCCAAAAACTCCTTTTCTAAAACCACACGTAGATAAAAACCGGAAAAATAAGAGACTTTGGGAAGAGTTTACAGATAGGGCGTTGTTTTTCTGCGTCCTCAAGTTTTCGACAACGGAAAAGAACGCTTTTTAAATAAAAGAGAAAAAAAAATCTAGATCAATTCCCATTATCTTCCGCCCTACTCTTGGTATCAACTATAGGTATAGTCGGGAATGCATACAGCTACCAGGAATCATTGTGTAGCAAATTTTCACTCAATGTATCAAAGCATCTTTTAATGCGGGAAGAGCTATAGACTAATCATTATACACGAAGAGTTTTACCAAAGCGAATTAATAATCTACGTCGTTGCCTGTTGCACCTTGCTTGCGCCCCTAGCAGGTTTGCCACGGAACTTTCAGAACCAAATTCCCTGACCTTTTTAGGGCGAAGTGTAAATGTTTACAGCACGTTTTAAGTCCTTATAATTAAATAAATTCTCTACATTACGTTTTCCAACGTATTTGTTGCACCAAAATGAATAAGAAACATTTTAACTATAAATAACAGCCCAGAATCCCTGACCTTGCTGAAACTTTTAAAATTCCCCGACTTTTCGGCCCATTTTTAAATTCCCTGACTTTTCCAGGTTTTCCCTGACCCGTGGCAACCCTGACTAGGAACTCGCGTTGCTACCAACCAATGAAATCACAGTTAGACATTAACCAGAATTACGAGGCGTGACGTGATAGTAAGTTCTCAAGCCCGGTATACCCACAAACCCCGCAGAGAAATTAACATATATACAGGGTGTTTGTGAAAAGTCCATCAATAATGAAAGGGCGTATTTATTGGGCCATTTTGAGTCGAAAATGTTCTATGACATTTTGCCGTCCGAGCCACGGTTTTCGAGTTATGATTTGAATATTTTAGGGATGACCCCTTCATTAAATTAGCGCTGTCTTTCAATTTCATAATTAAATTTAAGGGGTCATCCATAAATTACTCCAATCATAACTTGAAAACAGTGGCCTGGACGGAAAAATGTCATAGAACATTTTCGACTCGAAATGGCCCAATAAATACGCCCATTCATTATTGATGGACCTTTCACAAACAACCTGTATATATATATATATATATGGGTGCACAATGATTCTTAGTATCTGTATGTATTCCTGGAATAGTATTTGATGAGAGAGTATGGCCTCAGAAGTCCCAAGTGTATTGGGCTATCTTGGTCCATTTGGTTCAGGGCGCACCCAAACCTCAATTTTTAAATTATACTTGTTCAATGGATTGAAGGGTCACTTTATCTGCCATTCATTTAGTAAATTAAAGAGTTTTATTAGACCGTTTTCTCTTTCTATATTTAGACTGCAGAAGGATTTGGGGGAAATATACCGGGATTTTTTTGGTAGAAGTATACAGGGTGTTTCTGATAAGTCTGGAATTGGCATAAATTAAGGGGGATGTCTATTCTTTGGGAAATCGATTTTGAGTCGAAAATGTTCTCTACTTCTATCGCCTCCATTTTGCTTGCCACAAGGGACAATGCTGTTTTCGAGTTATGATTTGCTGGGTGTTTTAGGGATGACCCCTTAATTAAATTATTAATTAATCATTGTCTAAATCAGTTTCTTAATTAAATTTAAGGGGTCATCCGTAAAATACTTTGACCAATCTTAAATTGAAAACATTGGCCCGGACCACAAAAAGGCGTCATAGAACATTTTCGAAATTGGAATTAAATTAATTTTGCTATTTCAGGAAATAATGAAATTTCTTGGAATTTCAGTGAATTTTTTCTCTATTTCCTGTGTTTAATTCTTTCAATTACTATTTCTGTAAGACTAATACAGTTTCAATTCTTCAAGGTAGTCGTAGCGTAGGTTAAATATCTATATGATACTTCTGGTATGCCCACGACACCATTTTAATTATGCTAATTAGATCAAACCACCCGATTAAAAATTATTGATCACCCCAAAAACAGCTCAATCTGCTACAATGTTTAAATTGAAACAGGTTCCGAAATTATTAAAAGGGCGAGTTACCACGCTGGATAATCAATTGTCGATAATGACTTTGTGGGATATCGGAGAACATATGGTAATCATGAACTCGGAAATTATACGGTAATCTCGAAAAATCGGGCGGTAATCGCGCCAAAATTGGGCGGTAATCGCGCCAAAATTGGGCGGTAATCTCGAAATATTGGGCGGTAATCTCGAAAAATCGGGCGGTAATCTCGAAAAATCGGGCGGTAATCTCGAAAAATCGGGCGGTAATCTCGCCAAAATTGGGCGGTAATCTCGCCAAAATTGGGCGGTAATCTCGCCAAAATTGGGCGGTAATCTCGCCAAAATTGGGCGGTAATCTCGCCAAAATTGGGCGGTAATCTCGCCAAAATTGGGCGGTAATCTCGAAAAATCGGGCGGTAATCTCGAAAAATCGGGCGGTAATCTCGAAAAATCGGGCTGCAATCTCGAAAAATCGGGCTGCAATCTCGAAAAATCGGGCTGCAATCTCGAAAAATCGGGCTGCAATCTCGAAAAATCGGGCTGCAATCTCGAAAAATCGGGCTGCAATCTCGAAAAATCGGGCTGCAATCTCGAAAAATCGGGCTGCAATCTCGAAAAATCGGGCGGTAATCTCTAAAAATCGGGCGGTAATCTCTAAAAATCGGGCGGTAATCTCTAAAAATCGGGCGGTAATCTCTAAAAATCGGGCGGTAATCTCTAAAAATCGGGCGGTAATCTCTAAAAATCGGGCGGTAATCTCGAAAAATCGGGCGGTAATCTCGAAAAATCGGGCGGTAATCTCGAAAAATCGGGCGGTAATCTCGAAAAATCGGGCGGTAATCTCGAAAAATCGGGCGGTAATCTCGAAAAATCGGGCGGTAATCTCGAAAAATCGGGCGGTAATCTCGAAAAATCGGGCGGTAATCTCTAAAAATCGGGCGGTAATCTCTAAAAATCGGGCGGTAATCTCGAAAAATCGGGCGGTAATCTCGAAAAATCGGGCGGTAATCTCGAAAAATCGGGCTGCAATCTCGAAAAATCGGGCTGCAATCTCGAAAAATCGGGCTGCAATCTCGAAAAATCGGGCTGCAATCTCGAAAAATCGGGCTGCAATCTCGAAAAATCGGGCTGCAATCTCGAAAAATCGGGCTGCAATCTCGAAAAATCGGGCTGCAATCTCGAAAAATCGGGCTGCAATCTCGAAAAATCGGGCTGCAATCTCGAAAAATCGGGCTGCAATCTCGAAAAATCGGGCGGCAATCTCGAAAAATCGGGCGGCAATCTCGAAAAATCGGGCGGCAATCTCGAAAAATCGGGCGGCAATCTCGAAAAATCGGGCGGCAATCTCGAAAAATCGGGCTGCAATCTCGAAAAATCGGGCTGCAATCTCGAAAAATCGGGCTGCAATCTCGAAAAATCGGGCTGCAATCTCGAAAAATCGGGCTGCAATCTCGAAAAATCGGGCTGCAATCTCGAAAAATCGGGCTGCAATCTCGAAAAATCGGGCTGCAATCTCGAAAAATCGGGCTGCAATCTCGAAAAATCGGGCTGCAATCTCGAAAAATCGGGCTGCAATCTCGAAAAATCGGGCTGCAATCTCGAAAAATCGGGCTGCAATCTCGAAAAATCGGGCTGCAATCTCGAAAAATCGGGCTGCAATCTCGAAAAATTGGGCGGTAATCTCGAAAAATTGGGCGGTAATCTCGAAAAATTGGCCGGTAATCTCGCCAAAATTTCCCGGTAATCTCGCCAAAATTTCCCGGTAATCTCGCCAAAATTTCCCGGTAATCTCGCCAAAATTTCCCGGTAATCTCGCCAAATTACGCGGTAATCACACCATAATCACAGGAAACCGTATGACATTGAAGGAAATCACGTGTCAAAAAAAATGGGAACCATATGACAATCAATGTTCAGGCGCTTATTAAAAAAAATTTAAATTGTTCGCTAATGTCCAACCCCTTACCCCTTTAGTTTCAACCTGTAGCAGTGTTTCTACGTTTCTGTTTCACCAAAAAAAATAATCAGGAAATCGTTTAACCTTTACTGAACACTCATCGTAAGACGGTTTATAAAAACAAGTCGCCCAAAAAGCAAGCGAGTTCTTAAAAAAGCAACGACCTTCAAATCACGATTATTCAATTCGAAAAAAAAAAAATTCAACCCGAAAAAGTCTAAAGTAAAAAAAAAAAAAAAAAAAAGAATTTATATAAAAAAAATTATAACGTTGATACAAACATGCGAGGGATTTTCTACACAGATAATGAAGGCTCACGTTTTTGCCCAAAGCCGTGCAATAAAACTAGTTTGCCCTTCCTAAAAGGAATTTGAGAGAGAGGTAGACCAAAATCAAAAACTTTTTGGTATTACCTAAGCCTTAGTAGCCTCAAGGCAATGAAAGTTTTTTTTTTATAAAGACCGTTTTTATGACGTCTAAAACCTAATTTGCATAACCGTTGGCTTCAGGGAAAGTGGGGTCTATAAAATGTAAGAAAACATCACAGAAGATCTCACTTACACTTTAATGTCATTCCTACATTACTTAGAGAGAGATAGTTTTGTAAAATTCTTCTACAGTAGACCTAAATTATAGGGGATGTTAATGTATGGCGCGAAAACCAGTCTTGGTATAATTTTTTTCATGTATAGTTGGCTAAACTTGTTTTATTATGTATTAAGTGAAAGTTTTCATGTTTGTTGCTAAGCCTAACTACGACGCAAATAATTATTGTAAAAAAAAACGCCCTCAATTTTGTATTATTTAATCGGTACAGATGTTAGGCCTAATTCTAATATATCACCTGGACTAAAAATACAATAGCTACTACCTATAGTGAACCCCATGGGACTTAAAGGCTTCGAAAAACCAGCTGTCCTTATTTTTTTAATATATATTTATATATAACGGTCGAAATTAATATTAAAACTCATAATTAAATCTAATAAATTAATTTAAATTAAATATAAACGATATTTTGTCTGGAAGTCACGTTTTCCCATTCACACACGCCTCTAAAGTCCACATTGTTTACACTCCAAAAGTTTCTCTAACTTCCGATATGATATAACCCTATGACCAAGGCTTAACGTAACTTTTTGGCAACTTTTTTTTTTTTTTTTTGTTCCGTGTTTATTGACGAGCTAGGGCGTGGAACGCCTTACAGCTCCAGGAGCGAAATAAGCAATATAACAATAGAATAATAATGTACAAAATATACAAAATATACAAATTGACTGAGATAAAAAATAAAAATACAATGAGATTTACTACACTTGAAGGAATTTTTTAACTATCCCAAACAATTCGAAGAAAGTTTTAAAGTAGATAAAATAAGATTTCACTCACCCTTAAACGAAGTTGATTTCCTCTTTAGATGTGTATACTGTTTCTTGATATGTTATCTCACATTATTCACGATTGTTTATCAAAATTAACCGATTAAACAACAACCCGCCGACTTCGAAACGTAACGTAACGTTCGTTACTTGCTGCAGCAGCCGGATTCGTGGCTTTCCCCCGCTTTTCCCCGTCTACTGTGATATAACTTACGTAATAGCGCATGCGCCAAATGCGCCGAAAATTTTCAAATCTCTTTAGATGATGCCGCGGTCAAACTTTAAGCGATAACTTTCGTTTACTTTGCTTAAACTTGTAAATAATATTGCCAAATAATTTTTATTTCTTGGAATCGATATTAATAAATTGTTTAACACTAATTAGTAAATAAAAATTGCATAATTTATCTCAAATTTACCCATATTTCCAGCGGCGTGTATAGATGTTGGTTTGAAACCAATATACTGCTGCCATCTAGGAGTAGAAATAAAACTTAAAATGTTTAAAGCCTCGTTCGCACTAAACAAAATACATTTCCCACTAAATAAGTCTGAACGTTGTTTTATATTGCGTTCAGCAATATATACAAAGAAACCGGTAGTCTTAGAAATTCTAGAAACTCGGTGACTCCGGTTTTTACCAATGAACGTCTGAACATTTAATCTCATAAGAAGGCAATATTTTTTAAGTGAGAGAAGTGTACCACTGCTTTTAAACATTATGACGTTTTTAAAATAAATAAGGATTAATTTAAACCTTAGAAAATGTACGGTTTTTAATCTCATAATAAAGGAATGAACTGAATATAAAACATTTAATCAAGATTCAGATCGTATTATGTTATTAATCCACGGATGAAAATTGTTAACTTTAGTGTAGAAACCATATTGTCCGGCTCGACCGCAACCAATACCCCAGGAGACCACGCCTATTAGATACCACGTGTTTTGATCCTCGATCATGAATGGTCCACCACTGTCTCCTTGGCAAGCGTCACCAACGCTATCTTGGTCATAACCAGCGCAGAACATGTTCTTTGTGACCTAACAAACAGAGAAAATCCTGGTTCTTACAATAATTTCTCATACAAGAACATAACCCTATAACAACCTCCATAAGTATGGGTCCGTAATTTTGTCAGTGGTTACTGAGAGATTGTCATACGGTTTGAATAAATATCTGTCAATACGTACTATTTTTGTATCAGTGCCTTTACAGTAACTTCTACTGACAATGGGTATCTTAATTTCTTGCAACACTTTGGGGGCGTTTCCTTTTTCAGCCAATTTCCCCCATCCAGTAACGACACCCATTGGTCCCTTGTTGTTGCCGCTCGTTTGCGGCAAGTTATCAATTTGTTGAAAGAACCTTTCGATGAACTGGGCTTGTCCCAAACAAATGGGTTGAATAGTGGGACTGAATCGAACTGCTTTCTTCAGTTTGATTAAAGACAGATCGCTATCGAAACTGGTTCCGTTGTAATCAGGGTGTTGGTAGATGTTCTCGATTTGCGAATTGAATTCGTCGTCTTCTTTCTTCAGTTGGTTGAATTTACCCAATCTGACCCAAACACGCTTCCATTTTATGTGGGAGGTCAGTTTGGGGTCAAAGCAATGAGCGGCCGATATGATCCACATGTCTGATAGTACGGTCCCGCCGCAGAAGGCCTTGTTGTCTGGTTCCCATAGCATGGCCTGAATGATAAAGATTTAAGTTTCGTTGATCAAGTAAATTGATGAAATTACGCAATGAGAATTAAAAAGGGCATGTGCTGCCATCTGCTAGTAAGTTGTCAAAGGTCATGTAATGTTTAAAGGAAATGTCTGCTCCTGTGGCGCCCCCATCGGAACATTCAACATCCCATCTAAGATCGTAAACAAAAATGGACTAGAATGGGGATATGACGGTGTGGTTCTGTATAGCGCCACGCAGCGACTCTTATTGAAACTTAGTACCCCTTTCAAAATACAAGGGGGGGGGGGTAAAAGGAGGCCGGGCTATTTCGCCTCTCCTCATGCGGAGAATATGACTGTAATTTTCGTCATTCGCGTCGCGCTGACGTGAGTTTTCAAGGACCAATGAGATGCTGGTTGTAATTTAGAGGCGGCGGGGATTAACTCCGGACCTACTACACGTTTGGACTGGAGATAAAGCTGGAAATGTGGCCAATTTATACCTACTCCCTAATAAACTAGACATCGCTTCGCAATCTCATTTAATTGTCAATTTTATGCTACTAGCCATTTAAGGAAATTTGCCTGTTTAAAAACTTTTAATACTTTCGGAAAAAAAGGGCCTTGTCAGGGTTATAATCATGACCTTGCTAAGCAACCTTGCTCATAGAAGAAAAATATTCATTGGAGCTTTGTACTGGACCGAATACCATGCTTAGTTGAGACTTTGAAATCTCCAACGAACTTTTTCAACTATGTCTACTTTTAAAATTGAATCTTTTGATGTGTACCGCCAAGAAATAAATGCTCATTTATTTCTGGTGTATACCACTCAAGTCATACCTGCCAAGGATGTTCTCCACGTTCCGATTTACTGCCTCCAACAATTCTGGAGCTTTGTTGGTTTCTGTCTTCGGCCATATCTTCAACATTCTTCCCACACCCTATTGAAATGATAATGAAAGTTTCCCCAATTAAAATTAATTACAACGCGGTTCGTATCTTAACAGACGTAGATTAATTCGAAGGTATGATAACAGCATAAGTTCATAAGATATGTTCTTATAAGATTGTCACTGGTTATAAACTGGAGCTTGTAATTTTGAAGTGACGTAGGACATAGATTCGAGGTAAAGCGACATACGCCTGGTGAGGCGCTGTCAAAGGCTTAGTAATGCAGACTAAATAGGAAGATGGACTGCAAAATTAACCGAGTGTAGCACTTCAATTCTTGCTGGTCGTTCTCCCTCGAACTAGCTCAAGCTGTCTCTAGCATTGCGAAGTATAGGTAGTGTCATACTTATCATATAACATATCTTATAAACTTATGTAACACTTTAAAGAGAGCATGAAGCGTTTCGGTAGCTTTAGAATGATGAAATTAGCTCAAAAACGTTTATATTAGCTCATCAAAACAATTTCCTTGATTTTTAAACGATTTTCAGTTGCTAATATAGGCCTAAAACATCAGAATTCAAAAATGAATTCCACTACTATTTTTACTTTGTATTTACCCAATATCCCACAATTTACGACCAGCGTTCTCATTGGCTAGATTGCTAGCCAATCAAAGAAGTGAAAGGGGAAAACGGGAAATACACCCTTTTCAAAAGTAGTCCTAATTCGACCACCTTGTTGTCTTAAGACAGAACAATGATATAGTATGTTTGTCAACAAACACGTAAATTAAGCTATAACTTCAAACAACACGGACCATCCAAATTTGATGGACTGGTAACTTTGAAGTCCTATCTAACGTCTTTGCGTCCACATGCCTAATCAAATACTCCGTCTTAACCCTTATCAAGCAGACAACACTGCGGTCAGACCCCTTTTGTAAAGAGTCTACTTTGTGTTTACTATACTTCCACTTAATCTACTTCTGATTTTCTAGTAACGCAATAAAAAGGCCTTGAAAAAATTCCCTTTCAATATAAACATCTTTAAACTTTACTTAAAATTAACTATCTACGTAAGAGAAAAATTAATCACTATCATAATGTTGATTAATTTCTTACTTTTAGGTGGATATCCGGCTGAAACTGGTTTCCCTTGATTAACTTGCACTTTGTTATTGGAGCCTGGTTTGTTTTGTTGTTTATTGTTGTTTTTATTATTATTGTTGTGATTGGAAGCAATTGGTTGATTGTTTCCAGGTTTCTTATTATTCGGACGTAATTGTTGAGGTTGGTGATTACCCCCTTGGGTTTGTGTACCACGGTTGTTTTGATTGTTTATTGGTTGGTGATTACTCCCTTGGGTTTGTGTGCCACGGTTGTTTTGGTTGCTTACTGGTTGATTCGAATTACGGTTGTTGTGTGGTTGGTTTTGGTTCGGTTGTTGTTGACGGTTTGGTTGGTTGTTCACGTTGTGATTTTGGTTCTGGTTTCGATCTACATTTACATATTGGTTTTGGTAAATTGGTTAAAGTATGTACGTTTCGTTTGCAACATTGCTAATCGAGGGGCCAGTCACTCTGTGTATTCAGTGTACTTGCAGTAATATGTACTAAAGTTACGTATGCAATGTTTGAAAGCACTATCCTGACAGTGCGAAACTGATTACAACGAAAGTAACCCGAGAGTGATTAGTCCCTTGTTGTCAACGGCACGGGTTCAGTTCAGTTTTAATTTTGCTGCCAATATTTGCGTGTGGAGTAATAAAATACCAAAAGACATAGTAGCTGGTCGCTTTCATTATTTTCAGTTTTGGGTTTCGTACGTAATTTGAAGACGAAATTGAACTGAATTGAACCCTCTGCCATTCCCAAGTCTATTGACTTAAAAGGACAAGTCTCACAAATTATATAGTTATTGTGTTTTGAAATAAAATTACCAATTACCAATTCATGCTGTTAGTTTTTAACTAACATAAGTTCATAAGATATGTACAAAAAGTTTGTCACTGGTTACTGAGAGCTTGTCATGACGCGTCATAGATTCTCTTTACAGCGACGCCTGGTTTTGGCGCTGTCAAAGGGCTAGTAATGCAGATTAAATAGGAAGATTGACTGCAAAACCGAGTGTAGGACTTCAATTTTCGCTTGTCTTTCTCGAACTAGCTCTCAGTAAGTCTCTAGCATTACGAAGTATAGGTAGTGTTATACTTAGGGAACTTATAAACTTATGCTGCTGTTACTATTTGATAACATCGGTAGTTGAGCTGTACATGAAAACCAAATTTGACTTGTCCTTTACGAGTATAATAGTGCATATTATTACTGCAAACCATTCTGTGCAGTGCTGCCATATGTGCGAACGAAGCTGTATTTGGCGTAGAATCCTCTATAATTGTTGTAACCATCAGATTGAAAAACAATTTTGATATTTCGGGAAGCTGTTTCGACTGTACGTCTGCTATGGGAACTACCGCAGAACATGATCATATTTTCTCCTAATTGCATTAATTACCGTTAATTTAATACACTAAACACAATTTAATTTAATATTGCAAACACGTATTTTTAATTGTAAGGTATCTCCTAATTCATTAAAACTAATTTTCATCCAATAACCTCACTTTCTTTGAAAAGCTATAAAGATAAGGAAATCAAGACTTATAGCACCTATGTCGGAAACAATTTTACTACTACCAAGAAGTGATATCTAGTTTATTAGGGAGAAGGTTTAAGATGCCTAAGTATTAGAGCGCCAAGTCCCAGTTCCCCTTTCAAAATACAAGGGGGACGAAAAAAGAGGCCTGACTATTTCGACTCTCCTCAGTCAGAAAATACGTAATTTTCGTCATTCGCGTCGCGCTGACGTGATTTTCAAGAACCAATGAGATGCTGGTTGTAATTTAGAGGCAGCGGGGATTAACTCCGGACCTACGTCTTTTGGACTGGAGATAAAGCTAGATTATAAATGTGGCGAATTTATACCGTCTCCCTAATAAACTAGATATCACTTCTTGCTACTACTTAAGGATTTAATAACCTTCCCAGTACCTAATTACTTTCTGATAGTTCTATTATCCTTTGAAGATATAAATCAGTAACATATAAAAATTAGGTGTTATTTAATTAAAACACTAATTAATTAGGCTCATTTACTTTCTTGCTGTAACACTTCCAATTAAAAATACTCGTTTGAATTGCTTATGTAATGTTGACCTCGTTGTCCGAAGTATTCGGTAACGCTGACCCAATCGTATGGACAATTTTCTTGGGGTCCCAAATCAAAATCCTCGAAAGTAAGGGAGATTGTGTGACCCATTGGAGCTTCTATGTCCAACTCACAGCGGGAGTTGGAGGGGTAGTGCTCGGGGTACCATGGTGTAATAATACTGCCCCTTGATGACCCTTCTGACCTAATGGTGCAATCTAGCCAGTGTAACAAAAAGCACGTGCTTAATGTAGTGCCCTTTTCATAATACCATAAGTAACATTTACAATAAGTGTGGTATTTCCTGATTTTGTAAAGTAATTATGATATTTCCTGATTTTGCAAAATAATGATATTTCCGGATTTTGCAAAATAATTATAATATTTCCTGATTTTGTAAAATAATTATAATTTTCCTTATTTTGCATGATATTTCCTGATTTTGCAAAATGATAATAATTTTCCTGGTTTCAGAGAGAAGTAATAATAATTTCTGATTTTGCAAAATAATTATAATATTTCCTGATTTTGCAAAATAATTATGATTTTTGGAAAATAATTATGATCTTTAATGATTTGAAAAATGAGTATTATTTCCTGATTTGCAAGATTATTATGATTTTCTGTGAGTTTTTACGTTGCACACTTATGAGTAGTAATGTTACTTATGGTAAAATTAATAGTGATGTGAACCGAATTTCTTGAACAGCATGCTGACTTCACTCAAGTTTATTTATTAGACTAGACATCTTAAAATTTAAAGGGGCAGTGAAACATACCTTGATTATAGTTCGATCTTTTAATTCTTGATAATAGTTTGTCGTTTCTAGGATAAATGTAATTAAGTCTTTATGTTAAAACAATGAATAGTTGAACAACAATATATACTTCGAAATTACATTTTTAAAATATCCGGACTTCTAAATGACGATTAAAAAATTCCCTGATTTAATTCCCCGACTTCTAAATGACAATTTTAAATTAAATTAACTTCTAAAAATCCCTGAGGTCTAAATGACAATTATAAAAATTACTGACTTCTAAATGACAAAATTTGAAAATTCCATTACTTCTAAATTACATTTTAAAAATTCTCTGACTTCTAAATGACAATTTTAAAATTACCTGACTTCTAAATGACAACTCTAAAATTCCCTAACTTCTACATAATGATAACTTTAAAATACTCTGACTCCTAAATGACAGCTTCAAAATTCCCTGACTTCTAAATGACAATTATAAAAATCCCTGATGTCTTAATGACAATTATAAAAATTCCCTGACTTGTAAATGTCAAAATTAAAATTCCCTGATATTTCACACCAACTTTAATGATTGAAGAAACCTGAGAAAAACAACCATAAAATTTGACTTAATTGTTCAACTTGACAAAATATTCAAGTTGAAGGCAAAATCAAATTCATTCCAACCAAAACTAGTTTCCCAAGAACACGACGACTTGAAACTTAATCAATTCAAGTACTCACCTTGAAGCTTCGTTACTGTTAACTTGTTGTAACACAAATCCATAAAGCACCATCAAAACAAAGGCAAACAACATCGCGTTAAGCCTAAATTTCAATTTCATCTTGTGTGTACTTTGACAATCAGTTGCCAAAAACCACTTCAGCAAATCTACACAACTTCAATTCAGTACAATATGACAAAGATGCCTCGACAAATAAAATAAATTTAAAAAAAAATAAATTTCTGTAATTTGCGAAACTTCGACAAGGATATTTTTAAAATTCAGAAAGGTATATTCCCTAAGAGTATCCCGTTTTTTAGGGGAGGTTAGGTGATGAACCTGCTAATTTAATGTCCTCAAATGTTGGTTATTATTGCTATATACTCTCTATACTGTATTTTACTTTGGATGCATCGCAACTTCTAGGAAGGTAATTTTTTTGCTACCACGAATTTTCAATCGCGCGCGTATTCGGCGGCGTTGCTTCGAAATAAGTCTTCTTAATTTCCCGCCCTATAGCGACGAGTCATTAGACTCTTATCAAACTAAGAATGAGCCAATCGGAAACGTCGGGGTATTTATGACGTAGTTATAAGAAAGAAGATTAGCTCGATGTTTTCAGAAGCGTATTTATTTTAATCGTCCTTGAAACTTAGAGTAGTGTTAACATGAAGTTAATTTAGTACTCTAAGCTAAATTCGATCAGGAAAGGTTGTAAGTCAAATTTCTGACTGACAGAAACGCGCAGCCAAAACCGCATTGTCCAAATCAGTTTCTTAATTAAATTTAAGGGGTCATCCGTAAAATACTCCAATCTTAATTCGATGGCAATATGGCGATAGAAGTTACATTTTCGACTCAAAATCGATTTCCCAAAGAACATCCCCTTAATTTTGGGCAGACTTATCAGAAACATCCTGTATATATAAATCAAAGTCCTGACTGACTGACAGACTGACTGATAATCAACGTTCAGCCCATACCGCTTGCCCTAGAAGGCTGAAAATTTGGAGGAACGTTACTCATAAGTAGTAGGCGCGTACTAAGAAAGATTTTTCCAATCCGCCGCCATCTTAATAAATGGCGCCCAGAAATGTAAAAAATCTTCACTATGCAACAAAGTCCGCGCGTTTCAACCGATTTCCCAAATATTTGGTAGACTGGTTTCCTTTAACCTATAGACGGGCTGAATGGTCTTTTCGGTTCGATTTGTTTCCATCTTTTTAAATGGCGGCCAGAAACTTTAAAACCCTTCTTTATAGAATAATGTCCGCGTGAAAAGTAATAGAAAATGTCCCGTCGGGCTGACGGGCAAAGGCGAGTGCCTTCGCTCCTAGAGTGCTACTAAAATATTAGTCATCAGTAAAATCTACCCATTCTTTATATCATTTTGATGGAAGTTCTCATTACACGCGAGCGACGCCGCGGGTAAAAGCTAGTATATAACTTTGAGTTAATATACTTTATATTGATGCTGAAACATTCAGGATCTTTCGTTAGTTTCGTATATATCTTCTTCCAGTTTATTATATGTTGAGTAACGAATTTTTTCGATACTTTAAGTGTAAATGTGGAAAATTTTTTTGGAGGGAGTTTCTGAAGGTCTGTCTTAATTCCACTCAATTTATCTTGAAAATATCGTAACGGGTTTGGGAAATCAAGGATTCTGATCCAAGAAAGAATCATTGCGGAATTAAGAAATTTACTTTAAAGTGATAGTCGATCACTTAAATTGACGTGAAAAACTGGAAACGAGTTTCGATTTTCTATGTAACCAAGAAGCGATATCTAGTTTATTAGGGAGAAGGTGTAAGATGCCTAAGTATTCGCGCACCAAAGTCCCAGTCCCCCTTTCAAAATACAAGGGGGGGGGGACGTAAAAGGAGGCCGGGCTATTTTGAGCCTCTCCTCAGTCGGAAATTATGACTGTAATTTTCGTTATTCGCGTCGCGCTGACGTGAGTTTTCAAGAACCAATGAGATGCTGGTTGTAATTTAGAGGCGGCGGGGATTAACTCCGGACCTACTATACGTTTGGACTGGAGATAAAGCTGGAAATGTGGGGGCGAATTTATACCTTCTCCCTAATAAACTAGATATCACTTTTTGGATACATCGTGTCTTTGAAAATAAGCACCGACTTATGAAAGGGTTATTATTTATTTCAAATTAGTATTAAATTTTAAGCCACATCTTAGCCCTAACTTACTACTAATTAATAACTAGTGGTTATTAGTATGAACTGCCAAACATCGATTGAAGTGATTGAGGTAGGTCATAGATTCGAGGTAAAGCGATGTACGCCTGGTGAGGCGCTGTCAAAGGCTTAGTAATTCAGACTAAATAGGAAGATGGACTGCAAAACCGAGTGTAGATAATTCTCGCTTGTCGTTCTCGATTCTCTCGAACTAGCTCTCATCAAGAAGTGATATCTAGTTTACTAGGGAGAAGGTCTAAGATGCCTAAGTAATCGCGGGCCATAGTCCCAGTCCCCCTTTCAAAGTACAAGGGGGGACGTAAAAGGAGGCCGGGCTATTTCGCAGCCTCTCCTCAGTCGGAAAATATGACTGTAATTTTCGTCATTCGCGTTGGTCGCGCTGACGTGAGTTTTCAAGAACCAATGAGATGCTGGTTGTAATTTAGAGGCGGGGATTAACTACGTCCGGACCTAAGTTTGGACTGGAGATAAAGATAGAAATGTGGCGAATTTAAACCTTCTCCCTAGTAAATTAAATATCACTTCTTGATGTAACTAAGAGGGAAAGATTCGGGGGTAAAAACTTCGCCTTCCATCTCTCTTTTCGACGTCTGCGCTGTGGTCTTTCTAAACCATGAGAGTGCGCAGAGAGGGATGGCAATGTATCAACCCCCTTCCTTGTGTGTCCCAATACCGAGGGTTGCCTACCACCGTTTTTACGTCGAAACGGTTTATTAGTATTTTTCTTGATCTTCTGGCCAAGGGACGTACTTGCAACAATCACTTTGCGATGAAAAATATTTACTAGAAGGGTCCTCGTTAAAAGCGGCGTTTGATTAAGGAGTATCTGATCAAATAATGTTCAATGGTTTTTGTTGAAACAAAAATACTTAATTAGAATTTATTTTTATTACTTGTTTAATCAGATGTTTTAGGTTCTTTCGGGCTCGTTTTTACGTGCTACTATGGGTATGTTAATCTTATTATTGTAGTCCTAAAGGCCCGCATTTTTTTGGGAAGGGGGGTTCTATGTCATGGTGAAATGGTCAGGAGGTGATAATAATTAGTGTGTAGTAAAATCTACTTACTATTTGTAATAAAATATTTATTTAATAAAATAATTAAAATGCTGTTCTATGAGAAATAAATTTTTGAGTCGAAAATGTAACTTCCAGAGTATTTTAGGGATGACCCCTTAATTAAATTAGAAATCATTGCCTTTCAGTTTCTTAATTAAATTTAACGGGGTCATCCGTAAAACACTCCAACCATAACCTAATAATTATCATTTTGAAATTTTGGTCAATGAACCCAATAACATTTTGGTGGTTGTGTAATGCACCTTGGTGAATTACCAACTTTTATTTTAACTTGTGGTAATTTACCGGAGAATGTAGCAGATTACAATTATACGTAGGATCCCCGGTAATTTACCCATTGTGGACATCCAAAGACGGTAGATGGGGCTTAAACGTTACCAGTCCTGCACCAAATTTGGATGGTCCGTATTGTTTGAAGCCATCTCTTTGTTGATAAACATACCCAATCAATTTACATTCTTTAGGATACTCTATCTAATCAACTCAAGATACTAACGATCAAAACAAGATTGTTTAAATATTTTTACATTACTTTCATTGCTTTAGTTAGAGAAATGATAATTACCTATAAAAGGTAGTAAACATGTTTTTCCTAAAATATGATCTGAAATGTTTTTGAGTTACGGAGAATTAAAACAGGTGTGCTATTGGCCAAACCAAAAGGTAATGTATTGAAGTAGGAATACATAAAATTAATAGGAACTTAAGAAGCATCATCATGAAGCCATTTTCTCAAAGTATCTAGGCGTATTTTGAGGGAAAAGCTGGGTTAATCATTATGCATGATGAATTTTACAAGGCGAATAATTTATCTCGCTGTTGCACCTTGGGAGCGCGCCTGACCTCACTCTGCTACCAACCAATAAAACAACAGTTAGAGAGACGAGGCGTGACGGATAGTAAGTTCTCAAGCCCGGCCCACAAAACCCGCATAGAAATTAACATGGGAGATATATATGGGGGTTACAATTATTCCAATTAGCTGTATGTATTCCTGATTGAAGATATATAGGTGATGACGTCGTTATATGATATATGGAGGGGATATCTCCAGTTTCGCTGTAATTTGCAAAACGTAAAGTAAAAAATACACCGTTTAATTCCAAGAATTTGCATAATTTGATTCCAAGTTTTGGATTCCAGTTTCTACCAAAAATTGTTTCGACTCAATATGGTCCTTAGAACCCACTGTACTTCGGTAACACCACACTTTAAGCAACACCCTGTATATTACAAACAGTAACCTAAGACCTTGTTATTAAATATAAAATGTCTCTGATGCAAGGCCTCCATTTCACAATAGAGCCATCTCAGTTGTGACGTCAGTGTCTAGGTAAAACGTCAAGAGTTTAACTTTGGCAGTGGGCGGCCATGTTTGGTACCGCTTTGGTTCTACGGGCAAATAGCATGGATGACGTCACACTAAGGCTTCTGAAATAGCTCTATAAGAAACTTCATATTTATGGAAATGAAAAGTGACTTTTATTTAATTTTATTCTTTTGCAGAAAAAAACGCATTTGTGACGTCACTTTCAGTGTTTAACTTTTTATGGTGTTTGTATTTGGAAAATGGCTGGATCATCACCCTACCAATTCTCAGTACTTATAGAGTAATTTCGGTTGAGAGGGGGAGTGAACTGTGTATCCCCTACGTTAGGGGCAACTTTGTACTAGAGAATACTATTTGCCCCCGGAAGGGAAGGGGAGAGGGGATATCACTAAGGTAAGAGATAGAGGGTTATGATGTTGCGGTATATGGGAAAGAAATTACTCTATTCTGACAAAGAAATACTCAAGAAATTGGGCAAGAGAGTTTAAAAATATTTATTCAACAAAAACAAGTATATAAGTACAACATTTTCTCAATAGATGTCGCCAGCGCATTATAAAACTTTCTCCTCTATTTAATAAATATCAGAAAATAATAGAGTAATGGCAGCCCATGTTATTTCCCCATAGAACTTTATACAGTCAAAGGTGGGGGGCTGCCATTACTTTACAAAAACGATCTATTAATTAAACTTTATCAACCACTTTTAACTTATTAAACTTAAGATATCCAACAGGGGCAATAGGGTCATCGGAATGTAAGATCATTTCTTTATCCTCAACTACAATCCTTTTTTTAAACAACGGACAATCCAATGTAAATGTTTCATATTCTCCACCTTCTCCACAAACATTCAACCCGTATTTTTCTTCCATTTTCAGCATATGCGGATAAATTTCTTTAATAGTTAGACCCAAATGTACCTTTGGGTCCAATCCTAACGCTGCCACTTTGATTATAATAGCATTAACGTCATTTTCAATCATTTCTTTCAAGAGTTCTGATTGTTTACGATGCCATAAATAACCTAGCATAGTAACTCCTAATCTTTCACACACGTTTTCAACTCTGACCTTTTGGTAACTGGAAAAAATTGCTCCGACACTAACAGCATCATAGTTCAATTCTTGTTTAATTTCTTTCATTAAGTGGTATAAATCTTCAACTTCATCACCAGTGGTTGGTTCTTGGTACAGTTCTCCTTTGTTCACGGCCTTACCTTTGATTGGTCGACGGAAAAGCGGTAGTTCCATCGCTTCTGCGTAGTATTGGATACCGTCGTGACCTACGCTCTGGTACATGTAGCTGTCAAGTTCTTCAGCACCAACAGGATACAGATTCGCTAAGCCTACTATTTCATGGCCTTCACGGACACATACCATCATATTGTAACAACTGTCCTTACCACCACTTACTAAAGCTAAAACTTTCATGGTTTATTAAGATTTTTGAGTGATTTTGATACAGATTTGCTAATTAAAAATTGATTTTGGTGTCGAAACTTTGCATTTAGGGTTACCGGTAACGTGGTCGTGTTGCTGTAACTGTGTAGCAGACGATTTGTTTTACATCATCCTGGTGACGTGACGCTGAAATCGATCAATGTATTTGTATTATATTTTTAATCAAATTGATTTTGTAAATGTTTAAGTAATTTATTTTGTTTAATGAAAGGATTTTAGTTAAATTAATTTTATAACCCAATTTTTAATTAAATTATACTATTTGAAAAGGTCAGACATATAGTTAGAATTTTATTTAGAACGATTACAAAGATGACGCTAGCGTATCGTGAAAACCAAGATGTGCTCGAACGATTACAAAGATGGCGCTAGCGTATCGTGAAAACCAAGATGTGCTCTAAAGTTGCAACAGAGAAAATAGTACTGGAATAGAAGGTACTATCGATGGTGGTTATTTGCGACGAACAAGATAATTAATTTTCTCTTAATATTCGGTTATGACGTCGCAACAGATAGTTAATATCAAATGAAAACCAATCAGAAGAAAGCTGTAAATGAAAGAAGAACTAAAAGCTCTTAATATCCGTGCAATGGACGTACAAAGACAGGACCTTCTATTCCATCTTTAGTTGAATTTGTTGCCCATTTTGCTTTTGCAAAAAATTACTTGTTCAGCTTGAATATTTTAATTTAATAGTTTGTCGTAATTAACTTAATTACACTAGAATTACAGACAGAAATGAGAAGAGACCACAAAACCCCTCATGCTGATGTAAATAACAAGGACAGCAAAGGTCATCGTTTTCTTTAAGGATAGTTTAGTCGGGGTCACAAGCAAGAGTGACCTTTCAACGTGGCTATTGCATTTAATGAAGACATCATAATCGACTGTAAAGTTTATTGAAAATTCAAACGTCAATACACTCAAAATATTGTGAAAAAAAATCGCAAAGGTAGAGGATGATTTTCGCGACGGAAGTTGTGCAATGTACAGGATGTCCTTAGCCCCGAGGCAGGAAGAATGGTAAGTAGTCCTTTGAATTTCACCGAATTTCCAGTTAAAAGTGTAATTTATTTAAAAATAGTGTTGAAAGAAATTAATTTCGATATAAAACTATAATTATAATTATATTATATACACGCTCATTTTCACTTTCAAAATATTTGATTAAATTGTCTGCAAAATTTTGGGCAATATGTGAACCAAAAGACAAAACTTCAAAGTTACCAGTGCATATAAGCCCTTATTGTATGAAGCTATGTCTATCGTCTTTGTTGACAAACATACCCATCAATGCTAACAACAAGTTGTCCAAACACGAGACTCTATTTTACCGCAGCAATTTTTCAAATGGGTGGTCTAATTAAAATAGACTTTGTTTATGAGGTACCTCCACGTGGAGGCCTTCTTAGGCCTAAAGTACTGACACCTAATTGACAAAATATAGTTTTCTGTGGTTGAGGTAACTGTGGCGTACGCCCACTAAAACAATCATGGTACAATGCCTCCGAACACCGGTCATGGTTCGTATTACCCGAGTAACAATCATCATACAATGTCGCAGCCGAACAACAGTCATCGTACAATACCCCGGAACAACAATCATCATAAACTTCTATCTGTCCATTTCCAGCCTCAGATGGTTCATCGATAATGGTCACATAAGGGTTCTCCGCAAAGTTACGGGTGTTAACATCGCTGTAATGATGTTGGTCCACGCTAGAGTCACGACGTAAGTCTTGAAAACGCCCTAACATGATCTCTGGCTTCTTCGCGCCTCGTGGTAAAGGACACGGTATGTGTATACGCGACACCTGTTGATTGGAATGAGAACTTGGATGTTCTGTAGAGATATCCGTATCGTTTGACCCGTAAGGTGTCGTTGAGTTTGGACCCTTTCTGTTCTTACTAAATACACATAGACACTAAGGCTTTACGATTTACCAATATGCAAATTAGTAAAGCTATGCGCAAACGGTCAGAGGAAACGACTTACGTAACAAGTACTAGAATTGTTACCCATAACAAAACAAAGCTCAGGCAACCGAGTCCAATGTACACGTAGGTCGGGTTAAAGTCTTTGCTAGGCAATGAGTAATGTTAGATCAAACCTGCGTAAGTAGTACAATATGACTTACTTGAGTTGATTGAAGTACTGGTAGGTTTTGTGGCAGTTGGTAAAATACTAGGTTCTGTGGCAATTGGTGAAGTAGTGGTAGGTTCTGTGGCAACTGGTGAAGAACTTGTAGGTTCTGTGGCAATTGGTGAAATAGTGATAGGTTCTGTGACGATTGGTGTAGTAGTGGTAGATTTTGTGGTGATTGGTGAGGAACTGGGAGGTTTTGTGGGGATTGGTAAACTACTGGTAGATTTTGTGGCGTTTGGTGGAATGCTGATAGGCTTTAGAACGATTGGTGGAATGCTGATGGGCTTTAGAACGATTGGTGGAATGCTCATAGGCTCTATAGCGATTGTTGAAATACTGTTGGGTGCTTTTGTGCTGTTCGAAGTAATTTCAGGTGAAGGGTTCGGTTCCAACGGCCCTGCCCTGCCTACGCGACTACACCAACCTGTATCAGAATGAACATATTTAAATTCTGGTTTGTAATTGTCAAGTGCCAGCATTTTTAATGTTTTTACTATAGATATAACCAGGAATGCATACAGCTAATTGGAATCATTGCGCCCCCATATATATATATCCCATGTTAATTTCTCTGCGGGTTTGGTGGGTATTCCGGACTTAAGAACTTACTATCCGTGGTCACGCCTATTAATAATTCTGGTCAACGTCTTTCTAACTGCAATTTCATTGGTTGGTACAGAAGCAACGCGAGTTATTAGGCGCGCAAGGTGCAGGCTGAGAGGTGAAAATTTCAGGGATGTTACTCTAGGAGGATACATAGTGTCATCCCTCTTCTATTATCCCCTTCTGATAAAACCAACGATAGTGTACTAAATATTAGTGAAATCGTAACTGAAGTATTAAGAGGATACAGAGTGTCATACTTCTTCTATTATCCCCTTCTAATAAAAAAGCGAAGCCCGAGTTTACTACACCCATAACCGGCTAATGGGGAAATTATTATTATTAAATCTAATTAATCGTCTTTGAACTTAAAATTAATTAGCATATTCTCACCTTTTGAAGGATGTACTATTATCACGCTAAAGATGAAGATGATAAACTTAAAATTAAATAATTTAAACATAATTATAATAATTTAATCATTATTTTGAAAACAAAGACAAACATCCAGAGCCATTCTTCGACCTCCTCTACCTCGAACTAAATGTTACGAAAGATGGTTGGTTGCGTTAAAATAAGCTTGCATTGTATTTAATAATTAAAGCTTCTAATTCTCGCCACTGCAGCTCAGTCGGAAGTCGAACTAAAGTAAGTGTACGCAATAGATTAGGGTGTGTAAGTTTCTTGACTTCCTCTCTAAAAATACTGACGAGTCACAATCGTACATCCTTTAGACCTAACCAAGAAGTGATATGTAGTTTATTAGGGAGAAGGTATAAATTCGCCACATTTCTAGCTGTCCAAACGTATAGTAGGTCCGGAGTTAATCCCCGTCTCTAAATTACAACCAGCATCTCATTGGTTCTTGAAACTCACGTCAGCGCGACGCGAATGACGAAAATCACGTATTTTCCGACTGAGAAGAGGCGAAATAGCCCGGCCTCCTTTTACGTCTTGCTTACATGTCTTCAAACAATCACTTTCAAAAAACGCAATTAAACCTCTATAACTTTAAGCATGAACGCGGTAGTAACATAAATTTAGGAATGGTCATCATGATTCAAGCATTTCAAGACGGCCATTATTACTAAAGTGGTGCCATCTACAAGTTCATTAACTTTATTCTTACTAAAATAAGAATACTAAGAATTAATTTTAAACACTCTTTAATTAAAATGGTTGATAATTAATATCTTTCGCCTTAAAATATAAACACAAATTAAGAGAAAAACGAAAGAAATGTTTTAGATCTATTGAAGAAAAATTGGGTAAAAACTTGGTCTGTACACCAAGGGTCAAAAGTGGTTGCGGCAGACAATCAAGTTTTAAAAACATATTCAGTACAGGCTGTTTCAAAAATAGTAATTATAGAACCTAAGTACAGATGGTTCTATGGAAAATTGATTTTGATTCGAAAATATAAATTCTATGACCTATTTGGCCCTAAGAGACACCCTAAACAATTAAGTTATGATTAGAGTGTGGTTAATTTAATTAGGAAACTGCTCGGGAAACTGAAGGGCAATGCTTATTCATTAAAGGGACATTGGTCAATCACTCTGACCATAACTAGTAAACGGTGTCTCTTTAGGCCAAAGAATCAACCCATGCACGGACTACAGTCGATACTTGAACACCCTCTTGGAAGTTATGGTGCTTAAGAAAAAAGTCCACAAGTTTAGTCTGCTTGAATAATTTGACTTCAGACTACATCCACGGTATATCAGTGAAGAAGTTGTCATAAAAGTTGAAAGGTCTATTATCGTTGATCAGTATGTCACGTCCACCAATTCTTGATTCGCATTCGTTGCATGTTCCTTCTTCCATGGGCCTTCCGCATCCGGAGACGCAATAAACGTGTCCATTTGGACAGCAATACCAATTTCCTTGAGGCAGACACATGGCCCTTACCACTTTCATGGTCTCTCCCTTAGTTATTTCTGAATACATGCCACCTTTAAATATCTTCAACTCTTCTTTCCAGGAATTAAAGACATCGAAATCTGCCTCTGTCATTGCTTTGCAAGATGTCAACTTTGCGATAAATTCCTTAGCTCGCTCCGTGGTAATCGTGGACCATTTAAATTCGTTGGCGAATTTTATCATCCATTGCAGACGTCTTGTTTCCACGCTTATGTCATCCAAAAATTGAACAGTTTGACGGTTGTGATTGACTTCAGTCATCTTGGAGAAAATTTTATTGGCGGACATGTTGAGGTATTTTTCAAGCGCATATCGCGTCTCGTTTTTATGGTTAACTCTATGATAATATAAAATCTTCAGCAATTCCTTCAAAATTGCTGTGTTGTTTTGAATTGCAATCAGAACATTACGCGGTGGCTGTATTTGCTGATCTGAAAGCTCATTCTTCATAGCTTGGTATATTTTCTGGACGTTGTGTCTCCAAGGAGGATAATAATGCTCAATTTTCAACAATTCGAGTCTTACCTGCCTCTGCAACTCTCTGTTTTCCTCGAGTTTTCCAAAGCACTTTTCTTTAACCAATTCGATTAGCAACAAACTTTTATTCACGTCCTTTCCGAATCTAAGATTCCTTCTAATAGGAGTTTTGCATTTTGGACACGTGATGGCTTTTATCGCCCCGCTGATTTGTTCCTGGACCCATTCCGTTAAGCCTTGGATCTCTAATACGTGGTGGCAATCTTCTAATTGCAGAAATCTCGCGTCGGGTTCGTCTTCGTTGCCGAAGAAAACGGCTTGCAATTCTTTTTTGTTGCATATGCGGCATAGTTTAGGGCAAGGTTCCCCGCATAGACCAACGCAAGGATGACTGCAGATAAGGAGTTGGTCGCAAGGATGATCGCAAGGTGGTCTGTCACAAGGTTCGCTGCACAGTTGATTGCATTTGAAGTGTTCGCATTTCCAACTGCATTGCTCGAGACACGGAGAGCAAGGGTAACCGCATAGTTGAGGACATTTCCTATGAGGACATCTATTTTCGCAAGGTCTACTGCAAGGCGGACAGCTATTCGAGCACCCAGACTTGCACGGATGGCCGCATACCAGTATTTTCTGGCATTTCATTTCGCAAACGACGTGCAATCTTCCTTGAAAGCATTGGCCACAAGTACCGCGACATTTGTGTCCGCATTTTAACTCAGTGTTGCAGATTTGAGGACAATTTTCCATTAAAGACGCCTCTTCCTTTGATTGGTAACGAAGACATTTTGTTAAGTGACCGCAAGGTAGTGTCACCTCAACTTGCCCCCGAAGACAATCCTCCACATCAACTTTGACTGATTCTTGCATACGTTTTAGTATCTCTTGACCCTGTAGCCATTCCTTAGCCAGTGGTCGTGCAAATTCAGGCTTGTCTTTATTATTATTGAGTTTTGGACGTTGTGATTGCATTTCGAGCGTCGATGCGTCATTTTCATAGGCGCGTTTCAGTTGATTACGTCTGGACTCGTTTAGAAACGGTGTTAATTCCCGAATGTATTTTAAGTAATGTAACTTAGGACAACGTGCACTCTGATCACCATCGCTGTTCTGTACAGGACACAGTGATTGGTTATTGGTCTCATTTGAGTCATTTTGATTAGATGTTCCAGGTTTTGATTCCATCATTGGGAATTTCTCAACTGTGGATTTAAAACGGAAAAATTTTGTGACTGCGAATGAAGTATTTAAAAAAAACCCGAAGTTAATTAAAGAATTTTGAAAATCAAGGGTATTAGTAGAAGTATATAATACTTCTCTTCGAGAGAAGTGTACCAACCACAAAGCGGCGGGGTTATTGTAACATGATTCTTCCTACCCAATATCATTTTACATTTGGAGAGCACAAGGTTACTAAACTGAATCATGCATACGCGATAAATAGTCCCCCCTCATCATTGCTTAACTATTTGCCAAGGCGCATGCATGCGCTTGTGGTCATATTTGTCCCACGTCAAGACAATCGAGGTTTGTGGGTTGATTGCTGAGGATTTAGTAAACACCAAACAGTTATAGAATTCACCCTATCATGGTGCAATAATTACCCATCTGAAGTTTGATGAGCGGGAGAGCAAACTGAAAGGGGTGAGCCTGGGAAGATTGATGTTACATAACTAGAGAATAAAGAGGATACAGAGTGTCATCCTTCTTCTATTATCCCCCTTCTGAAATTAGTTAATCTTTATCTACTCATTGTGTTTTCCCGCGTTAATTGTGAACGAAAACTTTGGCGCAATTTTTCAAACACATACACAAAACAACGATTAAAACGCGCCAATGTGTAGTAAACTTAGGACAATTAGTATCACGCAATTTTAATTTTTCTTGCACTGTAAAGAAATTATTCTGAAAAACTTACCTATATTTCCAGCTTTGATTATCTTCGTTAATCGAGGCTTAATTACGTTTATTTTAAGCCAAACGTCAATGTTCCCATGTTCGTCTTAATTATTTATTAAATTTCTTGTGTCGCGCAGTTGTCCCGTCCCAAGCGACGACTGTCGTTTCACGTAGTCTGGGCTTTTGAAATGTTGATTTCTAAATTGTTTTCAAGATCATAGCCCTATAATGATAATGCGTAAGTATGCAATTGCTGTCGGGGCTGATAGTATCGGTCTAGACAGCATTCGGTTATGGGAGGAGCTAAGATTCGTCAGGTAATTTATTTTCACTACCATACAGATGCAAGAAGAAATATAAAGGCTACCAATATGGCTAACAGAACCGTGAAAAGACATAAGGAGGGTGAGACGTGTTACTCAGAAAAAAATTAAAGTTCTCTATTTTTCATATGAGTCAAAATATAAGAGACTCCAGCGCCATCTAGATGAAAGCAAAATTATACTTCGTTCAAAGTTCTCAATCTTTGGTTGCAGACACTATGTAAAATGAGAAGCAAACAACCCTTACACGATCCAACCAATCTGAGAAGAGCTTTTTTGAGGTCAAAGGTTGATGGAAAATAGTACGGTCGTGAAGGTAAACGTACGCAGATGGCGGTTGACGCGATTATGTTTGTAAAGGTTTTTTTATCTAAAAGCCGGAAGGATTTAGCTACCGTTTGTTTATTAAATAGGATAGTTCTTTATTTCACAGCTGGTTGTACAAATGACGTAGTTCTAAATTACCTTATTTGTTACTACCCCATTTAAACATGTGTTTTAGATTTAATTGGATTATGAAAGGTTCGTACAAATGGGATTTATTAAATTTTTATGACAAATTAGGGTCAAAAATGTTTATAAAACAATTATTTGCGTTGCTTTTTTAAACTATTAACTATTTTCAATTCTTGGAGGAAAAAGGTGAGATGGAGTAGAAACTCCATACCTATAATGTACCCTCTGTACCCCCATCTATTGGAACGGCAACGAAATCCTCCCAGCATCCTCAGTAGTGTTTTTTTAGGGTCGTCGATGTACCCTGTGTCTTAAAATAGAAGCTAATTCATGAAAACTAGCTTCAATTCTAAAATAGCGATACGCGGCAGCACTTAACTATTCCCTACACCAACGGTAGGGGCGTGCGCGAGGTACTCTGGGAGTTCTTCCACGCTTTCATTGCCGCACGAACCTCTCTGCTCCATCTCACTACTCTAGGTGCCTATTCACACGTGCTCCCTGTACTACGGTCGTGATAGTAATCATACGCAGAGGGGGGTCAACACTATTGTGAGAGTTGAGGGGGTTCTATATTACACGGCGCGAGGAAGCTGTATTGAAGTACACTTTTTGGTTTCCTATGAACTTTTGCTTTTGTAAAGAATGCGTCTACGATATCGTTAAATTCAACTCATACTTACTTAGTTTATAATAGGTTTATGAAAAGATCCTTTACCGTTCGAAGATCGAGTAGCTTGAAATGTTGATGTTATCATTTGATAAAAGAAAGTGAAGTATTTAAAGGGATTGTTAAATACCATAATACCACGGAGCAAAACACACAGACTAGTAACGTCGTTTTGATGGACTAATTGATCACTAAATTTTAGACTGTGGTGTGAAATTTGACACAGCATAATAACTCCGAAGTATTTGGCCTATATTCATAAATTTAATAATTTATTTTTTATTTGAAATATCTACTATGTTTAGTCTTATGACGTTAGTACACTGCTATCCACTATTGGTTCTTCTACTTTTCTATCTAAATATTGTGCGGACAAGTGTTGCCAATCATTTGTGACGTCTGCAATTCAACCGCTATCTACAACAGATACTGTAAAATTCAATTATTATCATTCAGTGTCCAAACCTGCATACAGCAGATGCTCTAATAACAAATTATTGGAAACCCTGAAGCGCATGCGCAGTTAAAGTTGAGAAATTTCTCTACCCACTTTAGAGCACACTATTTATAATCTCTTGCTAATGTAAATGTAACCATCTTTTAATTTAATTTCATTGCACAAACGTTAATTAAACATTCACTACCCCTTTAAATATAGTTTAAAAAATTTCCCAATATGGCAAGATCTCTTAAAAATAATGCATTAAGAAATACATAGAAAATTCCAGAACTTTTTCAAGGTGACCTCTGTACCTAAAATTACAGTTTATTTATGGTATATGGAAAACTATTTTACTATATTTACATAATCCTAAGTTTCATGGATTGTAGTTAAAATTAAATTCGGGTTTGGGTGCTGTAGGAGGTGGTCTTCTACCGAAAGAACTCAACAATTGAGAAAATCTAGTTGTCGGTGGTTTAGGCACAACATTCTCTTCATTGGGACGTCTTTCTCGTAAAGCAGAGGCTGTATGACAATCATAGTCGTGACATTCTTCGTAAATGTGTACCTGTCCATTGTCATCATCTGATGGTTCGTCCAAAATGCGCAAATACGGGTTGTCCGGTAAGACAGGATGGTCAACGACACTGTAATGATGTTCGTCCTCTCTTGAATCGCGTGCACTGTTTGACCAATCGCGAATTATCACCTCTGTTGACTGCGAGTCACGTGGCAAAGGGTACGGAATGTTTAAATATGACAACTCTTGTTTGTAATTAGTACTTGGTTCTTCCATATTGGTGTCAGTGATGTTTGGCCAGTAATCTGTTGTTGAGTTTGGACGTTTTTTGCGCTTGCTAAAAATGCATATGCAATTATTACAAAGCCAAGATTATAGCAAGTGTATGACCAGAGGAATAGACTTACGATACAAGTACAATAATGATTACTAATGCGCAAACGAATGCCAAACAACCAAGTCCAATGTAAACGTAGTTAAGGTAAAATTCTTCACTAGGTCCAGCTGGAACTTATCCGTATAACATTTTTTTATTCAACTCCAAACCCAAACAGTCTTACATTATATCATAACTTACTTGATTTGACTGAAGTATTGGATGGTTCTGGGTTTCCTTTCAATAAAATAATTTTAGGTGCGGGGTACGGGACTCCTCCTTTAGCTTATTTGAAATAAATAAAATAATAGTAAATAAATTAAATTGATTAGTATTTTAACCTACAAGTTTATCTCATGTTGTTTGTAACATGTGTTTCCCAAAGTTTTCTAATTAAAATTACCACGTGGCTTAGACGCTTCATTACAAAAAGGGTAACTATAGGACATTTTGATGTAAGGGACAGCTTTTAAATTTTATGATTTAATTGTTTTGTGGATGACCCCTTCAAGTTAACTAAGATACTGAAAGACAATAGCAGAAGTTCATATCTTCCATAAGTTTGTCACTGGTTTATGAGAGCTTGTCATGAAGTGACGTTGGTCATAGATTCAAGGTAAAGCGACATACGCCTGGTGAGGCGCTGCTATCAATGGCTTAGTAATGCAGACTAAATAGGAGCTAGATGGAAGTCCTGCAAAATTAACTAACCGAGTGTAGGGCTTCAATTCTCGCTTGTCGTTCTCGAACTAGTTATCTCGAGCTGTAAGTCTCTAGCATTACGAAGCATAGGAATTGTCATACTTATGGAACATATCTTATAAACTTATGTTAATAGTGTTAATAGGATTGAAAACCATTTGAAAACATTTATGTACTTTCATTCGTGAAGACTTCAACTTCGCAGAGTTTTAGCAATTGAAGATTAGTATAATCGCCATTCTTGTTTTGGTTTTGGTAATCTACGTAAACTTTGTTTCCTTTGGTGTTTTCAGGGCAAGTGAAAACCCGACTTTGAACCAATATGGATTCATCAACTATTTATTTAATAAAGTTTAAATGTAATTGGCATGGCAATCGGTTAAGCCTTGGATTTAATTACCTTTGTATGTTATAGTTCTAATACACTCAATACTGCTATACAGTATTGGTGAAGCATCGGGTGTAGAAATGACGTAAACTGATAGTTTTGGATACTTCGATGTCACCTTTTCTGGTTAAAGAAGCCGAAAGACTTGTTAGAAATTTTAAAAAGGGGGAGGGGCCAGGTATCGTCTGCTTAATTGGTTGAATTCTCACAGTAAGGGCCGGAAATAAGGATATGTTTCCAGTGACATATTTATAGGACATTGTCCATTGGAGTGTGCAAAAATAGAGTTACATCTTCATAGCCAAGCTGTCAAAACTTCGAAAATGTTATTGGTCAAAATGTCCAGTGACCCCCTTAGATTAAACAAAAAAATTATGGGACATTTTAAAAATTTATCGGACAGTGTCCAGTGTCCTGTGCTTATTTCCGGCCCTGCTCACAGACTGAGAGAGGTAAGGTTAGGTAGAAAGGTAAAGAGGTTCGATTTAGCAGACGCTACTAAAAGTAGTCCTCGTTTTTAATACTAATTAAATGCTAATTATTTTGTAATGAGAGATTATTTATTTATTTTAATATTTTTAATTTTGTATTTAGAAAATGGCCGTTCTTTTAAGGCATAATGTTATGTTACCTTAACCTTTCCATTAAAAGCAAAAAAGAAACAGAATAGACAAAAATTTATTTTAGAATCATGGAAAATTTACTTAGAGAAACCGTAATTCGAAATCCAGAAACGTTTTTACTGGAGTCAATATTTCCCAACCAGCGTAAGTCGTAGGGAAACGGTGCGATTTCGAAAAATGGAATCATGGCACAAGTGGAATAATTTAAGTCTACTGCCAGACTAGGCACCTGGTCTTTATACGTGCTAGTTTGAGTCACATTTTCAACCAACATTCTCGAACCTGCATCATTGCGAACCAGTCAATTGCAAGGCAGATCTATGTAATCGCTTCACTATAGTAATTGTCAGCCCTGCCTACGTTAATCAAGGCCTGTGCGTAGGCAACGCTGTCGGTAACCAGTGTCAAACTAATAAAAATATATATAGTCACAACAAACCGCAAATCGGAACACTTCCAGTCCAAGTACCATTGACGCAAGTTCTGTATTTATCTCCAAAGAGTTGATTGACCTTTGGACACACATAAGCAATCTTGGACAAATGAGGGTGTATAGATCCTTCATTGTCAAGTGCAGTACACCCAGAGTCAGCTAATTAAGGGATTTATTACAATTAAATTTAAACAATCTGAGTTGATAGACCATTTCTCTGTATCTAAAAGGAAAAGACGCGGGGTAAAACTTTGCCTTCAATCTCGCTTTTTGGCGCCTGCGCTGTAATCTCTTTGTATCATGAAATTGCGCCATGTATCAACCCCCTGTACGTCACGATACTGAGGGTTGCCTACGTCGAAATGGTCTATAGAAGCAACACCTGACGGAGTGCGTGGGAGGCTAGCCGACTCGCACTGCCTCTAGCGGTGCATCTAGGCGTGAGGGAAATAACCCAAGAAGGTGATCACCCTCGCCCTTTCAGTTTTTGCATCTCTTATGGTAGTAATGAAATAGTCTATTTCATCTAACAACAGCGTATTCTCACCTTTAAAAGCACTTATATGTAATACAGACATAATGCTGATGATAGTTACGATACATTTGTAATTAAAAATTTTAACAAACATTACAATCATTTGGATAAATCACTATTTTGGAATAATTCCCGTAACATTCTCGACGGGATCTGCCTCTTGAAGTTGAGAAGTCGCTTATAACTCGGAAAAGGAAGTGAAAGTCTCGTTTTGATTTCCGGTGTCATTGTTTTCTCTGTAAATGTTTACGCAATTCTAACTTTAATGGAAGCATAAGTTGATATGATATGTTCCTCCATAAGTTTGTCACTAGTTACAAACTGGACCTTGCCATGATGTGAATGATGTAGGTCATAGATTCGAGGTGAGGCACTGTCAAAGGCTTAGTAATGCAGATTAAATAGGAAGATGGAAGTCCTGCAAAATTAAATAACCCAATGTAGGACTTCAATTCTCGCTTGTCGTTCTCCAGCTAGATCGAGCTGTAAGTCTCTAGCATTACGAACTGTATAAGTACTACGTAACATATCTTAGAAACTTATGATGAAAGGAATGTACAATGGCCTATTTTGGGGCGCATCAAGAACTACTTTTTGTAGTAGTGGAACTATTTCGTAATTGGGAAAATTCACCTGACTGTAAGCGTGTTCAAAGTCTCCACGAATCGGCGAATAGAGTCAACGGGAGTTCGAATGCCCATAGACCATTTCGATGTAACCCCCCCCCTTTTTTGGCAACACCCTGTATATTTGTTCAAATGCTCTTGAAATCTTCCAAATTTTCTAAATTATATTTGGAAATTCAGTCGATTAACTTCAAATACATCTGCATACCCCTTTCCGCACCATTGCACCGATAAATTCCGCCAGAGTACACCACACACCCTATTGAAATTTATTAATTTTTTTTTGTTCAATATCTCAACCCTCTCTCTCTCATACACAAAAGCGATTAACCACAGCTGCTTCGAACCATGAGTACCACCAACGAAAGAATGCATAAATAGTAGTATGTTTTTAAAGCTTCAAGGCTAGGAGAGAAGTGAGATGGAGAAAAAATCTTGGAGGAACCAGCTTAACTGGAGACGAAAAGTGGGTGTGACATGTAAAGCAGCAATAATTACCCACTATGCTTTAGTTTACATGGGCTTAAGATTGCAGCGCCCTCTATCGGATTCCTCACTTTTTAGCCACGTCGTATGTGTGAACATTAAAGAAAAAAACCTCGATAATTTTGTCCACTAGATGCCACCTAAGGAGTAAGTCCACGCTAACGCAAAGTATGATGGGTGTTTTAAACTGCCAACCATTGGTGCAACACAAGCTGCATTCCTTCAAGCTGGCTCCTTCAAGAAAAAGTGTTCGTGGGCCAGGTGTGGCGGCAATGAGTCTCCCAGAGTACCTTGCACACGACCTTACCTTTGGTATAGGAGATAAGTGCTGCCATCTAGCGCCATGTAAAAATCGAATCTAGTTCTAATGAATTAGCTTCTATTTTTAAGACACAGAGGGCGGAGTCGTCAACGTTTCCGTACCGTACGACCCTACCAAAACGCCATAAACTGAGGATGCTGGGAGGACTTCGTTGCCGTTCCCTAGATGGCGGTACAGAGGCTACTTTATAGGCATGGAGATTACTACTCCATTTCACCTCTTTCCTCCAAGCTGTCGCACCCATATAAAAATTCTTCAACTACCCACGCCTTGCTGCGAGAGGCTTCTGATGTGAACTTCGGTGAGAGTTATAAGCTTTTGATACCATCAGGACCAGTCAGCATTGAAGTTAATTTCTTTTTTTTTTCTGATTCTACGTTTCATACTCACGTTATCAACTCCTGATTACGCTTATATTAAAAAAAAATTGTCCACTGGTTGAATTGAATTTGTCCCTTCCCCATACCATCCATACCCAAAAACCAATTCATTTTTTAGCGTCAAACCCAGCGACAATACGGCGACAGGGGTATTGTAGTTATGTCCCTTACATGTAGATAAAGTTCGGATATCATAGGCAAGGGATGCCGCGCTCTCGAAAGGGGGGATGAAATGTCTCCATTCTGACCCCTACACATCTTTTCCCCGAAACTTCTTTACTGCTCTTGAAAAATCCCCATCCCATTGGTACAGTCACATCCATGACTTTCATCTTCCGTTAGGGTCTATTTCCAGCCCTCTCGTTGCAATTTTCTAGAAGTTACTTCCACACAAATTTACTCGACTCAAAAGGTTCCGGTTGTTTCTAAAGTTAGGTTTAGCCTTTTTCAACTATTTTTATGGCGTTTGAAGCCGTTGTTAGGTATTTACAGTCGTTAGAAGAATGTACTGATGATAATTTTACTCAATTACCAACGCAAAATGTTACAGTAAGTTTTAATCAAGTTTATTTTATTAAGTTTTTAATTTGGGGATTCGCAAGTCCAAGTTTTTCTGTTAAATTTTATACGGGATTGGAAAAAGTCTGTAAGGTTTTTGGCGGATTTTTTTGATGCTGAATGCCGCTGGGAGATCAAATTTACGAGCACGTGCAGAGACCATGTTTTTTAGGTGCGGTTTTAATGTTGGGGTTGGTGGTAATATTGAATTTAAGAAGAGAGTTTTGATGCTGTTGTGGTGGTGGTGGTTTGCTGTGTTCGGAGATGTATCATGTAAGGGTTGATTAGTGTATTTTGAGATAAACGGGTTGATATTTGCTGTATTTTGAGGTATAAGAGTTGATATTTGTTGTATTTTGAGATACAAGGGTTGGAAATGGGGATGTTTTCTGAGATTTTAAGCGTTGATAGTTGCTGTATTCTGAGATATTATAATATAAGTCCTCTGTTTTGAGATAAGGGTTGGAAATGTGCTGTATTCTGAGATATAAGGGTTGATAATTGAGCTGTATTCTGAGATTAAGGGTTGGAATTGTGCTGTATTGTGAGATATAAGGGTTGGAATTGTGCTGTATTGTGAGATATAAGGGTTGGAATTGTGCTGTGTTCTGAGATATAAGGGTTGGAATTTTGCTGTATTCTGAGATATATGGGTTGACAATTGCTATATTCTGATATATAAGGGTTCGAAATGTGCTGTATTCTGAGATATAAGGGTTAAGAATTGTTGTATTCTGAGAGATAAGGGCTAAAAAATGTCATAATCTGAGACATAAAGATAGAAAAATGCCGTGATCTGAGACGTAAGGGTAGAAAAATGTCGTAATCTGAGACGTAAGGGTAGAAAAATGTCGCAATCTGAGACGTAAGGGTAGAAAAATGTCATAATCTGAGACACAAGGGTAGAAAAATGTCATAATCTGAGATATAAGGGTAATTTGAAACATAATTCCTGAAAAATGTAATAGGTATTCCGTGATACAACCGAACTGTTAAAATGTAAAATTGTATTATGGTCTTTTCCTATATTGTTTTGTCTTCATCCTGTTATGTGGTGGGTGGATAGGAGTTGGCAGGGAGAAGGTTTTTGCTCGTCTCCTGGTTAACGTTATGAGGCCCCTTTCATATCAGAAAAGGTTGTGGCTTATGACATAACCTCTGTAATAACATCTTTTGAAATCAAATCTTTTTCACTCCGCAAAACCGAAAAGAACCTCAGGTTTAGTCCTTTTTAAGAAAAGGTTACAAAAACATTTTGTTACGTCAAGTCTCTATAGAAAGTAGAGACTAAAGAAGCGTTAAAAAGCAGTCTGGATTTTAAACTTCATAAAATCAGCTGTTTTTGACCTAAAAATGAATAAAATAGCCCAAAAATAGGCCTTGATATTGTGCTATTTTTAGTATTTCAAAACTATTATAATATTTATAACAGATCAAACAATTTAAATAGACTTAAATAATTAGAGCAGTAGACTTAACTAATTAGAGAAGTAGACTTAACTAATTAGAGAAGTAGACTTAACTATAAAAATTAGAGAAGTAGACTTAACTATAAAAAATTAGAGCAGTAGACTTAACTATAAAAAATTAGAGCAGTAGACTTAACTATAAAAAGTTAGAGCAGTAGACTTAACTAATTAGAGCAGTAGACTTAACTAATTAGAGCAGTAGACTTAACTAATTAGAGCAGTAGACTTAACTAATTAGAGCAGTAGACTTAACTAATTAGAGCAGTAGACTTAACTAATTAGAGCAGTAGACTTAACTAATCAGAGCAGTAGACTTAACTAATCAGAGCAGTAGACTTAACTAATTAGAGCAGTACACTTAACTAATTAGAGCAGTAGACTTAACTAACTAGAGCAGTAGACTTAACTAATTAAAGCATTAGACAACAAATTAAATCAGTAGACTTAACTAATTAGAGTAGTAGACTTAACTAATTACAGCATTAGACTTAACTAATTACAGCAGTAGCCTTAACTAATGAAAGGCAAAGCATCATAGAAGGTGACATTTCAAACAAAACAGGTGTTTTTCTGATCTATTCCATGTAAACTTCGCGTAGTTTTCATATTTATTAACCAATTTTAGAATTATTAATCTCATATCAAAGCTATAAAAAGGGTTTATCCCAATATTATGCTTAAATAATGATCATTTTAATGTGCCCCACACTTTAAGCTCAAATAATTTGGTCAAAAATATGCTTATTACGTCACTTTAATTCTCCGTACTTTGTAGCAAAAGGGGGGCAAATAGCAGACGACGTTAAAATTCAAACCCTACTAGCCAACGGCGCGTCTCTATCCCCCGTCCGTTTCCCGCCCGAAGAAAAGTTTTCTCCTTTCGGAATTCGGACTCTCGAGTCTCGACGACCGGAGAGATTCAGTATTAGCTTTTTGTCGATCGCGAACGGTTGTCGGAAAGTTTACGGCGCGTTTTTCCTGTCAATTTTTTGTTAAAAGTGGTGTGAACAGAGTGTTTTGTGCATTTTTCAAGCATTTTGGATTACTTTTTTGTGGATTTAAACAGAGGATAATCGAACTAATTGGGTGAGTTTAATTTTTAAGCAAGATTAATTTGTTTCGGAAAGTTTTGGGAACAACGTTAAGCCTTGGTCTATCACGTTGGAGTGTTTGGGCGCTATTTTCGAAACGTTTTTTATGTCAGACGGAATGGAATATTAACTAAAACTTCAATGTGATTAGACATGTTCTATTGTTTACAAGATTATTAAGCCTAATTTTATTATGGTTTTGTTAATAAATCGGAAATATTAGTAGTAAAGATGTGGTTATTGTAAATCACGTTTGAAAGGGGTGATAATATGGCCGGTCCAAAATTGTTGGTATAGAGTGCTGTCAGTTGTGACGTCAGATCCAAGGTGAAACGTCACGAGTCTGCCTTTAGCAATGGGCGGCCATGACTGTTACCGTTTTTTATTTATGGGAAAACAGCATGGGTGACGTCACACCGGCGCTTCTGACAGCACTCTATAGTTATAAGTTAGTTTGCATCGCAAATGAAAGCCAAAACAGGGATTTTATTACAGTTAAACATTTATTTATCAACGAATTAGTGATTAAGTATGTTGCAAATAGGTAATTTTTGACACGATCTTATTGTGTTTTTTTGGGGCGGGAAACGCAATTATGCGCCTTCTTCAACAAAACTAAGGGCAAAGGCGCGTAAATTGTCCAATAACGGGCGACAAATGAGGCGCGTTTATGCACGAGACAGTGCTTTATGAGAACAAAGCGGGTAAAGTTTGAACTTCAGCCCTTGCACGGTGAAAATTAAAGACAGACGGCGTAATTTTCGGTAGCCGGTGACGTAAGCTCGCCTATTTTTGGCCTATTCTTTTAACTTCGTAAGCCCGAAAGTGTGCAATTCCTGTAAATTAGGGTTAGCACGAACCATGAACTTATTACGTATTAAATATATTATGAAACTTTAATTAGTTATGGAGTATAAGTAAATACGTTTTAATTTAGTCGACGCATGCGTATTCGTTATATTACAACATTGATACACGTTAGGCTTAGCGATATTAAGGGAAGGATAGGGTATGGCACGAATTGTTAAAGTTACATAAATTTGCTTTTAATTACGCATTGGCGTCATACTGTGTCTTGGAATTTTATGGGATGAGTTCGTTTCCTACGAAGAAGTAATTGGTGTAGAACTAATATAAAGAAAAATACTTTGAAGAAAAAAAGAGGGGGACTAAAAACGTAGTAAGGAGAGAGTAGGGTCTTCTAAAGTAATGATTATATTCTATCTCGAGTATTTAATGATATTAGGATGAATTTTTTAAATTGGCCCAAGAATATTGTACTGCAGGATGAATGTTATATATATTTGAGAAAGTTGTTCGTTTGTTTCTTATTTATGATACAAACAGTCGCAATTACTTAATTTCTCAATTTGATTAATTAAACAACACTATTGAAATTAAGGTAATTTATTATTATTAGAACTGGTTTGATTTAGTTATTTTCAAGGTCAGAACGTAGGTGAACCCCAATAGCTGTTCTAGACGCTTAACAATTTAGATTTTTGATTAATTAACCCCTAATTAAGCGTGATAATTTTTATTGAAAATGAAAGTTGTTTAATACAACATCATGATTGCGGATATTTGACGTTCGATACGGGTGGACCCAACGATTATTTTGCATTCATTGTCTATATAGACCTAGTATAACGTGAAATATATGGGGAAATTACAGGGGTTAAAGGTCAAATCGGGGGGGGGATAAATTTGGTATTAGAGGGTGAAGGTATATTGTGGTGTAAAAGCAGGGTTCATACAAACCTGGAAAACAGGGAAAAATCAGGGAAATAAATAGTTGACAAAACCCTCAGGGAAATTTCTAATTTTTAGTAAAATTCAGGGAAATTTGCGTCAAACAGCTTCCGAGTAATTAAGCAAAATGTTCATAAACATACCCTCCATAGGATTAACATTACACTATACTTTTGAGGCTCATAACTCTCAGTCTGGTTCTACTAGAGATAAGGGGATGTTCTTAGAGTATGTTATAACCCTATTTGCCCCCCCCTCCTTCGTTAACATTTGCTCCATAGGAGACTCCATATACGGGAAAAACCTGGAAAATTCAGGGAAGTATATGGGGAAAAACCTGAAAATCTGAGGGAAATTTGTTTTCCAAAAGTTGTATGAACCCTGTGAGGGTTAGGTACTGTTTTCGAGGTACGTTTTGAGTGTTTTAGCGATGACCCCTTATATTTAATTAGCATTATCTTTCAGTTTCTTTATTAAATTTAAGGGGTCATCCGTAAAATACAAAAAATCATGAAAACAACGGCAAGATGGCGATAGAAGTTTCATTTTCGACTCAAAATCGTATAAAGAACATCCCCATTAATTTAATTATCAGACTTATCATAAACACCCTGTATATATAGAACCTTTTATAGAAAGTAGTTCATTATTCATTGATAGATGGTGATAACTCATGGTATCAGGATATATTCGTATTTTACACCCTATGGGGGTGCCACTAAATGTATATATATATATATATATAAACGAAACTCGAATTTTGAAGATGGTTTATGCGGCCGGCCGCCTGGTTTTTCTTTTAGACTCTTAAAGATCTTTGAAAACGAGGGACGTCGAATCCTTAAATTAAATGAAGTCGTATTAAATTACTTAAAAGGGGGACTACTCGATCGTCCTCACTCGCCTCTGGGGGGCCTGACCATTCTTCGATTTATTGAACATATTTTATCTCATTTCTGGGCACGAAAAGTTGAAAAGTTTAATGGTGAAAAACCGTTATTAACCTTGTCCGGTTTTCTTACTTTATTTTTAATTTATTTTTGGTAAAACTGTATTTTCTGGAATTTCTTATTTTTTTTTTTTTTTTTTTTCAAAACGGTTGAATTGGTTTAATGTGCGGTTTTAATTTAATCGATTTGAACTTGTAGAAAGATATTTAAGTTGGAATTTTATTGGGGTAAGACGAATAAGGGGAGCAGTCCTATAATTTCTATGAAATCCTTTTATATTTTTGAACCTGTCCTATATTATCCTATAATTTCATGAAAGGTCCGATAACATCATATATTTTAGACTTAGAAATATATTTAAATTGGGATTTTATTGGGTATCATGAGTAAGGGCAGCGGTCCTATAATTTCTATGAAATCCTGTGTTTTTGAACTTGTCCTATATTATCCTATAATTTCATGAAAGGTCCTATAACATCATATATTTTAGACTTAGAAATATATTTAAGTTGGGATTTTATTGGGTAACTTAATTAGGTAAAGGCAGCAGTCCTATAATTTCTATGAAATCCTACATTTTTGAACCTGTCCTATATTATCCTATAATTTCATGAAAGGTCCGATAATATCCTATAATTTTGGACTTAGTTTGGGAAGTTTTCGTTTATAGTTTAGCATCAAATTTATCCTAAAATTTAGTTATCTCTTTTATGATCGTGATCACATTTGACTAGACATGTCCGAAATTGCTTCAAAGGCTCGCTCAGGATTTTTAATTATATTATATCATTTAATTTAATTAAGTTCCTATGAATTTATTTTCAAAGTAAAATCCAATTTATTATTTTATTTTTACATTTTTCTGCATAGTTTAAGCCAAAGTAGTATTATATATGATCATAATTTTTATTCCTATATTTTCCTATAAAAATACATAATTGTTTTCTCCTATAAAATCCTATAATTCGAGAATTAAAATCCTTTTTTTTTATAAAGAATTTAAATTTTGGGCTGGACTCCCTTCTGTGTAGATCATTAATAACAAAGAAACAAACAATTTTCTTAAAGATTCATATAAGATAAACACTTAGTACAAATTTAATCATTATTTTTTACGCTAATCAAAATTTAAAAATTATGAATATAAAATAATCTAGTTCAACCATTTATATTAAGAGAATGTAAAAATTAATAAAATCGTGGAATATTTGGTCTACTCTATAATGAAATTGCAATTGCATTTTTCCATATTAATGGATTTAGATAACTAGAAATTGTCCTCCTTGCTGTCTGGGTCGCTACTTAGTATTTTTCTTTTTACTGAGAAAAGAAAGCTAGATGTCTTTTTCTTTTTTTTTTAAACGGAATAACCGGTTTGTTTTTTATGTTTTTACGGTTTTTACCAAAGTCCGTTGCGCTGATTTGTGTATTTCTTTCGCTCGAATGTTTTTTGGTATCATAAATTTCCCAGTCTACCACTCTCTTCTAACTTTAGTCTGAGACTGCGTCAATTCCGAGGGGATAATCACTATCAGTATCTCTCTCTCTCGGTTCAACGATATCCCTTCAGTGCATTCAAGAGCTATCTGCCGTGCACACCGATTACTTTGAGTGAGAGCAGGGTTCAAACTGATTATTTAAAATGTCTTTTGACACATAATTTTTCGTAAAATTCAGGGAAATTTATATAATTTTCCCTAAAACTCGGGATAACATCAGAATTTTAGATTTTGTCGTAAAATGCGGGGAAAATTGGGAAATTTATTGTTTTTCGAAAAGTTCAGGGAAAATCCAAGGGAATATATAATTTTTAGACAAATTCAGGGAAATTTATTTATTATTTTTCGTAAAGTAAGTTATGTGAATCCTGTAAGAGTGGCAGGCCCCTCGGCGAATCCCAGCCCCGTGATTTCATTTAGAACCATTTTCTTTTTTGACTGGATGCTGATATTTTGGTAAAGTTAAAAAAAAAAAAAAAATACAGGTCTGCATTTTTCAATGGTTTTCATTGAAAATTAAAGTTGTTTTTAAATAGCATTCAATAGCTTTGAAGTGAAATTATGAGTTTCCAAAATTAGAGCTATTTACTAACCTAATGTGTCATCTTCTGTATATAGTACATTTGAATGTTAGAGTGAAATGTGTGTTTCTAAATTTTAGAGTTGAATGCAAATTGAGGGGTCAAGTAACTCAGAAGTAGAAAGTATTAGTGTAAGACAGGGTTCGTATGAATATGGAAAATAGAGACGATATGGGGAATATTAGATTATTGGTGACCAAAAAATCGGGTATATTTCTGTGTGTTAAATGGGAATTTTCATTTTAAAATTGCATTAACAAAAAAGTCAAGAATATCAGGGAAATTGCGTTGGGAGAAAAAAGTCAGGAATATCAGGGAAATTGCGTTGGGAGAAAAAAGTCAGGAATATCAGGGAAATTGCTCTGGGAGGATAAAAGTCGGGAATATCAGGGAAATTGCTCTGGGAGGATAAAAGTCGGGAATATCAGGGAAATTGCTCGGGGAGGATAAAAGTCGGGAATATCAGGGAAATTGCTCGGGGAGGATAAAAGTCGGGAATATCAGGGAAATTGCTCTGGGAGGATAAAAGTCGGGAATATCAGGGAAATTGCTGTGGGAGGATAAAAGTCGGGAATATCAGGGAAATTGCTTTGGGAGGAAAAAAAGTCAGGAATATCAGGGAAATTGCTTTGGGAGGAAAAAAAGTCAGGAATATCAGGGAAATTGCTTTGGGAGGAAAAAAGTCAGGAATATCAGGGAAATTGCTTTGGGAGGAAAAAAAGTCAGGAATATCAGGGAAATTGCTTTGGGAGGAAAAAAAGTCAGGAATATCAGGGAAATTGCTTTGGGAGGAAAAAAGTCAGGAATATCAGGGAAATTGCTTTGGGAGGAAAAAAAAGTCAGGAATATCAGGGAAATTGCTTTGGGAGGAAAAAAAGTCAGGAATATCAGGGAAATTGCTTTGGGAGGAAAAAAAAGTCAGGAATATCAGGGAAATTGTTTTGGGAGGAAAAAAGTCAGGTATATCAGGGAAATTGCTTTGGGAGGAAAAAAAGTCAGATATATCAGGGAAATTGCTTTGGGAGGAAAAAAAGTCAGATATATCAGGGAAATTGCTTTGGGAGGAAAAAAGTCAGATATATCAGGGAAATTGCTTTGGGAGGAAAAAAAGTCAGATATATCAGGGAAATTGCTTTGGGAGGAAAAAAAGTCAGATATATCAGGGAAATTGCTTTGGGAGGAAAAAAAGTCAGATATATCAGGGAAATTGCTTTGGGAGGGAAAAAAGTCAGATATATCAGGGAAATTGCTTTGGGAGGGAAAAAAGTCAGATATATCAGGGAAATTGCTTTGGGAGGAAAAAAAAGTCAGATATATCAGGGAAATTGCTTTGGGAGAAAAAAAAAGTCAGATATATCAGGGAAATTGGGGAAAAAGTCAGATATAGAAGGGAAATTGGGGGAAAAAGTCAGAAATATCAGGGAAATTGCTTTGGGAGAAAAAAGTCAGAAATATCAGGGAAATTGCTTTGGGAGAAAAAAGTCAGAAATATCAGGGAAATTGCTTTGGGAGAAAAAAGTCAGAAATATCAGGGAAATTGCTTTGGGAGAAAAAAGTCAGAAATATCAGGGAAATTGCTTTGGGAGAAAAAAGTCAGAAATATCAGGGAAATTGCTTTGGGAGAAAAAAGTCAGAAATATCAGGGAAATTGCTTTGGGAGAAAAAAGTCAGAAATATCAGGGAAATTGCTTTGGGAGAAAAAGGTCAGAATTATCAGGGAAATTTCTTTGGGAGAAAAATTGTCAGAAATATCAAGAAAAAGCAATTGTTTTCATAATCGGGGATTTTTCTAAATTATTTTTGCGTAATCGCGGAAAAATATTCTTTCAAACCTCCAATTTATATGAAAAAATTATACCGTTACAGCACTAAAATCATTATTTAGACTTCTTTGTTCTTAATCATAACAATTAGTACACACAATTCTCCCATAACAAACCTTAGAGGAAGCTTAATTCGCAACCAAAGCGACCCTCTTGTCCGGTTCTTTTGGCCCACTTGTGGGCGAAGGTGCGAACGAATTCAGTTGAAATTATCCTATTCTAGAAAGACTAGAAGAAGAAACTTCAAAACATTTTTCTGTAAAAAATAAAGAAAAGGGTTGCCATGTAACTAAACTTCCATTGGGCGTTGTCTTAAAATAAACGTCGTGGTTTTATTTCTGTTTTTCTTCTTTCAAATCTTCTTTTAAAATTTAGAACTAGTTCGCAGAAACACCTTTCTACGTACCTTATACCAAAAATTCTAATTTTTTTTCAAAGAAATCATAGACATGTAAAAAGTTTTTATTTCATTTTATATTAATTTTAGTTTTATATAAAATCTTTTCAAACCTTTTTGTGGATGGATTCTCTGATAAGAATCCGGGAAAGATTTTTATTAGTTTTATTAGTTAGTTTAGTTTATAGTTTAAAGGACCAATGACGTCGTGTCTAGTTTTGGAAGAAAGGTGTTTTGTTACCTATCGACTGATTGATTGGATAGGGCTTTAAATGTACCAGTCCCCCCATTTTAACGTCTTTGGATATCCAAGAAGCGATATCTACTTTACTAAGGAGATGGTGTAAGGTGCCTAAGTATTCGTGCGCCATAGTGTCCCAGTCCCCCTTTCAAAATACAAGGGGGGGGGACGTAAAAGGAGGCCGGGCTATTTTGAGCCTCTCCTCAGTCGGAAATTATGACTGTAATTTTCGTTATTCGCGTCGCGCTGACGTGAGTTTTCAAGAACCAATGAGATGCTGGTTGTAATTTAGAGGCGGCGGGGATTAACTCCGGACCTACTATACGTTTGGACTGGAGATAAAGCTGGAAATGTGGGGGCGAATTTATACCTTCTCCCTAATAAACTAGATATCACTTTTTGGATACATCGTGTCTTTGAAAATAAGCACCGACTTATGAAAGGGTTATTATTTATTTCAAATTAGTATTAAATTTTAAGCCACATCTTAACCCTAACTTACTACTAATTAATAACTAGTGGTTATTAGTATGAACTCCCAAACATCGATTGGCCCCTAACACAGGGTAATTCTAACCTCAAGCTCAAAGACAATGATTGATTTCTAATTAAATACTCTGAATGCAATCTTAACTCGAAAACAGTGTCCCTTGTGGCCAACAAAATGGAGATAGAAGTTAAGACATTTTCGACTCAAAATTGATTTCCCAAAGAACATCTAAATCATCCTTAACTTATGCCACCACCAACCAGACTTCTCAGAAACAGCTTGGGAATACTGAGAATATTTTTTGGGTCTTAGTAGTCCAAACTTTCTACTCTTAATTTGTTTCTCATTTCTTCTGTCGTTGCACCTTTCTAGTACTTCCGGTTGCAATAATTTCTAACCCTGGAAAGTGTAGGTTTTAAATCTTGGCTACTATCACCTGTTGAAGGTTTTTTTACTTATTTTCTAACCAGGTGGTTTTTTTATTAGAAATTTTATGGGTTTTGTTTTTACTTTTAAATATATCCTTCTAATTAGGCTTAGCAATGTCATTTAAATAGACTTCTATAAATTAAAGTGCCATTTAAATTTAAAATTGGTCACTAAAAAGCTTCAAATATCAGGGATTTTTTTTTTCGATTTGAAAAAGCTAAGGCAATCACATTTGATTCCCATAAACTTTTCATCATTAAATAATTATATTTAACTTCAAGGCCATTTCCATATTTTTTATAATTTATATTTCGCCTATAGGCCAAAAGAGTTATTCTTTTTTTTTAATTAAGATAAGACTTAGTATATTTTTTATGTTAATATTTTTAAAGACAAAAATTCGAAATCGTAGGAGCTCTGTCGTCTGGAAACCACGCCTCCTAATTTGAATATGATAATTAAAAAAAAAAGAGTTTTTTCTTTAAATGTAATATTAATGCGTATGACTGTCTACTTAAATTAGAGGTTGTCGTGAAGGTTGACTTAACTTGACGTTTGAATTCTTGTTGTGTAGGATGTTTTGAATGATTAATTAGAACTAATTAAAGAAATATATAAAGAGTTTCATTCAGTTGGGCCTAAATTAAGTTAGACTTGTTATGAAGTTTCTTTTCGAATTGTTATAGTTAATACGCCATGTAATTTGTTTAGGTAATATTTATTATATTATGTACATTGTTTATTTTTTTTTAATTTGAACGAATTATATTTAATTTTTTAAATTAACTGAAGATTCGTGCTGAGACTTAAATCATTCATTAATCATTATAGCATTGATCGATTCGAGGTTAATTTACCTCTTTATCGGTTAATAAGCGGTCGATATCGTTTTTATTGGAATAAATTATCGGAGTTTAAATAGTTGGTCGCTAATCGGTAAAAATCGGTTGACATATATGTCATTTCGGATAGATAATCGGTCAATAATTGGTTAAAATCGGTTGACATCTGTTTCATTTGGGATAAATAATCGGTCGATAATTGGTATTAATCGGTTGACATCTGTTTCATTTGGGATAAATAAACGGTCGATAATCTTTAAAAATCGGTTGACATCTGTTTCATTGGGATAAATAATCTGTCGATAATTGGTATAAATCGGTTGACATCTGTTTCATTGGGATAAATAATCGGTCGATAATTGGTATAAATCGGTTGACATCTGTTTCATTGGGATAAATAATCGGTCGATAATTGGTATAAATCGGTTGACATCGCTTTCATTGGGATAAATAATCGGTTATGTCACTAAGTTTATAATAATCGGTCGATAATCGTTAAAAATAGATTGGTATCTTTTTCATTTGCATAAATAATCGGTTGTCTAGTAGATTTTAAATGATTCGGTCGATAATAGGTTAAAAATCGGTCGATAATAGGTTAAAAATCGGTCGATAATCGGTTAAAAATCGGTCGATAATCGGTTAAAAATCGGTCGATAATCGGTTAAAAATCGGTCGAAAATCGGTCGATAATCGGTTAAAAATCGGTCGATAATCGGTTAAAATCGGTCGATAATCGGTTAAAATCGGTCGATAATCGGTTAAAAATTGGTTTCATATACATCGAGTATATAAAACTCAAATTTTACTATATTTCATTAAAAATAAGTCCTTTAATAACACATTCTAATTTGATTACGTATTAACACGCAGTATTGTGTTTTACTTACTATTCTTATATATAACAAGGTTGTTTTTAAAATGAACTAATATCAGTGTCATACATTAAACTACAGTGTACAATTAACATTAGGTACCATAAACCGGATCTCTATTCGTGTCTTCGTGCTAAATGCGACCTTGTGTCTCGTGCCTTTAACCACAAATGCCATAAAACCATGCATGATTTCAACATTTTCATAACTAACAAGTTGAATGTTTTGGCCGGGCACTAAAAAAACGCGTTTCTTATCCTTCTTCTGCTAAAGGTGCCAGTCTGGCGATACTTAACCCATAATATATACTTTCTACGAATTTCTAGGGCGAAAGTAGTACCAATTGTAAAATATACTGATGTGCTATTTGTATATTTGGTTAAAATGAAAGTTTATACAAGAGTAGCTTGAAGGAGAGAGGGATGGAGTGGTAATCTCTGTAGCTAATAAGGTTGCAGTCAAAAGTGCCATCTAGGGGACGGCAACGAAGTCCTCCCAGCACCCTCAGTTTATGGCGTTTTGTTTGCGTCGTATGGTATGGAAACGTAAAGGATGCCCCCTGTGTCTTAAAAATAGAAGTTCTGTTAGTTCTTGTACGAATACAATGGCGGTACGTGGCAGCACTTAACAATCGCCGCCTCCGAAGGGTAGGGGGCGTGCGCAAGGTACACTGGGAGACTTTCTTAGTCGCAAGTCGCCCATCATTATTTCCACTCCATCTTACCACTTTTCTCCCTGCTGGGAGTAGCAGCGTTGCCCGTCAGCCCATTTTTCTTACTTTTAGGGCTACCATTTTGAAAGATGGCGGAGGGTATGTTCAACCCCTAAAGCTATGAAACCCATCTATAGAATATAGGGAACCTTTACTAACAACTACCGAAATATTTTGAAACGCAAGATCAGCGTTATTCCCAAATTTTATGTTTCTGGCCACCATTTTTCAAGATGGCCGCGGAGAGAAAATATATTTCAGTGATGTGCACCTACTACTTAAGAGTAAAGTCCCTGCAAAATTTTACCTTCATAGGTTAAGCGGTTTGGGATGGGCATTGATTTATCAGTCATTCAGAATTTATAATTTATGAAGTTATCTCAGGAATACATTCAGCTAATGGGAATCATTGTGAAGCCATTTTCTCAACATATCTACACGGATTTTGTGGGAAGAGCTACTTAGACTAATCATTATGTATGACGAATTTTACCTCTCGAATTAATAATCTATCTCGCTGCCTGTTGCACCTAGCGCTTGCTCATGACCACGCTCTGCTACCAATCAATGAAATCATAGCTAGAAAGACGTGCATCAGAATTATGATCAGTGATGGATAGTAAGTTCTCAAGCCCGACCCACAAAATCCGCGTAGAAATTAACAATTTTGAGATGAGGGAACAATAATTCCTATTAGCTGTAATTATTCCTGGTACTACTGTCGTCCTATCAATTCTCACAACCCATATTGGTTGGTACATAAGAATTTTGATTATATGGACTCTCTAGAAGATCTTGAGGTTGCGTGATACACGTTTTTCGGCGCGGGTTTTTTATTTTTTTATTTTTTTTTCTTTGTTGAAGGAGGCGCGAGTATTTAAAGTTAAGTGGTTACGAAGGAGAAAGTTACCGAAAGTTGATTTTTAAGTTTCTTGAAACACTTGAACTGATTGTTTATTTACTGTAAACAAAGCAAATTATAGGTAATTTTTATTTAACAATGTTATTGAATTAAATTCCGAGAATTTTTTTTTTTTGAACTATGATCCTGGTTTTTAAGGAGTGTAAACTGGGTTTATAGGATTGTGTAAAATAATGGAGGCTTGCAAAATATCTGGGTATAGTCTGGTTGATATGTGAAACAATTGTGCACATTGGGTTAAGAGCATGAAAATTGGTTTACAAGCGCATAAAGATATTCTATAACGAATAAAGATTGGAGGCGTTCACAAAATGTGACGTAAGAAGTGTGACAATATTTTTAACACGCCCGACCTTCGAAAATCCTCTAATGAACGACCCCTAAGAAGCCGATTGAAGAGAGACGAAAGGTGCGCTAATTCATTCGGGGGTTAGGGATAAACTGTATAATGTATTTTTGTCGAGTATTTGCTTATGAATTTACAAAAATGTATCAATATTTCTTTTTTTTTTTTAAACTTCAATAACCATTTGAAAGATATTAGGCGATTTACTTGGAAAATCGGAGAAATGTCGCGATTTACTTGGAAAATCGAAGCAATGTCGCGATTTACTTGGAAAATCGAAGCAATGTCGCGATTTACTTGGAAAATCGAAGCAATGTCGCGATTTACTTGGAAAATCGAAGCAATGTCGGGATTTACTTGGAAAATCGGAGAAATGTCGCGATTTACTTGGAAAATCGGAGAAATGTCGCGATTTACTTGGAAAATCGGAGAAATGTCGCGATTTACTTGGAAAATCGGAGAAATGTCGCGATTTACTTGGAAAATCGGAGAAATGTCGCGATTTACTTGGAAAATCGGAGAAATGTCGCGATTTACTTGGAAAATCGGAGCAATGTCGCGATTTACTTGGAAAATCGGAGCAATGTCGCGATTTACTTGGAAAATCGGAGCAATGTCGCGATTTACTTGGAAAATCGGAGAAATGTCGCGATTTACTTGGAAAATCGGAGAAATGTCGCGATTTACCTTGAAAATCGAAGAAATGTCGCGATTTACTTGGAAAATCGAAGAAATGTCGGGATTTACTTGGAAAATCGGAGAAATGTCGGGATTTACTTGGAAAATCGGAGAAATGTCGCGATTTACTTGGAAAATCGGAGCAATGTCGCGATTTACTTGGAAAATCGGAGCAATGTCGCGATTTACTTGGAAAATCGGAGAAATGTCGCGATTTACTTGGAAAATCGGAGAAATGTCGCGATTTACCTTGAAAATCGAAGAAATGTCGCGATTTACTTGGAAAATCGAAGAAATGTCGGGATTTACTTGGAAAATCGGAGAAATGTCGCGATTTACTTGGAAAATCGGAGAAATGTCGCGATTTACTTGGAAAATCGGAGAAATGTCGCGATTTACTTGGAAAATCGGAGAAATGTCTCGATTTACTTGGAAAATCGGAGAAATGTCGCGATTTACTTGGAAAATCGGAGAAATGTCGCGATTTACTTGGAAAATCGGAGAAATGTCGCGATTTACTTGGAAAATCGGAGAAATGTCGCGATTTACTTGGAAAATCGGAGAAATGTCGCGATTTACTTGGAAAATCGGAGAAATGTCGCGATTTACTTTTAAAATCGGAGAAATATAAGAATTATTTTGAAACATTAATTAAATATTACTATTTTGAAATTACTAACACTTATATTAACAAAAAACTATATGGTGATAACAAATAGATACGAAGAAGGATATTTCACTTTCTCTCACGTGTCAGACGGGAGCTCTTGGTTGAAGTGCACAAAGTCGGAAATTGTCATTAGCGTCGGAATCCAATGAGTAAGCGCGGGGCAATGACGGACATAAAGTGGGTGGGGCTTACTTGTCCACTCACACCGGCCAAAAAGAAGAAGCCTAAAATCTGGCAATTTAAATAAGCCTTCTTGGTATTGTTCTCATGAAATTGTTTTAAATGAGTCTATTACTCGATTTTATTAAAACTAATCCACAGTATACGACTTGATAATGGACCAATACCGTAATTGTAGACGTGCACCCATCCAGACCAGGTCTACAATAATAATTTTATAACATTTTGCACAATACCTTTTTAAAGCGGAAACGGTTGCATAATAACGATATCAGAAGTAAATGAACCGAAGTTACTGGAGTCCCATTGCTTCTTCGCTAAACACAAGTTACTTATAATTCCCCTTATTTAACCCCCATTCCTGCACCCCATTCTCAAGCGCCGTTATTCTAAAAACGCCACCAAACGGTTGCTGTGTGGAAACGGAAGTCGGTTGTCGGAAATTTGTATATTTTAAAATGGCGGATTTCAATATACTTTTAGCCTGTTGCTGAGTTCAAAATGTCTTTGTAACTTTGGAATCTTGAAATAACGAAGGGTCGTTTAATATTTTTTAGATAAATATTCAATTTCTCCTTTAAGTTTTTGGCCATAATTGAAGTTGCTTTTAATTCGGGATCGATTTGAATCAGAAACCATCGGTATGCAGTTCCGAAACGGCAAGTAAACAACAGGTACTAAGCCTAAGCCTTGGACGTCAAGATCAATTTGATCAAGCAGACGACTTTTCCAAAACAACTGAAATACCGGAACAAAGACTATATAGTCGGGCTTAAATGGCACAGTCACTTATAGTCTTTGGTCCCAGAATCCTCTGCAATAATTCTGCCAAGGACGAGGGGGGGATGAAAGGTTCTGCTTTTTTAAAGCCCCGCGTTATGTCAAATGTGTTGGACAGTTTTTAGAGTCTTAAGTAACTTCGGTTCATTTACTTCTGACGATATTTAATCCCTTCCTGTTAGGCGGCGCAATTGTTAAGGTGTATAATGAGGTTAAGATTGACTCATTGAAATCGTGGTCAAGAGATATATATATATATATAAGTATTATTTTTACAATCAGATTCGCAATATCTCTAGTCTCGCATGCATTTTGATTTTTCTTTTGCCCTCGGGGCTCTAAAGCCTTTTCTTCATATAAGTACACTCACTTTCACTTTTTTTGTCTTTTCTTTAAATCGGATACTTTCCTTCAATGAATGAGATTCAATAAAAGGAATCTTAACCAATTGTCTGTCTAATCGAATTTTAGCTAAAGGACAGGGATAGATTTGATTTTAGAAGTAGGAATGGAGAACAGAGTAATCTGGGCGCGTGTCAAAGTCCCGGACCCCCTTCCACGGGACGGAGGGGTATGAAAGAACAGGCGGGTCATAGTGACAGAGGTAAAAAGGAATTACGTATTTTTCGCCGTCCCCGTCAGCAACGTCATCAGAACGTAGTTTAAGTGAGCAGCCAATAAGATAATTTAAACTTTTCGTTACGTGTTGGAGGGAGGGGCTCTAAACTGGGTGGTCTATGAGTCGGACTGAAGTAAATACTAACCGTTCTCCATTCCTGCTTCTAAACCTACATCTATCCCTGATTTAATTTAGTTCCTCTGAATTTTCGAAGTAAAATCCAATTTGTTATTATTTTCTTTAGATTTTTCTACATAGTTTAAGCCTAAATTGTATTATATATGATCATCATTTTTATTCCAATATTTTCCTATAGAAACACATGCTTTTTCTCCTATAAAATCCTATAATTCCTGGGGGAAAAAATCCCATTTTTTCCTATAAGGAATTTAATTTTTCGACTGGGAACTGTCTGACTCCTCGAATTATTATTTATTTTTTTAAAGTTAAAACTCTGTCGTGACTTGGTAGACTTAATCATGTACCGGGGGTCTGAGTGGCCACTGGTGTGTTTTTGCCGGCACTCTTTTACCTTTGATTCAAAAAAAAAAAAAAACTTTTAAAATGTGTGTTGGGACCTAACCTGTTTTCTCATGAATAAATTTTGACCCTAAATGTGTACTAGAAACAAAGGTAGAAATGGTTTATTACAGGCTTATCCAAAATACTAGGGGTTAGCCTTGTATACTCGCTTGGAACTTAAGGTTGAAAAATATTTAAGTTAAGTTGGATGAAATAAGTAGTCACGGGTCAGCGAGTTCAACTCATAAAAAAAAGGGTCAATGCATTAATGGAAAATATCTAACTGGTAACTACCCCCTTCTATGTGAAGGAAAAGGGTGCTTTTGGGTTTTAGAGATGTTAGATTACTGATTACCATATTCTTTTAGAGTCGATTAATTTTTTTCTTATTTTGTATTGTATTTGATGAATTTTATTAGTGGAAAGTTGAACTTCCAAAAATACTAAAATAATTGGTAGTGTGGGCCAGTAATTAGCGACTAAATTTGATTTTAGGGATGTGATGTTTTATTTTGGTAATTTATGGTTAGGTTTATTTGTAAACGGTACATTTACATTACTGATTACCATATTTATTTATAGAGTAATTTGAGTGGATTCAAAAATGGAGATCACTATTATATTGCGGTTTATTTTGGTATTTTATGTTTTGGTTTATTTGGAAACGGTACAGTTTAAGAGTTATGCAAGCCAAAATTTCTAAAATCATTGCAATATTACCTGTAATTACAGTGTAAAATTTGGTTTTAGTGACGTGAGATTACTGATTACCATAGTGTTTTTTAGTCCATTCAAAATTTGATAATAATAAAAAAAATATTACATTGTAGTCTGTTAAGTTCTTTTGAAGTTCTGAGCGCCAAATTACTAAAATGATTGGTAATTAAGGAGTAAATTACCATGGTAAAATGATGAAGTACATCATGGTAAACCTGAAATGTCAGGGATTTTGAAAATGGGTGTTATCTATCAGGGAAATAGTCAGGGTATTTTGAAAATGTCATGAACACATTGACCTGGACGGTAAAATGTCATATGACATTTTAAACTCAAAATGGTTCCCTTAATTTATGCCAGACTTATCAGAAACACCCTGTATATAAATGTACTTATTTGGAATTGAAGGAGGAACTCTCAATGAATTGAATTGAATTGAACTTACTACCCCTCTTCCTTAAAGGCTGACTTCCATCGAAAAGAGTTCTAGCGAACTGAAAACCGAGCATCGATACTAACAATGAAGCGACCGTGCCGATTTTCGAATCCCCGCTGGGGTAAAAGATGGAAAGGTTTTCGCTAACTGAAAGCCATGCAATGTGGTTCTAGCGAACTGAAGATAAACAATAGAGAATTTCCTTCAGGTGAAAGGAAAAATTCGAAAGGAAATAAATTTAATAGGGTTTCTATTGTTCATCTTCAGTTCACTAGAACCACATTGCACGGCTTTCAGTTAGCGAAAACCCTCCAAACTTTTGACCCATGGGGATCTGGCTTCGAAAATCGGCACGGTCGCTCCATTGTTAGTCTCTATGCTCGGTTTTCAATTCGTTAGAACCCTTTTCGCTGGAAGTCGGCCTTTAAGTATGTTTCTTTAAGTTTTTCAATATGAAAATACTTTTCGACTTTTTGAAGTTTTTGTGAAAGAAAAAGTTACTTTTTTCGAGTTCTTTTATCGGAATTGGTAAAAAAAAAAAAAAAGTTATTTTGAGGTTTTGACATTTTTGGAATTTTATTTTTCGACTTTTATTTGATGGAATTTGCGGTGTGGCACAGGGTTTTCTCGGGCTATCTTTTATTTAACCATTTTGAGAAGAAACTAGCAGAATTTTAATGACGAAATTAAGATAAGAAATTTTGACAAAGTTTCTTATAGTTCAAATTAAGGAGTATATATGTGGATATCGCGTTGATACGTGTATTGATTGCCATAAATCTCCTTGAAATCACATTTAAGATTTTATAAAATACTATGCTTATATAGCTAAGTTACCAGGCGTTGGTTGCCCTTGTGTTTTACCGGGATTGTGTAGAACCAAGAAGTGATATCTAGTTTATTAGGGAGAAGGTATAAATTCGACACATTTTCAGACAGCTTTATCTCCAGTCCAAAATTACGTAGGTCCGAAGTTAATCCCCGCCGCCTCTAAATTACAACCAGCGTCTCATTGGTTCTTGAAAACTCACGTCAGCGCGACCAACGCGAATGACGAAAATTAGTCATATTTTCCGACTGAGGAGAGGCGAAATAGCCCGGCCTCCTTTTACATTCCCCCTTTGTATTTTGAAAGGGGGACTGGGACTATGGCGTGCGAATACTTGGGCATCTTTTACCTTCTCCCTATTAAACTAGATACCGCTTCTTGGTAGAATCCTATAACAAAGAAACAAACAAAAATCCTCTTTTTTTTTAATGTAAAACAAAGAAATCTGGATTTTAAATTTTAATTTTTTTAAAAATATTTGCAGATTCATTCTCCATTACTACGCCGGAAGTTAGTGGTCAAACCTGAAACTGACAAGACGATGGACTCATCTCCCGGATGTCAAATCTGCGGTGACAAGTGTCCAGGATACGTGGCTCATTTTTGGAGGTAGGAAATCAAAATTTATATCTAGACTTTTAAAATTATTAAGTTGGGTTTGAAAAATACATAATTATAATTTATAGGCAACATTTAAAAATGTAGGGAGGGGCGCAGTATACGTCGTCTGCTTAATATAAGGGTTAAATATGAACATTGACTTTAGATGGGGCTTCAACGTTACCAGTCCTGCACCAAATTTAGATGGTCCGTGTTGTTTCTAACCATTCTTAATTAAATAAGTCTTTGTTGACAAACATTACATGCCCATTAATGTCCTTTCCATCTTAAAACAACAATGTGGTCAACACACCAGACTATTTCATCCCCCTACTTTTCGAAACGATATATTCCAATTTAAAATAATTAAACTTAATTTAGTAGTTAATTTTACAATGTGACAATTGTTGCAAATTGTGTACAACCAAACGAGTTTACAACTTATAGAACCAATTTGACAATCAATTATATCATAGATAATGATGTATTACCGCTAATTACCGTATTAGGCAAAGCCAAGGGCTAAAGAGCAGCTGCACGCTCTGTTTTATGTTATACACTCTTGTTATTATTGAAAATAATTCGAGTTAAATTTCTATAAGTTACTTTAAACTTAATCCGGAAGTTTCTTGAAAAACCTTTACGCATCTTATGATTGATTGTAATAACAAACAGCAAACAAAATCCGTTATCTTAATGGACCATTTCGATACAACTTAGGTTTTATTTCGCTTCTGCCTTTGATTGTAATATAAATACGAATACTCTTAAGCCATAATTGAATCGTATTGGGTTATGCATTGAAATAGTCCATCGTAACCTCGATGCTGGTTTTCAATTGAAACCACGCGCTGTTTCAAACGCTACCCTTAACTGTACTATAAATATGAAATTTATTATACTTATAAAATTACCCCGTTGAAATAGCCCATAACTATAAAGACAAACTCCTTTTCTTAAATTTCATCTGCTGTTTCGGTTCAAACCATGAGCTATTACTCTACAGCCTTTAATGGTACTAAAAATATACGATTACTAAGCTGTAGGAAAATAAACGTTGAAATGGCCTATAACTTAAAGATACTTTTTCCATCAATTTAGATTTTTAATTTAGATTGATGCTATATAAATTTTGCCGAATTGAATACGTTGGTATGGCAGTCAATGCCTTTGTTAGTTTAGCGTTACAATGGCATGTTAGCACGGAATGCCATTACTCTAACCTTGTTAGGGTATTTTTGTTTCTGTTGAAAAAAAATTGTTTGGGATGGGAAAAGTTCTGTAGTATCAATTTTTATCAACTTAAAGGGATAGTAGCTTATAAATTAATTAGTAAGTTTAATGAAATTAATATTTATTCCAAATTAAATATATACAGGGTGTTTCTGAAAGGTTTAGCATAAATAAAGAGGGGATGTTTGTTCTTTGGGAAATCGATTTTGAGTCGAAAATGTCGTAACTTCTATCGCCACCATTTTGTTTGCCACAAGGGACACTCTGTTTTCGAGTTATGATTTGATGGAGTGTTTTAGGGATGACCCCTTAATTAAATTAGAAATCATTCTCTTAATCAGTTTCTTAATTAAATTTAAGGGATCATCCGTAAAATACTGGATACAATCTTAACTTGAAAACAGTGGCCCCGGAAAGAGTTAATAAATTGATCAGTTGCTCAATTTTGAATTTTCTCATATGAGAATTTGAAGTGTTTTAGGGATGACCCCTCAATTACATTACTATTCGTCTTTCAGTTTCTTAATTAAATATAACGGGTTCATCCTTAAAATACTCTTAACAATCTTAACTTGAAACGGTGGCCAAAGAAAGGGTTAACAAAACTGATCAGTTGCTCAATTTTATCATATGAGAATTTGGAGAGTTTTAGGGATGACCCCTTAATAAAATTAGGATTTTCTGTCAATTTCTTTATTAAATCAAATTTAAGGGGTCATCCGTAAATCAATCTGGTCATAACTCGTAAACGGTTAACAAAACTGATAAGTTGCTAAATTTTGAATTTTCGCATATTTGAAACTATGAAAACCTTTCGATACTGATAATCAAAATTTAACGTTACTACTATCTCTTTTAAATTATTTTTATTTCTTTATAATTTTTTTTTAATTCCTGTTTTTTTGTATTTATTTTTTATTTTTTTTTTAAATTTCCATGGCGACTGATATTCTAAGAAGCTTAAGGGTGAATTATGTAAGAACGGGTTTTATAAAATGCCTTCTTCCAGTTTAGTTTTGAAGATGCTGTATTTTTTTTTTTTAATAGAGAGGGACAATTAAGATACCATTTTCGGAAAATAAATTCTTTATCTTACTCGGAGTTTGAATTTTAAATCAGTTTATAAAATATGCCTCGAAACTTTTTTTTTCTTTTCTAAATTAGAAATTTTCGTTTTTGGAAGTTTTAGATTTTTGAGATGTAGTAGACTTTGAAAGAGGATGAAATATTTTGATGTAAAGTTAGCCTCCATAATATCTTATTTCTTTGCCTTTAATGGTAATGGTGGGATTTCTGGACAGATGGGGAATTAATATTAGTTATTTATCGAGTGATTAACAGACAATTAACCATTCAAATTAATGATTTGTCCGTAATTTAGTGGTATTTTAAAGGGACTGTATAGAAGGCATCAGCGGGTGGGTAAAAATTATTTGAAATGCTTCAGAGGCACGTGACCGAGGAGAGGCGTGGTTCAAAGAAGCTTAGTTCGTTTTTATTTCGAAAACTACAACTTCATGGAATTGGCGCTGTAATCTTGCGAAAAACAAGGACTAGATGTCCAGTTCCACTCCATGAGGAGTCTTTGTATCTTAGCATCACGTGTGTCCGTGACGTATTTTTCAAAACACTTTTACCCACCCGCCAATGCCTTCTTTACAGTCCCTTTAAATTTTGGGGATTTTTCCGTAATTTAGTGGGAGTTTTGTAGAGATGGGAAATTAAAAATTTATTGAGTTAATTTCGAGAGAATTTTCGATTCAAATTTGGGTAAGAAAGTAATTCATTATTTTTCTGTAATTTAGTGGGAGTTTTGTAGAGATCGGAAATTAAAAAATGTAATTTATTGAGTTAATTAGACTGGATTTAACGATTCAAATTTGGAGAAGAAGTTAATTAATTGCCCGTAATTCAGTGGAATTTTTGTAGAGATGGGAAATTATTTAAAAACGGTAATTAACCTATTAAATTGCCTATTTAATTTGGGAAAAAAAGAATAATAAAAATTGTGGGTAACAGGTGTTATCATAGTAAAAATAACGGGAGATTATGATAAAATTATTTTAATTACGGTAGTTTAATAAATACCGCTATAAATGACCGAATTATATAAGTAACATATAAACATAAGTATAACACTTACCATTGCTGTAATGCTAAATTCCCTAAGATAGATTTAAAAAATTTCAATCAAGCTCTATTGTTGTTGGAATTTACTTGGAAATAATATTTTCCTAGGAAACACACCTTTATTACGTATTACATTGAATACCATACATATTGTTGTTAGGTTACTTATGATTTGCAATTACTTTAGTACAGGTACAGCGTCTTCTTAGTGAATGATCCCCCTCCCCCCTTGCTTTTTCTAGTACCGTCTTTGAAAATTACTAGAACCTCAATATTAATTCTTATTCTTTTTTTTTTTTTTTATTTTTAAGTTTTTCACTTAACCGATAATCGGCTTCTTTCATGTCGATTTGAAAAATTGAAATGCGGTGATTTATAAGGTCAAACCACCAACGAACAATTCCAATTGATACAATAGAAAAATATTTGGGGTAGGCACGCACCTATAGCCACGGAAATACAAAGGTTACACTACGGCGATACAATGAAATAAGGCCGCGCCGCTGATTTAATAATGACAAATCGAACCTTCGAGACTTTGGTTCGGGATGCCATTATTTTTATTTAATTTTTTATTTTTTATTTTTGAAGGAAAATGGTTCCGGGAAATTATTTCGACTATTAGATTATCGCGAGTTAAAGGAAAGGACCATTCTTTCTCGAATTGTTATTTTATTTTATTATTTATTGGAAAGATAATATAAAATGATTATTGTTTTTAACTGTGTGTCTGTCCGGTATGTGAATCCAACGAAGACGTTAGGTTTGACTTCGGACCAAAGCATGTTGAAGTATAGAATAGAAGCTATCTCAAGCGTTATTAACAGACGGACATAGTTGAAATAGATAATCGAAACTGTCCCAAGCGTTACAGACTGATAAAGTTGAAATGTTGAATATAATTCAACCGGAGCGTTACTAACAGACTGACAAAGTTGAAATGTTGAATATAATTCAACCGGAGCGTTACTAACAGACTGACAAAGTTGAAATGTTGAATATAATTCAACCGGAGCGTTACTAACAGACTGACAAAGTTGAAATGTTGAATATAATTCAACCGGAGCGTTACTAACAGACTGACAAAGTTGAAATGTTGAATATAATTCAACCGGAGCGTTACTAACAGACTGACAAAGTTGAAATGTTGAATATAATTCAACCGGAGCGTTACTAACAGACTGACAAAGTTGAAATGTTGAATATAATTCAACCGGAGCGTTACTAACAGACTGACAAAGTTGAAATGTTGAATATAATTCAACCGGAGCGTTACTAACAGACTGACAAATTTGAAATGTTGAATATAATTCAACCGGAGCGTTACTAACAGACTGACAAAGTTGAAATGTTGAATATAATTCAACCGGAGCGTTACTAACAGACTGACAAAGTTGAAATGTTGAATATAATTTAACCCGAGCGTTACTAACAGAATGACTACGTTGAGATGTTGAGTCTAATTTAACCCGAGCGTTACTAACAGAATGACTACGTTGAGATGTTGAGTCTAATTTAACCCGAGCGTTACTAACAGAATGACTACGTTGAGATGTTGAGTCTAATTTATCCCAATCGTTACTTACAGACTGATAAAGTTGAAATATTGAATATAATTTATCGTGAGCGTTACTAACAGACGAACAAAGTTGAAGTACAGAATAGAAGCTATCCCGAGCGTTACTAAGAGACGGACAAAGTTGAAATATAGAATATAAGCTATCCCGAGCGTTATTAACAGACGGACAAAGTTGAAATGTGGAATATAATTGATCCTGCGCGTTACTAACAGACGGACAAAGTTGAAGTATTGAATATAATTTATCGCGAGCGTTACTAATGAATGGACAAACTGAAATTTGGAATAGAAGCTATCCCAATCGTTACTAACAGACAGATAAACTTGAAATATAGAATCGAAGCTATCCCAATCGTTACTAACAGACAGATAAACTTGAAATATAGAATCGAAACTGTCCCGTACGTTACTAACAGACAGATAAACTTAAAATATAGATACGATACTATTCCTTTGAGGTACACCACGCCATTCCTTTGAGGTTATGAAAAAATTAAGGGTGAAATTTTCTTTTTACATAGCGTTTCAATGGTAAAAGTAAAACATAAAAAAATATAATTTTTATAAATCAAATAAAATATTTCAAAGTTACGCCTCAGTGGGCCCGAAGTCGCGCGGGTCGATCAGTCTAAAGTACCGGTTTTTACCTCCTTTTTGGAATATTTTTGGCCCATAATTTTATTACCTCCTTAGGCCTAAAGTTGACGATGATGATTTAGACTGCGAGCTCTTAAAAATATTTTAAACCCAATTCAAATTGAATAATCACCTCCTTTACAATATGGTTTTCTTTTAAAAAAATTAGACCTTAAAATTAGGTGCAGGTATTTCTAAGAAATTATTTTTTATTTCAATCTGGAATTTTGTGGCAATTTTTTTTTCATTTTCTTGAAAATAGAACTTTAAAGTGGAAATGACACTTCAAAATTTTTATGCTTTATAAATACAATTTTATGAATAAACGTTTTAACATTGCTAATTCTAAATGTTTAAGGCATTTTTAATATTTAAAAATAGACCATTTTTAAAAGGGGGCGTAGGCGTAGTATCGTCTGCTTGATTTAGGGTTAAGATGGAACATTTATTGAGTATAATGTGAATGCAAAGACGTTAGATAAGACTTCAAAGTTACTAGTCCATCAAATTTGGATGGTCCGTATTGTTTGAAACCATATTTTAATTAATAAATACTATTTTTGTGGACAAAGACTATAGGACTAAAAAGCGTAAGAGATAAATGAACAAATTGGAATGACTGAAGTCCCAGATATTAAATATTTTTTCAGTTTTTAGAGACATGATTATAAAACATCAATTATTTGAAAATAATTGTTTATCTTAATTTACCTCTCTGGTACCCATCAATAAAAACAAGTTGGTTAACACACCATTAACCCCCGCGACATATAAAAAGGTTATATTCGATAAAATAGGTTATTTTGATGAGCCCATGCATGGTTACGTTTCTACTTTAATGAATTTAACTACCTTTCAGAATACCGTATTGGCAGTTACTATATGAAACCCCATATCGCAATAACATGACTTGCCATTAGACCATAACCTTTTCTTTATCTATGCCGAATTTACATTTCTTCAAAGGCCCGCGGAATAAATATAATTTCGTATTCAAATAACGTACTGAAAAGTTTGTTTATAACTCTTTCGAGTTTAAGTTTGCATTGGGGTTAATGTTGTTTATTAAATACAATAATTCATTTGAGTCAGGGTCAACTGAAGTTGTCAAGGTACATAGTTAAGTACGTCTTCTTCTTTTGAATTGAAGTCAGATCTAGCAAGGTTCAACTGAATATTTTTTTTTAAATTTAATATTTGAATAATATTTTATTTAAACTTAAGTATTGTGCTGTCACTTGGTTTGAAAGGCAAAGGGGAAATACGTTTTCTTTTTTGACAAGGAGGTTGGGAGAAAGGTGGTTTATACTGTTATTAGAATTTAAAGGAACTGGTTTTAGTTACTATACGTTAATATGAAAAGATTAAAAATTTAGAATCCCAAGAATTGGAAGTCCAGTGTGACGTTTTATCGGATTATAATTTTTTACATTATCGATGTTTTTTGCTTTTTTACTTTTGCGCTTTTTAGGGATGGAAAACTATTGTTATATCCATGTTGGCTGGGCGCCTTTTATATTTCTTTGAAGTTTGGCTGGTTGTAATTGTGGTGTGCAGGGTTTTAAATGATTTGTATTTGCTGTGTAGGGTGAAGTCGGTGTTCAAACGAATATGAGGAACTGTGGGAATGTCTGGAGATATCAGGGGAATTGATTTAGGGCAAAATAATCAGGGAAAATTGGAATTATTTTGAATAATAAGGGAGGGATAAATCATGGAATATCATTGTTAGTAAATTTCCTAGACATGGTTCAAGCATCTTTAACCATGTTTGTAGTACAGGAAAGTAGATGTTAGTGTGCCTAGTAAATTCTGTTGAGAGTCTAGATTATATTTTGGAACAGGAATACATATAGCTAATGGGAATTATTGTGCCCCCATATCAATTCTATGAATTCGGGTTTTGTGGGCCGGGCTTGAGAACTTACTATCCCCGTTATACCTCATAATTCTGACGTCTTTTTTAACTGTAATTTAAATAGCTGGTAGCAGAGCGTGGTCACGCGCCCTCAAGGTGCAAAAAAGCAGCTAAAATTCGTCATACATAATGACATAATGTTCCAAAAGTTTGTCACTGGTAACTTAGAAACTGGAGCTTGTCATGAAGTGAGTGAGGTAGGTCGTAGATTCGAGGTAAAGCGATGTGCGCCTGGTGAGGCGCTGTCAAAGGCTTAGTAATGTAGACTAAATAGGAAGATGGAAGTCCTGCAAAATTAAACACCGAGTGTAGGACTTCAATTCTCGCTTGTCGTTCTAGAACTAGCTCTCAGTAAGGTTCATGATTAGTCTAGCTATTACCACAAAATCCGCCTAGCTAGATACGTTTAAAAAATGGCTGCACAATGATTCCTGGTAGCTGTATGAATTCCTGTTCTAACCTAAATATATACTATAATACAAACACACAGTCTAAAATATAAATAAAGATTAGAATTAACAATTTAGGCGAAATAGAATTCTAGACTCACGTAGGACGTGTTAAAAGGTGCAATGCATTTTGGTGTTTGTAAAACTATAATACTGAAGGGGTCAGAGACATCATGAAGAGAACACACTCCCCCCCTTTCCCCCCTTCAAGTACTTTCACCGCCTTATTTCAAATTCCACGACGTAGCACATGCAGGCATAGACCGGCGGTAATAATTAACCAAAAGAAATGGGAGAACAAAGAAGCGTGTTGGGGGTGAAAGTATATGGCTTGTTTTAAAACTCTCAGACAATGGGCCCTGTTCAACAAACCTTCACAACACTCCCACGCAAGATGGAGATAGAAAACGAGATTTGTTTCAACAACGCTATATCGTAGAGAAATTAAATAAGGATTAGTGCTTTTAGTGGTTAGGTTTACGGGTCGTTCTTGACCAGAGATTAGAAGTATTCATGTGTCCTCTGAAGTACATCTTTAAGAGACCATAGACCCCATACTAATATCTGATTGAATGTAAGGGGAAGGGCTTAAAACGTTTTTATGCCGCCCGCTTCTCCTTCCTAGCGTTTCATTGGCTATTGACATCTATAGGATACACGCAAAGATACCTTGTTTACATTTGGGTTTGTGAAAGTTGTGGCAAAGGTCGCTAGCTACGTCGATGTCACGTGGTTTCTAAGTTTAATTTTTTATGCATGACGTCAGGGGTGACGGTTTAAAACCCCAAACCCTCCTCCCTTTTAATTCAAGCAGAAAGGCCAAGGAAATGGCTTAAAATCTTTGTATTAAGCCTAATTAGACAAATTTCTGTACCTTGATACAAAGTGGTTTTCTTTCCTCTTGCGCTAAGAGATCTTATCAGGGATAGATTTAATTTTAGAAGTAGGAATGGAGAACAGAGTAATTTTGGCGCGCGTCAAAGTCCCGGACCCCCTTCCACGGGACGGGGGGGGGGTATGAAAGAAGAGGCGGGTCATAGCGATAGAGGTAATTCGTCACTATTTTTCACCGTCCTCGTCAGCAACGTCATCAAAACGTAGTTTAAAACTGAGCCAAGAAGATAATTTAAACTATTCGTTACGTGTTGGAGGGAGGGGCTCTATACTGGGTGGTCTATGAGTCGGACTGAAGTAATTACTAACCGTTTAATCCATTCCTACTTCTGAAATTAAATCTATCCCTGATCTTATACTATGAACATCAAAACTCCTGTTTTAATTTTTCCATTACATCAACCTCTTATTCGCAAATACCCTAGATGGCTAAGAAAGAATTAAAAAAAAACTTCTTTTGGAAGGGCCAGCCAGTATGGTTTTGAAATTCGTGATCGTAGAATCATTACAATTGTAAAACAATGTTCCGATTGGCTAATAATGGACTTTAAATTAAAGTTCTAATGGTTTTAGATAGATAAGGCGTAGATTAAAACAAAGACTAATTATGCTTAAATAGTTACACAGGATATGTACAAACCAAAACAATTCATATCGTTAAAGGGAGGGTGAAAGCTAATTTGAGGGTATTCGAGTGATTTTGATTTGATTCTAGTATCAGGACTACCTACATCCTATGAAAAACATTAACATGTACAAAAATGGGCCAAGCCTCGCCTCGTGACCTCTCCGCCGTAAAACGTTCTGAGATCCCATGTAGAGCCAAGTCTGCCTTTTGTTCTCATTCAATCGCCAATTGAACAATTATGTTATAAATTAAGTCCTTTTCCTAATTAATAACCAATATTCTTTGACTCTATCATTATTATACATCTTTGTTCGTATCAAAAATATCGTGACTTGGCAATCGCAGGTAAGTAATATTAAAAGGAAGTCGAGGGGATATTCACTAAATCGTTGCCTATTTTAAAATAATCGACGGGGATGACCTGCTCTTGCCAAGTCACGATATTTTTGATACGAACAAAGATGTATAATAATGATAGAGTCAAAGAATATTGGTTATTAATTAGGAAAAGGACTTAATTTATAACATAATTGTTCAATTGGCGATTGAATGAGAACAAAAGGCAGACTTGGCTCTACATGGGATCTCAGAACGTTTTACGGCGGAGAGGTCACGAGGCGAGGCTTGGCCCATTTTTGTACATGTTAATGTTTTTCATAGGATCTCACTTCTTTTTGTAGACCCTCGGTAGTTATATTAAAACAAGACCCTCTCGTGGTACTTCGTTTGCCAATGTAATCGCTAACGTTTGTCCTTATTTACGCTGAATTACCCCTTTCGACCCGCAGAGAATATGTAATAAAGATTGTACGCGATATCCTAATATAAGAATGTAGCATCAGTTACAACTTTCGGTTAACTTTGGACCATTACGTCCTTTCATCAAGAACACACACTATTTCTGTTGAAAAGACGGCAGCGCCATCTAGTTTTAAAATTAAGAACTAAAGAACAATTTTATAAAAATTTCGGGATGTTTTAATTTTTCTGTGCTTTATAAAATAAATTAAAACTAAATCCTGAATTTTAAGTTTCTATCTACCCTAGAAGTAACTTAGAATTTTGATGATCGGTGAGTGAGTGAGTGAGTGACAAAATAAGGTAAATTTCACCTTCGATATATCGAAAAGTATATAGGGTAGGAACTTGAAATTTGGAAACTATAGCTAGGATTGACAGTCCTCGCGGCAAGCAAAATTTCAGACTTTTACCTGTACCCATCACGAAGTTACAGTGGGCTTAAAAGTGCCACGAGTTGCTTCGAGAAAAGGATGTCAGTGCTCGACTTGGCTGGGAGCACTGCCGTGCTCCCAGATACAGCCAGAAGGGGATAATAGAAGAAAGGTGACACTCTGTATCCTCTTAATACTTCAGTTATGTAATATGATTCTTCCCAGGCGAGGGAGCTCTTTTTGTTAATTTGCTCTCCAGCTCATCAAACTTAATTCAGATGGGCATTGCACCGTGATAGGGTGAATTCTATAACTGTATGGTATTTACTAAATCCTCAGAAATCAACCCTGCACAAACCTTAATTGTCTTGACGTGGGACAAAAATGACCACAAGCGCATGCGCCTTGGTTAGCAAATAGTTAAGCGCTATTAGAGTAATGATGAGGGGGAACTATTTATCCTTTGCGTATGCATGATTCGGTTTAGTAACCTTGCTATAATAAATGTAAAATGATGTTGGAAAGAATCATGTTACAATTACCAACCCGCTTTGTGGCGATACACTTCTCTCGAAGAGATTATATATACATTATATACTTCTAGTAGTTTATACACCTGTATAAATATTTCTGTGTTTTAGCTCAGTTATAACTAGTCATCATGAATCACAGCCACACTTTCAATTATTTTATATTTGTTTTTGAATATAAATGTAAAATACCCCAGAACAGTCAGAGCATCTATGCTAAACCATCCTAAATAAAATCTTAGTTGAATCCATATTTCCTTCGAGGCGTAATTGAATACAGGTAGTACATTAATTTCTCAATCTTTTCTTCTGTGAATCTGACTTATTCTGACATAACTCTCGTGCGGATGGAGTGTTTCGGGGCATCACGCTCTAGTAATCACGATGCCCAACCGAAATTTGAAATGACAGCTCTCAAATTATTTTACTCGCTTTGAATTTTCGATGGCGAGCGCTGGAGTCCGTTTTTGACCGCGCGAGAATTCCTACTTCTTTATTTTTTTCTTTTTTTTTGTTATTTTTCCGCGGTCTAGGTAAGGGGGGGGGGTGGTAGTGTAATCTATCTGTTAAACTGTTATATAAGTGTTTCTACGTGGACCGGGGAAAAACATTTTGTAAAAAAAGTAATATAGTATGAATAAGTGTGTTTCGTGTATATTATAATAGTAAAAATTATTATTTTTGGGAGAATAGACACTGTTCTTTCAGGCTTTATATTACCAGAAGTATATTATACTTCTCTTCGAGAGAAGTGTACCACAAATCGGGGTAATTGTAACATGATTCTTCACAACATCCCTTAATATTTGGAGGAAGGTTACTAAACCGAATCACATACGCCATGTAAATAGTTCCCTTATCATTACTCTATTAGCGCTTAACTATTTGCCAAGGTGAATTTTTGTCCCACGTCAAGACAATCAAGGTTTGTGGATAAATTGATTGCTGAGGATTTAGTAAATACAAAACAGTTATAGAATGCCCACCTGAAGTTTGATGAGCGGGAGAGCAAACAAATATATTCAGTTCAAGAAGGGATATTTCTAGGAAGAAGTATAAGATGACCAAGTATTCGCGCGCCATAGTCCCAGTCCCCCTTTCAAAATACAAAGGTGGACGTAAAAGGAGGCCGGGCTATTTCGCCTCTCCTCCGTCGGAAAATACGTAATTTTCGTCATTCGCGTCGCGTTGACGTGAGTTTTCAAGAACCAATGAGATGCAGGTTGTAGTTTAGAGGCGGGGATTAACTCCGGACTTACGTTTGGACTGGAGATAAAGCTGGAAATGTGGCGAATTTATACCTTCCCCCTTATAAACTAGATATCCCTTCTTGTTCAGTTTATGATAAATATATTTTAAATATAACGTAAAACTTACGGGTGTTATGTCACTTAATATTTTTTGGGCTAAAAAAAATTTTAGATTTTCCGCGTCGCTAACCATGCGTCTGATAGCTGGCTCGGGAAACCCAAACTTCAAACCATACCACAAAATCGTGCTCAAATTTTGACGTAATTCTGACCATAATAAAATAAAAAAAATTGTGTTACGTACGTTTTGTTACTTATATTTCCGACCTAATATTACGGGATATTACAGGTTTGTAATTTAAATAGCAGGATGTAATTTAATTTAATATAAAATTGCGTGCAAGTTAATTCTAAATTCCGCGTAATTTAAACGTTTAATTATTGGTAATTTTAAAATTACTCTTAATTTAATTTCATGTTTAATTATTGGTAATTTTAAAATTACTCTTAATGAAACAGGAGGCGGGTCATAGCGACAGAGGTAAAAAGGAATTGCGTATTTTTCGCCGTCCCCGTCAGCAAGGTCATCAAAATGTAGTTTCAGTGAGCCAATAAGATAATTTAAACATTTCGTTTCTTGTTGGAGGGAGGGGCTCTATACTGGGCAATGAATCGGACAGAAGTAAATACTAACCGTTCTCCATTCCTACTTCTAAAATTAAATCTATCACTGATTTAATATTAAATGGTGAACTCGGAATAGTGAGGGGGATCAACCTGAGATTACGGTTTCCTTGAAAAATAATCGTTACTTTTAATGGTTTTTAAATTGTTTCTTTATATAGATCATTAAATTAATTAAGTTGATATAAAGTAGCATTTATGCGTATAGACTATTGTTTAGTTTGGAATTGATACGTGTAGCATGAGGTTAAATATCTTTTGTTACAATATAACAATGGGAAAGAAAGATTGTGAACTTATTCGACTTCAATTCTGAATCTCGATTAATTAGTTTTAAATTCTTATGAAGAGTAGAATTGAATATGAGAAAACAATTACTTATCGGTGAATCATAAGAGTTATTTATTGATTACATCTGTGACGTCATGATTTGTAATTAGTTTAGAGCAGCAATGCATACAGCTAATTGGAATGATTGTGTAGCATGCATTTTTTCAACGTATCTATGTGCGTTTTGAGGGAAGCGCTTCACACTTATTTGGTAAGGAGATCTGACCAATCCGAACAAAGCAAAATACCTTTAAACCAATTATAGACTCTTTATTACATCATTTTAACGAGAGCATTTGCAGATTACTTCGATCATCTTTTATTGGAAAATCGATCTAGAAATAATTTTAAAAAGGAAATTATTAAAACGGCTTGGGGAATTTATTAAAATCTCATCTGCCACTGATGGTAGGCACAGCGTGAAACCGTCCACTTAACTTTCCCCTAACCCAAAAATTGAATTTTAAATTTCATATAAATCTATCCGAATCTATATTTAATGTCTAACCTAATTTTAAACCCATAAATTTATTAAATTTTTGAAATTCAAAGTAAGTTTTCACTCTTTTTTTTTGCAGTAATGTAAACTTCAACTTAACTTAATTTACCCCCATCTGTTGTCAGTAGTTTTAAAACTAATCTCTCTAATGCGAAATCCTCGTAACATAGACAAGTAATATGTGATTTACAGAAAAGTCCATTTTTTACTCGTTGAAAGCTCGTTAAATTCAAATTAGGAGACTTTAGTCTGAGGACATGGAAGTAAGGATGGGTTTGGATTAGATTTATGTTCAGTGCGAAGTTAGCCACTTAGTCTGGCCATAAGTAATATGTCGTGTTTTAAAAGTACGACAAAGTTGAAATATATACACATAACATTTATTTATTAGTATTAAAAAAATCAAGGACTACGGTGCCATCCGCCATTGGTTTAGTGGCGTCTGCTAGCCAGACCCTATTACCCCTACGGGATTGGTGTAATTCTCACATGCTGAGAGAGGTAAAGGGTAAGAGGTTCGGTTTAGTGGCGTCTGCTAAATTGAACCTCTTACCCCTACGGGATTTGTTGAATTCTCACATGCTGAGAGAGGTAAAGGGTAAGAGGTTTGGTTTAGTGGCGTCTGCTAAGTCGAACCTCTTACCTCTACGGGATTTGTTGAATTCTCACATTCTGAGAAAGGTAAAGAGGTTTGGTTTAGTGGCGTCTGCTAAGTCGAACCTCTTACCTCTACGGGATTTATTGAATTCTCACATGCTGAGAGAGATAAAGGATAAGAGGTTCGAATTAGCAGACGCCACTAAACCAAAGGCGGATAGTACTATAGTCCTTGATTATTTTTAAGGCTAATTAAATGCTAATTATTTTGCAATAAGAGATAATTTATTTTTATAATATTTAATTTCTTTTATGTTTAGAAAAAGGCCGTTATTTTAAGGTATAATGTTATGTTAACTGAACTTATCTTTTAATATTGTGATTATTATTTTATGTCTTACTTTTTGTTTGCGTGTTATTTATATTCTGATCAGTGAACTTCAAGGTGTGTAACCTTTTTGATTTTCTTTTCGGATTCGGACAGTAGCTGGCTAATTACTGTGTTTAAAATTTAGCGAAACGTGGAAGAACTTTTTCAAAGTCAAAACAAAAAGTAACCGTGAAAATGCTGATGTGTTTGATCAGGGATGCATACAGCTACTAGGAATCATTGTTCTACCTCCCATATCTCCCATGTTAATTTCTATGCGGGTTTTGTGGGCCGGGCTTAAAAACTTACTATCCGTCCACTTCAAATCTTTAACAGACCTTTTTCTTAGCTTTTTTGCTTGAACTAAAGGGGAGGAGCATTAAAAACCATCACCCCTGACGTCATGCATAATATATTTTAACTTAGAAATCACGTGACATTGACGTAGCAAGCGACCTATGAACGTCGAACCCACATGTAAACAAGCTGAACAAGTAGACGGTTGTCCTTTATATGTGAACAGCCAATGAAACGCTAGGAAGGAGGAGCATGCTGTTTGTCAAAGTTTAAGTCCTTCCCCTTGCCTTCATTCAGATATTAGTAGGTTGTTTATGGCCTCTTAAAGATTCCAAGTCGAAGAAATCTGAGTATTCCTTGTTTGATTATTTAAAAAAACTGTTTGCTCAACATTTCGATTTCGGGCCCCGGGTGGAAGTGAAATTTTTTTGAACTTCAGGAAGTTCACTTGAGTGGTACACATACCATTAGTTCTTTTTTTTATTCATTCTTGGTAACCATTAGATGTTATATAAAAAAATCGTGATCAATCAAACGTAACTTAGGCAAGCAAACATACCAATCTGACGATAGTTTTTATGGGTTCGTATCGCCTGAATAACTTCTCTCCTACATTGTTAAGTTTTTTTGTACCTGCTTAACTATGCACCGTTGTTTTGCTGTTTTTATCCGTTACCTTAGTATGGTAATCGATGTAAAGTTACGTTGGTGTTTGAGGTTGAACCCATTAACACTTTGCACTGCTTGTATTTTATTGTTTGGGTTGGTGGGTTAGGCTTTTTTCGAAAGTTCACTTCATGACTTGGAAGTAATTCACCTTTTAATGATGACTGAAGTGCCGGTTTGTCAGATTTTGTTTAGATCTAATTTTATGGTTTTCATTGAAAGATTGAGGTATTCGTGTCTGAAATTGTTGAATTAGTTTGCAGTATCGTTAATTAGGACTAAGATGATTAAAATTTGATCTACAATTATGCATAATTAATCTCCACCATCTTAAAATCAAACAATTGCAATGTTAAACTTAAGTTTTCCAAATTACAAAATTACAACAAAAATTCTTCAAATAATGTTATTTGAAAAATTTGGAAATTAATTTCGCCAAAACTTGAATTTCTAAATCAAGGAAATGAGATTGAAAAATCGCCAAATCTCAGCAAATATCTGAAATGATAAAATATAGATTTAAAATATTAAAAACAAATTGCTTAGTCATTAAAATTATTGATCTAAAATGTGGAAAATAAGTTGGTAAATCTTGAAAAGAGATATATTATGCTGAAATAAGTTGCTAAATCATGAAAAGAGATATATTATGCTGAAATAAGTTGCTAAATCATGAAAAGAGATATATTATGCTGAAATAAAATTGCCAAATCACGAAAACAGATCTATTACACTAAAATCAAATTCCCAAATCACATAAACAGATCTAAATTGTTCAAATCAAGCTGCTAAATGCTACATGTTCCACACAAACTCTCTATAACCACCCTACATTTTATTAACGTCACTCTAAACTACTTCTGTCTATACAATTTCAAATGAATGAACTTTAATAGTACAAAGGGGAATTTGATTTTAACAATTGTAAAACCATTTGGAAGTTTTAATCGAGATTGAAGTGATGTTTTCAACAAAGAGAGGAGTTAGGGATGCTAAACTAATCCCATCCTTGGAGGGCCAGGTTTTATTGAGATGAGTCACCGCAACTTTACTCGCAATTCAATTTGTCTATCAAATTTTGGTGGGGTTATTCTAATGCCTTCCCTTTCATCATAAAGAACCTTGAATTCAATTTAGAAAATCGTTTTTCTGCTTGATTCAACTTTCGAGCAATATTATCCTTGAAAAATCTAGTTCTCAGACTATTATTACGGTTTTTTTATACCGACATGACTCGACGCTACATGTGACGTCATATCTAACAGTACCTCTACATTAATTTAAAAATAACTAGATTTTATGATCATGTTTAATGAGTAAAAGTACATAATGAAAATTTTCCTTGATTTCATGGGAAATTTGAAAAATAAAAAGGTTATTTTTAAAATGGGTGAGAAGGAATTTTATAATTGTAATATTGAAAGTCACGGAGTTGCATATTGGTTTGGGAATTTTCCTAAAGTAGTACTTGTCAGGGTCTTTCAAAAAGAGTGGTACAGTTGGTTCCGTGGGCGATTTTGAGTCTAAAATTTTCTGCAAGATTTCAACAGGTCAGGGAAAAATCTAGAAAAGTCAGGGAATTTAAAATTGGGTTAAAAATGTCAGGGAAAGTCAGAAAATTTTAAAAATTTCAACAAAGTCAGGGAAGTTGGTTAAAGTAAGGTTTGGTTAAGTAAAGGCTTAGTAATGCAGACTAAATAGGACTAGATGGAAGTCCTGCAAAATTAATAAACCGAGTGTAGTACTTCAATTCTCGCTTCCGTCGTTCTCGAACTAGCTCTCACCAAGAAGTGATATCTAGTTTATTAGGGAGAAAGTTTAGGATGCCTAAGTATTAGCGCGCCATAGTCCCAGTCCCCCTTTCAAAATACAAGGGGGGACGTAAAAGGAGGCCGGGCTATTTCGCAGCCTCTCCTCAGTCGGAAAATACGTAATTTTCGTCATTCGCATCGCGCTGACGTGAGTTTTCAAGAACCAATGAGATGCTGGTTGTAATTTAGAGACGGCGGGGATTAACTCCGGACCTAATTACAATTAGAACTCTCGCGGCGGACGGTCGCGTGTTTTTTTGCTCGTGCCGTTTTAAATTTAAATTCAACTTTCAAACTCGTTTTTTCTCGGGCCAAGGCTTAGTGATTTCTTTTATTTTACAATAACCTTGCAACCACTGCTATGCCTCGACGACGCTCTCTATCCGCTTCAGTTGTCTCCACTATCGCAGATTCTGACCTCGATTGCTCCATTATGACCCGGGGTCGGTCGGTTCTCAAGGCGTTGTCGTCCGTTAATTCCACGACTACTACTCAACACACTACCTCAAGCGACCATCGAGTGTGCTCGATGTGTTCTTTGAATGTTGGCGAGGGACAAACTGCGTTTACTTGCGGTTTGTGTCGTTCTCTTTGCCATTCTGGGTGCGTTCATTTGCCTGACAGCCTTTGCAAGGACCACTGCAGTCTGGATACCGCCCAGGCTAAGCATTTACCGTTTCTTTGCCCAAGTTGTGTTCTCCTGGCTCCAGATCTACATACCATTGTGAATGACAATATGTCCGCCATACGACGCGTCGAAGAATCTCTCGCTGCGCTTCAAACTTTGTGTGCCGGACTTTCACCCGGAGGTTCTTTGCCTCCTGAAATAGTGAAGCTACCACAGGAACTCTCCAGCCATTCTGAGGAGTTTCACAATCATTCTCGTTCGATTACCAACTCATTGACTTCCCTGCAAGGTGACCTTAACTCTGTCAGAGTCCTTTGCGAGAATACTTCTCGTTCGCTGCAACTTCATTGTCAGTCTTGTAAGACCTCGACTGCTGTATCTGACCTGGATGAGTTTCGCCGTGAGATGAAGTCCCTGCGAAATGAGCTACACTCGGTGGGTGCTAAAAGTGAATCGAACTCGCAAGGCCTACAAGAATTGTCGGCAAACTTCGAGGCTTCTCTTCGTTCGACTCCATCAACTGGCGCAGAGGGTTTACTTCCTCGGGTTGACGGGGGTTCCGTTGTCAATGGATCCCACACCACTGATCGTTTTGATGTTGAGCGGCGCAAGCGTAACATTTTGATCTATGGCGTGGCCGATAATGATTCACTTGATGATGACGAGAACTTCTGCAAGAATCTTCTGCGCGACAGCGGTTATACTGTCTCAGACATCAAGCAAGTTCACTTTTCTCGTTTGGGGCGTTTTTCAAAGGATTCTCAAAGGCCGCGTCCATTGGCTTTTCGTTTTCTGACGGTTCATGACCGTCGATACTTTTTCTCTCGCCTACATGCCTTACGCAAGGATCGTCATTACGGATTCAATTATTCTTATTCGCTGGATAGACCGCCGCATGAACAGCGAAGATTTTTTGAACTGCGCCAGGCGCTTAAACGTCGCCGTGCTGGGGGCGAAACCGATCTTGTAATACGTCAGGGATCCATCGTTCATTCGCCCCGTGCTACTTCAACTTCGTCCGCTACCGCTACAACTACTGTTACAACAATGTCTATGTCACCATGCGCTTCAAAACTCACTGCTATACCGTTGGCAAGTTTGCCACCATTTGCGTCTGCGCCAAAAAACTAATTCCGCTCTCAGCTGTTTCGGAAGGGTCTCACCTAAACTATCTCGCTGCACCTTTCGTACCCTCACCCGATTTACTCTCGAGCTGTGCGTCGACCTTCAGTTCCTTTTCGCCACGTCAACATCAAGTGCCTTCCCTTTCGCATTACTCATCACTATCGTCACTTCCTCTCCAACGCCAATCGTGTGCTAATACTCGGTCATCCTTCACGGGCTTGTTAACAAACGCACGCAGTATCGCCAATAACTATAAATTTACTGAACTTGTGAACCTAATTTCTCGTCATAACGCCGTTATTGTCGCGTTAACTGAAACTTGGTGGACATCCGAGCACTTAAATAGTGAATTTCACGTACCCTCATTTACGCTTTACCGTGCCGACCGTTGCGGTGTTTCAAGGGGTGGCGGTGTTGCCTTATACCTATTGGACTCTTTCAAGTCTCGGGAATTGGATCCAATTCTCCCTCAGGCCGGAGATTATGAGGGTGTTGACTCATTGGCTGTTTTAATTGTACTGGGGTCTACTACATTGGTCGTTTCTGTTGTCTATCGCTCGCCGAATCCGATATACAGTAATCATGTCTTCACTACCAACTACATCAAGGCCCTCACGGACTTCTGTGATGTTAATCATCATTTGCTTCTCCTTCTTGGAGACTTCAACTACCCTGGACTAGACTGGACATCGGTTATTCCCTACCCGGGGGCCACCCAGCATGCCAAGTCGTTTTTAGAGTGCATTATCGACAGCAGTTTAACCCAAATCGTGCTGGATGCAACGCGTTTCGGCGGGGCTTCTATGAAGGACTCTGTCCTGGACCTTATCTTCTGCTCGGATCCCATTCTATCCTTCAATCCGACGATCCATGCTCCTGTGGGTACTAGTGATCATTGCGTTGTGCTCTTTGAAACCTGCCTTAGTGCAAAGTCCGATACTTTTCGCCCTACACGCAACTTCTACCAGGGTGATTATGATTCATTCTCCGGCTACCTTTGGAACACTGACTGGGATAATATCTTATCCGCTGACAACATCGATGACTTGTGGACTGCTTTCGATTTGGTATTACAGGCTGGGATAAACGCTTTTATCCCATTTCGCAAGGAATTGCCAAAGCCATCACCAGCTGCTCGGACTACTCGTTCACGTCAACTTAAGCAAGCAGCTTGGAAGAAACTTTCTAAACTAAAGCGTCAGCATGCCAGTGAGCGCGTTGTGAATGCCCAGTACGATTTATATAAGAAATTTCGAAACTCCAACACTAATCATCTTCGCAAACTACGACGGAAGCAAGAAAACATATTGGCTTCCCGTATAAAGGATAATCCAAAAAGTTTCTACAATTACATAAATCGATTTAGAAAATGCCGTCACAAAATTACGCATATAACTCGTTCTGATGGCTCTCAAACCACTTCTATTCGGGACGCGGCTGATGCTTTAAATGAGTTCTTCGTATCGGTGGTTTCGGATTCTGGTCACCATTCTTGTCCCTCGTTTGTCGACCGTACTATGCTCCCTTCTACTGCTACCCGTACTCTTGCCCATTTTGATTGTCTACCTGAAGCTATTTTAGTCGAACTCCATCAATTACCTACGAATAAGTCTCCTGGTTCAGACGGTATTCACCCTCTTCTACTACGCCGTCTCGCACTTGAATTGCTGGCACCAGTTCATCGGCTACTCAATTATTCCTTCTCTACGTGCACTCTCCCGGACCAGTGGAAAGAGGCCAACATCACGCCTCTACATAAGAATGGATCGCGTATAGATCCCTCGAACTACAGACCGATCAGTGTGCTGAATCACATTCCTAAAATTGCTGAAAGACTAGTCCACGTTCAGCTGCGTGCTCATCTCGAAGCCATCACCTTCTTCAGCCGGGCTCAACATGGGTTCCTTCCTCGGAAGTCATGCATCACCAATTTGCTCGTTGCCACCACTACGTGGGCGAAATGGCTAGACGATGGTTCGAGTGTTGACATTATATATTTGGACTTTTCGAAGGCTTTCGACACTGTCTCTCATACTGGTTTGCTGCATACATTGGAGTTAGCGGGCGTCACTGGAGACGCTTTGGAATGGTTGAGGTCGTACCTATGCGGTCGTACACAGCGAGTGGTTCTGCACGGCGAAATGTCTTCTTTGGGTGCTGTGAAGCGCGGGGTACCCCAAGGTTCCATTCTTGGGCCCCTATTATTCAACGTCTACATCAACTCGCTTCCATCTGTCGTGCGACATGCTCTTGTCCTTTTATTCGCGGACGACACTAAGTTATCCTTTCGCATTCGTAATATGGCTGATTGTCGCCTCCTACAAGATGATTTGGACGCTGTTGCGAATTGGGCACTTGATCACGATATGCGCTTCAATGCCAGTAAGTGTGCGGTTCTTCATCTTGGTCGTCATAACCCGAACAACGTATACCTCATAAATGGTACCCCAATTCGTTCGCTCGCGACGGAAGAGGATCTAGGGGTTCTGGTGGACACCAAGTTGAAATTTTCAAGCCAATCCAACAAAGTCTGCAAGCGTCTCAGATCCACCACTGGATTGGTTCGACGAAATATACACCATCGATCGGAGAAACTTATTCGTGGGTTATATAACTCTCTGGTTCTTCCGATACTTGACTATGCATCGCCGATTTGGACACCATCTCTCTTAGGTGATGCCAAGATCTTGCAGAAGGCTCAAAATGCTTTTTCGAAGCTTCCGCAACGAATATCTAGACTTCCCGCACCCGATCGCCTAGCTGCATTGCGGATTCAATCAGTTTCTTTAAGACATCGCGTGAACAATCTCTGCCTTTTACACGACTTTTTCCACGGCCGCCTTGATTTGGAAACAAGTGAATTTTTCACCAAATCCACAACCATCACCCGTGGTCACGCCCTCAAATTGGTTAAGCCTCTCGTTAAATCAAATTTTCGCCTCAATCATGTCACCTTCACTGCCATTCATGACTGGAATAATCTCCCATCTAATTTAGTTCAACTTCAAAATCGTCACACGTTTCGTCAAAAAGTTTCTATTTTTTATAGTTTAAATTCTTAAAATTTTGTTCACCCACTCCCCTCCTTTTTTTCTTTTTTTTTTTTTTTTTGCTCCATAATTACATGTTTTTTCATACATAACTCTTTTTTCTATTTGCATAGAAGCCTAGACAAAAAAGGCTTAGCGAATATGTATACTTGATAAATAAATAAATAAAAAATAAATAAAATACGTATTTGGACTGGAGATAAAGCTGGAAATGTGGCGCGAATTTATACCTTCTCCCTTGTAAACTAGATATCACTTCTTACTGTAACATATCTTATAACCTTATGATATTATATTACTTCTAATTTAATTCACCTTCAAAATCAAGCGACAAATTTTATTCAAAAAATAATAAAAAAAATTAAAAGTGAAACTGAGAACAGGATTTCATTAGTTAATTGCTCAGGGGCAGGAAACAATCTGTAAGCATTTACAATTCATAATAATAATAATCATCATCTTAATCTTAAAGATAATTCGCATTTTTGAAACGAAGGAAGCCAATTAAAATAACACATTAAATTAAAAATAATCAACTGCGTACAAAAAAATGCAGTCAAACAACAAGCAAGCTTTATTGAAGGAAACCCCCTTAAGTTCATCGAACTCTTCGCAGACAAATCAAAAGAAGTTAATTAACTTATATATCTATATAAAAATATCTTTTGAAACACGTATTTATATCTGTAATAATAATTTTTCTATTAAGGTAAGGTAGGGAGGGTATACCTGTTCAAAACAATGGTATAGTTGCAAACACATTATTCACTCACCCTTGAAGGAATTCTCAGTGGGTGCAATAGTTCTATAGGAAGAGTGAAAACCCTTTTTATTTTTTTTTGTATTTTTATTTGTGATTTGAAAAAGGTTTCCGAATAAAAAATGTTTATACTAAGGACAAGAAGCGATATCTAGTTTATTAGGGAGAAGGTATAAATTCGCCTCCACATTTATAATCTAGCTTTATCTCCAGTCCAAACGTATAGTAGGTCCGGAGTTAATCCCCGCCTCTAAATTACAACCAGCATCTCAATGGTTCTTGAAAACTCACGTCAGCGCGACCAACGCGAATGACGAAAACTACAGTCATATTTTCCGACTGAGGAGAGACGAAATAGCCCGGGGCCTTCTTTTACGTCCCCCCTTGTATTTTGAAAGGGGGACTGGGACTATGGCCCGCGAATACTTAGGCGTCTTATTACTTCTCCCTAGTAAACTAGACATCGCTTCTTGCTAAGGGTAAATGACATACATATATTGTAGATTCATGGTAGACAATGACAATGGTAGAAGAAGGCAGTGTTGTGTATTGTTAATAACTTATTGAAGTTAGTAGGAGTGTCTGGACAAGTTTCTTTGTCTATGGAGAAAGTTAAGGGAGACAATGACAAGGGTAGTAGTCATTGTTGTTAGTTGCTTATTGAAGTTAGTATGAATTTTTAGGCAGGTTTCTTTGTCTACGTAGAAAGTTAAGAAATATGCATTCCTGGGAGGCAAATGACAAGGGTTGAAGACAGTAATGTGAATTGTTTGTTACTTATTGAACGTTAGTATTCATTTTTAGGCAGGTTTCTTTGTCTATGGAGAAAGTTAAAAACATTTTTTTTTTTGAGACAATGACAAGCGTAGAAGGCAGTATTGTCAATTGTTAGTTACTTATTGAAGTTTTAATGCATTTTTAGACAGGTTTCTTTGTCTATGGAGAAAGTTAAAAAATATATATTCTTTTGAGACAATGACAAGGCTAAAAGGCAGTATTGTGAATTGTTAGTTGCTTATTGAAGTTGGTGTGAATTTTTAGACAAGTTTCTTTGTCTACGTAGAAAGTTTAAAAATATGTATTCATGGGAGACATATGACAAAGGCAGAAGACGGTATTGTGAATTATTGTGTCAAAGATTTATTTTTAAGTGATTTAAGAAGTTACATCTAAAATATTCCAAATGAATTGCATACTTTTTACCCTCACAAAGTCTAGACCTCTGAAGTCTCATTGGTTCAGTCAACCTAAGAAAGGAACTTGACATTTGTTCGATTTGAGGACAATCGTAGTTGACATTGAACGAAAATGTATGTCCGTATTTTGGGTTAATATAGAATATGTGGTATTATGCCATTGACGAAGTAATTTCTATATTTTATATAAATATCTTAGGTCTCCATCAATATACGGAATAGTTTAGCGTGGGTTGACATGTACACGATATCACTTGATAAAGTGGCCTTAAAGGGGTTTAAATGTTTTAGGATTAGTCATTGAATTTGAATCGGGTTTTATTTTTTCCCATAGACAAATTTGGTCATAAAACAAATTAAACAAGAGGTTATCAAATTTAATAATCTATCTCGCTGCACACGTAAAATAAGGATAGTCAAAGAGGGAAGGTAACTATAACGGCACTGCCTAATATCTCTCTCACGCGCAACTACCACGGCGCACAGCCAAGGCGCCAGACATCACGGGATCCGTTAGTAATACTGGCCTTAAATAAACGTCTCTGATATTTTTTATTCCCCTCTCTGTTGCGTCGATTGCCCATGTGCGGAACTCTGATACACAGCCAAAGCTCGGTACCGGATTTGAAAGGGGGTGGAAACTCCTCATACGTGCTCACCTGACCAACCAATGAAATCACAGTTAGAAAGACGTCAGAATTATTAATAGGCCTGACCATAAGTTTATAAGATATGTTACATGATAAGTATGACACTTCCTATACTTGGTGATGCTAGAGACTTACATCTCGAGATAACTAGTTCGAGAACGACAAGCGAATATTGAAGTAATACACTCGGTGTTAATTTTGCAGTTCGTGTTAGTACTATTTAGTCTGCATTACTAAGCCTTTGACAGCGCCTCACCAGGCGTACATCGCTTTACCTCGAATCTATGACCTACCTAGGTCACTTCATGTAAAGCTAGTGACAAACTTATGGCTTGACGGATAGTAAATTCTCAAGCCCGGTCCACAAAACTCGCATAAAAATTAACATAAGGGTTCACAATTATTCCTAGTAGCTAACTGTATGCATTCCTGACTTACGATATAAAATCGTGAAATAGACATCATCATACCATCTTCCGAAAATTTCTTAATACGTATAGTTGCAATTTGTATTTTATTATTTCCTCGGTTTGATTTCCTGGTTTCCATAATAATCAGATTATAGGTACTAATTTTAAATTATATACTTTTCGGCGAATAATTTTGGTTTCTTCCTTTTATTAGTTTGGCAATATCCCCCCCCCCCCTTCCCGAAAATTGTTATTTTGAGAATCACCCATTGTAATTGTATCAAGAAGCGATATCTAGTTTACTAGGGAGAAGGTATAAGGTGCCTAAGTATTCGCGCACCATAGTCCCAGTCTCCCTTTCAAAATACAAGGGGGGACGTAAAAGGAGGCCGGGCTATTTCGCCTGCCTCTCCTCAGTCGGAAAATATGACTGTAATTTTCGTCATTCGCGTTGGTCGCGCTGACGTGAGTTTTCAAGAACCAATGAGATGCTGGCTGGTTGTAATTTAGAGGCGACGGGGATTAACTTCGGACCTACTATACGTTTGGACTGGAGATAAAGAGCTAGAAATGTGGTGAATTTATACCTTCTCCCTAGTAAACTAGATATCGCTTCTTGATTGTATTGTAAGGGTATTTTCGTGCGAGACCAAATGGTTCGAAGGTTTTCTTAGCTTCCTAGCTCTAGGCTAGCCTTAATAACTCTTTTCATCTTCACGAATAACGTTGCTACCGTATTATTATTTGTATTTTCGTTTTCCAAAAAGCAGATGACTCTTATTAACCATTTAAAATCGTATTAACTTCAGGTAGGAAGCGTGAATACTTAATTTGTATTATTTGTTTAAATTATACAGGGTGTTTCTGTTCTGATAAGTCTGCCTTCCATAAATTAAGGAGGATGTTTGTTCTTTTGAGAAATCGGATTTTGAGTCGAAATTGTTCTGTACTTCTATCGCCATTATTGAAGTTACATTTTCGACTCAAAATGGATTTCCCAAAGAACATCCCCCTTAATTTATGCCACCAGACTTATCAGAAACACCCTGTATACTTTGGTTGACGGAAATGTTTACTCGGAAGAGCATCTTTATTAACGTTTTTCGTTGAGTGACATTCTTCTTGTTGTTATGTTATTTATGGTGAAATTAATTTTGTGTTCTTTTTAACGTGAATAGTTTGAGCTTTATTACATTAATTAAGATACGGCCCACTAATCTTCTGATTGCTTAGCAAATAAAACAGTGTTTATAGAAGAATATTAAAGACCTTTAGGCGCAAATATTTGAACTTCGGTGGTCTTTTGTTCATGGGAAATCCGGAATTGTAGAGAAATTATGGTTTTTAAATCATATAAATAAAGGTTGCGAAAATGTTTGATTTTATTTAAAACAAGGCTAAAACCATTTAGTTTGAAAAGTTAACGGGTTTCAAAATTAACTAGTCTAAATGGAATGAGTCGAAATATAATTTAATTTTCAAAATTGTAAGTCTAGAATGTCTAGGAGAATGTCAAGGGTTTTGTAAATAAGCCCGAAAGGTCTAGGAGAATGTCAAGGGTTTTGTAAATAAGCCCGAAAGGTCTAGGAGAATGTCAAGGGTTTTGTAAATAAGCCCGAAAGGTCTAGGAGAATGTCAAGGGTTTTGTAAATAAGCCCGAAAGGTCTAGGAGAATGTCAAGGGTTTTGTAAATAAGCCCGAAAGGTCTAGGAGAATGTCAAGGGTTTTGTAAATAAACCCGAAAGGTCTAGGAGAATGTCAAGGATTTTGTAAATAAGCCCGAAAGGTCTAGGAGAATGTCAAGGATTTTGTAAATAAGCCCGAAAGGTCTAGGAGAATGTCAAGGATTTTGTAAATAAGCCCGAAAGGTCTAGGAGAATGTCAAGGATTTTGTAAATAAGCCCGAAAGGTCTAGGAGAATGTCAAGGATTTTGTAAATAAGCCCGAAAGGTCTAGGAGAATGTCAAGGATTTTGTAAATAAGCCCGAAAGGTCTAGGAGAATGTCAAGGATTTTGTAAATAAGCCCGAAAGGTCTAGGAGAATGTCAAGGATTTTGTAAATAAGCCCGAAAGGTCTAGGAGAATGTCAAGGATTTTGTAAATAAGCCCGAAAGGTCTAGGAGAATGTCAAGGATTTTGTAAATAAGCCCGAAAGGTCTAGGAGAATGTCAAGGATTTTGTAAATAAGCCCGAAAGGTCTAGGAGAATGTCAAGGATTTTGTAAATAAGCCCGAAAGGTCTAGGAGAATGTCAAGGATTTTGTAAATAAGCCCGAAAGGTCTAGGAGAAATTCAAAATAAACCTATACAGTTCCAATCTGGAACTAGGGTTCTAAATCGGTAAATTACCATCGTAATTTACACGGTAATTTACCAGGGTAACTGTAATTTACGATTTTCCCGGGTAAATTACGAAAACAGTAATTACCCTGGTAATTACCGTGGTAATTTACCGTCGTAAATTACCACGATGGTAATTTACCACCGAATTCTCATGTCTTTCTCTTGGAAAATGGTCTAAAAGCTCCATATTTTGCTCTAGCCGCGCATGCACACTTATTTCTTTTCATGAGACATGAGTAAGTCATAGAAATCGAACAGTAAGCGTGGAAAAAATTTGATTAAGGAAATGAAATTTTATTTTCTGGTCTATTCTTGTCGTCGAGTTCCTTTGCGTCAGCTGGAAACCCTGTAGTTGTTAGAATTTTGTAGAGATGGGCCGATACCAATATCTGTATCGGTACCGATATATAGGTTTAAACTGGTATCGGCCCATTTCTAGAATTTTGTTCTAAAAACGTGAAATAGCAATAATTCACAAAATGGGTAAGAAGAAGAAAGTAGATGTAGCTGTTCAAAAGTATTATGTGAACTGCAAACATCAAAACTCGGTATTTAAATAATGTACGACACTATGCTTTGAAAGGTATAGCTATGTTCAAGTGGTATTTTTCAATATTTAGCTTAGAAACGATCAATATAATTCATTTTTGAATTTTCGTAAATTACCATGAACGGTAATTTACGCGGTAAATTACCGCGTAATTTACCATTTTCCAAAATTACCGTAATTTTCGAACCCTATCTGGAACCCAAATCTTTAAAATACTAAAGTATTTATTTGTAAAATCCGTATACAATATTTTCTAATTATTTTAGTTACGTACTTAATATATACATCCCAAATATAATGAACGCTAATTGAATATCTCCCCCTATCCCTAAAAGTGGCCCTATATAAAAACTTAAAATAAATCTAGATTAAAGATACATAGCAGCTAACAAACATGTTCCCGCTGCTTGTATTTTTGCATAACTTGTCTTCGGCATATATTGACAAGCGAAAGTTCAGGAAATAAGAGATATTGAAGATTCAAACCCCTCCAAAAAAACCGACTAAAATACGAGTTATACCTGATCCATTCACTCAGTTATTTTTAATACTTTTTTGGTTTCTTAACTCTAACTCCATTATAAAATAGCTTTACATCCGAGTAGGGGTTCTTTAGGATTCAATTGAAGACTCGAGGGACCCTACTTGGTTATAAGGCGTGATTTTTGCACGGTTCAGTAACTGAAATGCCAGATTATCAGATGTTATTAAGCTTTCGTGAAGGGCATTATATCTTTTCGTGATAATAAAATATTTCACGAGAATTTCGATAAATCCAATAAAAATGAAGTTTCAAAAGAAATGGAGTTTTTCGAGATTTAAATCGCGCTGGCAGTCTTGCGCTGGCTATGACGGCTTCAGTTTTAAGAAAAGTCGTGATTATTCAAAAACCAGATATGCTTATCTTAGCTTACTTACGAAAGTGTATCAAGCTGAAGTTTTAAAATTCAATAGGATAATTTTAATGGTACTTTTTGGGAATTTATTTGTTCCCATTTCGTAATGAAAATACGTTATTTATTCCCAATATTTTACCGTGAAAATACGTTATTTATTTCCCAATATTTTACCGTGAAAATACGTTATTTATTTCCCAATATTTTACCGTGAAAATACGTTATTTATTTCCCAATATTTTACCGTGAAAATACGTTATTTATTTCCCAATATTTTACCGTGAAAATACGTTATTTGTTTCCCAATATTTTACCGTGAAAATACGTTATTTATTTCCCAATATTTTACCGTGAAAATACGTTATTTATTTCCCAATATTTTACCATGAAAATACGTTATTTATTTCCCAATATTTTACCATGAAAATACGTTATTTATTTCCCAATATTTTACCATGAAAATACGTTATTTATTTCCCAATATTTTACCATGAAAATACGTTATTTATTTCCCAATATTTTACCATGAAAATAAGTTATTTATTTCCCAATATTTTACCATGAAAATAAGTTATTTATTTCCCAATATTTTACCATGAAAATAAGTTATTTATTTCCCAATATTTTACCGTGAAAATACGTTATTTATTTCCCAATATTTTACCATCAAAATACGTTATTTATTTCCCAATATTTTACCATGAAAATACGTTGTTTATTCCCATATTGCTATACTTAAGTTAAATTTAATGATCATGTTTTATTGGATAACTTCTTGTTAAGGAACTTCCGTTATCTAGTTCTTTAATATATTACGGATTTGTTTGATCCGAAGTGAAAAGGGAAATATAAAATCACATGATGTGCGATTATTTTTTATGGAGGTAGATTATATTGGAGAGAGGCAATTATTTTTCGAGCCCTATAAGTAACACGATCTCTATTTAAACTTCACGAATTTTTATTTTGATGTGAAACTCAAGATACTTCGAACTCCTTTGGGAGAAAATGCCCTTTCCTTTCTCATGTGCATATGATAGATTTTTATTTTGGGCTCGAGTGCTTTGGGTGGCTCTACTTGTGATCAAATGAAGTCTGGTGTGTTGACCACCTTGTTGACTTAAGACGTAAGTTTATTGACAACAAAGACGTATTAAATTAATTAAGATATGGCTTCAAATAATGCGGACCATCCAAATTTGGTGCAGGACTAGTAACTTTGAATTAGCCCTATCTAACTTTTTTGGACCTACATACGGTTACCCAATCAATGTTCAGTGTTCTTAACCCTAATATCAAGCAGACCATACTTAGTACTTAGTTTTCAGGCTAGGAGTATTCATACCATTTTTTTCTTCTGACTACACCATAGAGTATGGCCTCCATGTGTAACACCTGAAGCCTGGCAGCATTGTGTAAATGATATGTATCATTCCATTCTGAAAACTATATATGTATATTTATATTTTATAATAATACAGCCTTATTGAGAGCATTGTTAGTCTGTTTATTGGTAAAGAGCCTCTCGAAAATCTATGATGACGTTCCATCTACGTCACTCGTTAAGTAATCAGTGTCAGACTATGGTTTATCTCTTTATTTGTAAAAATAATATTAAAAAAAAAATTGTTACTAATATTTTATTTATTTCTTTCTCATTCTAGGTAAGTTTCACTTTGAAATTTCGATTGTGCATATGTGTTTGTTTGTCTGTGGTTCGAAAATTTGGGTATTCAACGTCTGCATCATTGCTTCAAAGGTAAGAACAAAGCATCTTGGGACGATGTTCTTAATTGTCTTCGCCAAAATATGGTTATGAATATTTTAAATTTTTCTATATTTGAACAATTCTATGAATAATGATAAAAAGTCTCGTATTCGCGAAAATAATTATGCCTTTTTTTTTAAATAATTTCGATATAATTAACCTGATTTTAATGCTTAATTTAATCAATACCTGATGGTTTTAACCATTAGTAATTACTGTCATTAGAAAGGTAAGAAGTGGGGCTGTAATATACTCGCTCAAAGCGACATCCCCGTATCTTTTGCAAAACCATACTTATTATAACTCCAAAGGGATGACAATAACTAAGTCAAGGAATTTTTAAATGAAAAGTTAGTGTCCAATATATACAGGGTGTTTCTGATAAGTCTGGTGGCATAAATTAAGGGCGATGTTTATTCTTGGGGAAATCGATTTTGAGTCGAAAATGTTCTGTACTTCTATCGCCTCCATTTTGTTGGCCCCAAGGGACACTACTGTTTTCAAGTTATGATTTGATGGGTGTTTTAGGGATGACCCCTTAATTAAATTGGAAATCATTGTCTAAATCAGTTTCTTAATTAAATTTAAGGGGTCATCCATAAAATACTCTTTACAATCTTAACTCGAAAACAGCATTGTATCTTGTGGCAAAATGGAGGCGATAGAAGTTACTTACATTTTCGACTCAAAATAGATTTCCCAAAGAACATCCCCTTAATTTATGCCACCAGACTTATCAGAAACACCCTGTATATAAGAATTTAACCAGATAGAAACCTTTCTTTCACCCTTAAAATCTGCAGGAAAAACGTTAGAAAAAACCGTAAAACTTAACGTGTAGACTTATTCATCACACATTGTTTGGGTGTATGCACTCTCTCTCTCTCTTTCTCCCTTCTTAGGATCACTGAACTCACAGCGAGTCCAGTTCGTCTATCTCTTCCCTTATAAAACCGCCCTTCTTAAAGAAAACTGGCCTTTATTAACACTATCAGATTAATCCATTCCATTTTATAGCTATTTAACATTAAATATACGACAGGTTAACTTGAAAAGGGTGATCTGCTAAATTATCAACCAGAAATTAAAAAAATCGGTTGAAACCGTAAGATCATAGGTTTATAAGATATGTTACATGATAAGTATGACATTACGAGAATTGACGTACTACACTCGGATGGTTAATTAATTTTGCATCAGGACTTCCATCTAGATCCTATTTAGTCTGCATTACTAAGCCTTGACAGCAGCGCCTGACCACTGCAGGCGTATGTCGCTAAACCTCGAATCTATGTCGTTTCACCTACGTTACTTCATGATTACTGAGAGCTTGTCATGAAGTGAATGAGGTAGTGTCATACTTATCATGTAACATATCTTATAAACTTATGCTAAAATCCATGGTACATAGATAACTTAATAGATTTAAAAGTTGCTAATAAAATCTATCAAACATTTGCGAAGAATTTTGATATCCACAAAGTGTACATACCTATAACCGTAAATATTTTATAACCCTTTCGAAGTTAAGTTCCCAATTATTAAATCGTAAAAGTGATTGCTTACCAAGAAGTGATATCTAGTTTATTAGGGAGAAGGTATAAGATGCCTAAGTATTCGCGCGCCATAGTCTCAGTCCCACTTTCAAAATACAAGGGGGGACGTAATAGGAGGCCGGGCTAGGGGGGTGTAAAAGGAGGCCGGGCTATTTCGCTGCCTCTGCTCAGTCGGAAAATACGTAATTTTCGTCATTCGCGTCGCGCTGACGTGAGTTTTCAAGAACCAAAGAGATGCTGGTTGTAATTTAGAAGCGGATCTACGTTTGGACTGGAGATGAAGCTGGAAATGTGGAGAATTTATACCTTCTCCCTAGTAAACTAGATATCACTTCTTGGTGATTGCTAGCTTAACCAAACCAACCAATTGGGCCCAACCCCTTCGTTCCTTCGATGTAACATAAATTCGAGCCTCGTTTGAAGGTTGTTAATGTTAACGCGCACATAACATGTATAAGGTTGGATCTATAGTAAAAGCCAGCCATTGGAATGAAATATAGTGTTCCGGGTTGTATAAAAAAATAACTTTTTTCGCCAAAGCACGTGTAGAAAAAGAATTATAATCACCAACGTTTTTTTTCTTCTCTCTCAAACAAGATGGGTGCGGCATTACAATTTCGAATAGGTGTACTGGCTTGGGAGATGCCTTGAAAAAAATAAGTATGAAATGACCTCAAAGGGTCTGCGAGTTACGCCTTTGAGTTTTTGGATTTCTTAAAGGGAGGGTGAAATGGAAAATGAAGTGATTTATTTATTTATTTAAGTTAGGCTTAGGTGCATTTGTTTAGTAAGTATCTTGACATGTTTAAAATTAGAAATTACAGTTTTTCGTTGAAAATTCGATTAATATTTAGTATAATGCTCTATAAGATCAAAGCTTTTAACATCAGTCTTATAAGCGAAGTTTGTAAAATACGTAGTAACACCATCACTTGATACATAGCTTTACAGTGGGAGAATTTCAAATGACCAATTTACAATTATTTCAACCAAAAGGTGGTCCTCCATTACTCCAAAACATTCAAACGACCCTAGGGTTGGCTGGGTATCCCTACAATATACTTTGTTTTCCGACTAGGAGAATTGATACAATTTACACCAGGAGACCAGGCCACTTGATACTGCACTTTTCCCGCCAAGTAGCCTGCGCCTCCTGTAATGTAAATCGTATCAATCCTCTACTTTGAAAACTATATGTATTAAATTTACCTTGACGCTTTGGAGGAACGTAACAACGTTTTCTAGGTTATTTATAAACGCCCTCGAGGGGTAATTAAAGCGGCAAGATACAATGCTATTGTACTCGGACCCAACATTTTTTGGCCTATTTTTAAAACCTTTTTACGACCGTTTATTTTGGTAACGGATATACGGGATCGCCTATATCTATTTTAGCTGTGTTTTTACAGATGTTTCAACTGTTAAGTTAGCATGCGTATGAATTTCCAGCTAAGGACTCGGAGCCTTTGCTTTTAAAAGCATTCTTATAGTATTTTCGAATCTCTCTCCGATAAGAACAGCGGGAAATTCCAGACGATTTTTATAGTCCTTACCTAAAGGTTAAAGGGATAGTCGTACTTGAAGTTTAATTTTGGAGGTAACTCTAAATGGTTCAAAGATACTAAATATTATACCAAGAAGTGATATCTAGTTTACTAGGGAGAAGGTATAAATTCGCCACATTTCTAGCTTTATCTCCAGTCCAAACGTTACGTAGGTCCGGATTTAATCCCCGCCTCTAAATTACAACCAGCATCTTATTGGTTCTTGAAAACTCACGTCAGCGCGACGCGAATGACGAAAATTAGGTATTTTCCGACTGAGGAGAGGCTGCGAAATTATCCCGGCCTCCTTTTACGTCCCCCCTTGTATTTTGAAAGGGGGACTGGGACTATGACGCGCGAATACTTAGGCATCTTATACCTTCTCCCTAATAAACCAGATATCACTTCTTGATTATACATTGTTGTTCCCAAAATGGGTTTTTTTAAGACCGAATTACAGTGGGTCTAAAACATACCTTCTGTGACGAAAGGGAGGGACACCCTAACCAAGTTTGGATTAAATTGTTTTATTGATGACCCCTGAAATTTAAATTTGAAACTGAAATAAGATGTTACAAAAATGGGGTATTATAGACCGGAAGTAGAGCGTTTTTCGTTTGGGGAATTAGCTAAGTTTCGTGAGATTCTATTTACATGGACATATTGGTGGGTTTAATGCAAAAGGAGGGCTGAAATCTACCACCAATATGGCTGCCAGAACCGTGGTTAGACTTAGGAGCCAACGGAAATCAATTTTGAGTCGAAAATGTAACTTTTATGACCGATTTTGCCCTAAGCCTATGACCATGAATTTATTTATTAACATGAATATATATGTGTATCATTAGCCTTTCTATCATGTTATTCAGGGATGGGAGGGACCTTTCTATTACATACGCGTTTAACGTCATCGCGGTAGCCAATCAAAATCGAGACACCTGGAAGTTCGAACAGCAGACGACCAGTTTAACCAAATTGTATGAGGGATACAATTTTCGGTTAGGTTCACCAAAGTGCGTCAACTGAATATTAAAAATGATCGCCGATACGTGAATAAATATCTCAACACGATGTCCGAAAGTGATATTGATCTTTTAAAGGAAATTATAATAAGTGCCTGCAATGGTTTTTCCTAATCTGAAACTGAAAACCGTTGGTAAAGTACTAAGCCTTGGCCATTATGAAAATTAATGTAACGGTTGAAAGTAAACTACTAACATTTTAAATCGTGAGAATTGATGATGCTGGTTTTTCCCTGCTGTTGGAGTTAAATTAATTCGGTAGTTGATCAATTTACAAGCATAATTAGCCTTCCGCGTGACAAGAGCTTTAGCTTTAAAAACAAACCGACAGAAATCCTCTGACGTCACTCAAACTAAGCCCCTCCCATCCCTGAATATGTAGTTTAACTAGTCAATGCAGATATATATTCATGTTAATAAATAAATTCATGCTATGACTTAGCGACATCCACAACAGTGTTTATTAAGAAACTGATTAAGACAATTATTTCTAATTTAATTAAGGGGTCATCCCTAAAACACTAAAATCAAATCATAACTTGAAAACAGTGTCCCTTGTGGTAATCGAAATGGAGATATAAGTTAAGACATTTTCGAGTTTAACATAACCATGCTGGATAATGTGTGGGTGGTCGGGTTGCCTGGCGTCTTATCCCGAGTCCAAACTTTGTTGCCCAGACGTTACTCTTTAGGCCTTCAAAACTTAGTACACCACACTCCCCGACCTAGATTGTAGATATAGTTCTTTAAAGTTTTATTTTTTTTTATTCGCAACTTAAAATTTACATACTTAAGTTGTAGATAATGTTTGGTGTATAACCGCTGGTGAAAATTACTTCTCAGGCTAAAAATAAACTTATTTAACTTAAGTTTCCTGGAAGATATATCAAGTTTTTTGTGTATTGGAATATTTTAAAAATAGATCGCGGATGATTTTTTTTAACAATATTGGAGATTGCCCTTCTTTATAGGGTCTGCTCAATTCACCAGGGAATTAAGAATCAGAGGTTGGTCACTCGTGATCAAAGTGTTGTACGTCTGGTTTCATTATGTGAAATATATTTAAATTAGAAATTTATTGTAAAGTATTTTTGTCATTAAATATATTTCCAATCAGGGATAGATTTAATTTTAGAAGTAGGAATGGAGAACAGAGTAATGTGGGCGCGCTTTAAAGTCCCGGACCCCCCTTCCACGGGACGGAGGGGTATGAAAGAAGAGGCGGGTCATAGCGAATTACGTAGTTTTTGCCGTTCCCGGCAGCAAGGTCATCAAAACGTAGTTTAAGTGAGCCAATAAGATAATTTAAACTTTTCGTTACGTGTTGTAGGGAGGGGCTCTATACTCGGCTATGAGTGGAACTGAAGTAAATAACCGTTCTCCATTCCTACTTCGAAAAATTAAATCAATCCCTGGTATAGCATAAGAATTTTATTGAACTTGGCAACAAATTAAATACTGGTTTAGTTAATACTAAATCATGAAGAAAACTGAACTGAAGCTAATTGCTAAAACTATATTCAAAGATAGTCTTTTTTAGCCATATCGTAGTATACGATAGGCTCTTATTTTGACCCGAGCCGTAGTAGTAGTAGTAGTAGTAGTAGTAGTGGTAGTAGTAGTAGTAGTAGTAGCAGGAGTTCATAATAACCCCCCTTCGGGGGGAAGTACAAAACTTGCCATAGAGCTAATGGTAAAAATCGCGAACAACAAGATTTTGTCGTTGCGCATATAAAGGACTAGCCTGTTGATGGACATACAACTTTACAGTAGATTGTAGTAGTATCTATACTCCTTGGTTTTCGTTCCAAAACTTGGCAGGGATCTCCGTCGTTAAAAGAAAAATGGCGAGTATGTGGACGTAGAAACACGATGGAATTCTTATATTAAAGATACTAGGAATCAATTTGTCCATACCGTTTTAATTTAACCACGGAATTCTCACACATATCACAAGAAAACAATAATGACTATCGTTTAAATGTTTTGTTGAAAACTAGAAACCATCGCAAAGCCAACTTCTTAGCCAAGGCTTAATGTACACCGCGGCTGCCCGCGCGCCGTGCCGACAGACGTGAAACGCGACTCGCGAGCCATTTTCGCTCCCAAAATCACAAGATAAAAATAGTGCTAGCCCGGAATATGGGAAATTAATGCGCGTGGGCGCTAAACATTGGGGTAACTATTTCTTTGGGAGTTAAGCGGTGTATAAATCCGCTGAGCTTTACGGCGAAACTTTGTTGTTACGGGCTTTTTAACCAGTTTCGTACTTCCCCCCCGAAGGGGGGTTATTATGAACTCCTGGTAGTAGTAGTAGTAGTAGTACTTGTGGCCGGAGTTTTCGCTTTCGTTATCGTCAGATTTTAGCTTAAAAGGAACTTTATATTACCATAACCCACCCATTGGAGTAACTGGGCTCGGTTAGAGATTTAATTTTAATTAAAATTTTTTCAGGTCAGACCCGGGAATCGAACCCGGGACCCTGGCGTGATAGGCAGACATTCTACCAACTGAACCATAGAGACTTGAAAGAAACTCCGAGTTTTTTATTATTTATTTTTATCTCTAAAATGTCGGGGTGATGTGGGGTGGGGTACCTCTTAATCTGTGGGGTCGAATACTTTTGAATTTTTATCTGTGGGGTCGGATACTTATGAATTTGTATGTTTGGGGTTTTTAGCCATATCGATAGGCCGGGGTTGTCGCTTCGTTATCGTCAGATGTTAGCTTAAAAGGAACTTTATATTACCGCAACTCACCCATAGGGGTTACTGGGCTCGGTTAGAGATTTAATTTTAATTAAAATTTTTTCAGGTCAGGCCCAGGAATCGAACCCGGGTCGCTGGCGTAGTAGACAAACATTCTACCACTGAACTATAGACACTTGATAGAAACCCCGAGATTTTTATTATTTATTTTTATCTCTAAAATGTCGGGGTGATGTGGGGTGGGGTACCTCTTAATTTGTGGGGTCGGATACTTTTGAATTTTTATCTGTGGGGTCGGATACTTATGAATTTGTATGTTTGGGGTTTTTATATTTATTTTCTTTTTATGTATGTGCTAATTAAATAGATAACGATTTTCCCCGTTTCCTACCGCGCTCCTCATGTGTTTCGTTCTCGTTCGGAAGCTATCGTCATCTGTGTTATGTTTGACTGGAACGTTTTGGCGGTTAATTCAAATGTGGGTTTAGATAGAGCTAACATAGTGTTAAATGAGCGTTATTCGTTTGATCATTTTAGTATTGCTAAAGGTAATTCGAGGGGATAATCACTAAAATGCGTAATCACTATAACTAAACTTTCTCTTTCAAAAGTTTCTGGGCACAAGTCCTTGTTAGAAATTTATAAGATGCGATAAGTGTGCATCGGCATAAGTCTATGTTGTAAACTCATCGAGGGGATTATCACTGAAAACTATCTGTTCTTCGATTCGCCGGAATATTAGAATTACAACATAAGTAAATTTATACGGTCATAATTTAATCACTGTTTAGAGTAGTGAATCGAGGGGCTATTCACTCTGATTTTATGCACGGTAAATCATTTAAGCATTGAAAAAGATAGCGCTATTCACTCATTAGGGTAAGGTATAGAGGGGTTATCCACTCATTAGGGTAGGGTATAGAGGGGCTATTCACTCGTACGATATGGCTACTATTACGAGCCCTTGGGCCGTCTTGTTAACTCAACAACATGCAGGTCCGTCGCCTTCTTGGCCCTCTTGGGTTATTTCCCTCGCGCCCAGAAGCACCGCTAGAGGCGCCGCGTGTAGTGAACTCAGGCGTTTGGCCTTCCGCCTATGTGTTGGTTTCTCTGCAAGAAATTTATGCAATCATCTATTCAGTTTTCCAGTTAAATGGGTTATGTTCCTACTGCCACACTAAATCTAAAATCGAAATCCTTCTAATCTAGTTTCTGTATGTGTCACAAACTTCTTTTTCGACCACTTCTTTGCTTGCATGGGATAGTGTCAAAAGGTCAAAATACATTAACACCTCGTCGAGGTATAGCTATATGAGAGTCGTACATAACACGAACACTAAGAGTTAAACGCATTTTTATCCGAGTTTTATCTTAAAATTGACAAAAAACTACATGAAGGTTTAAACGAAAAGGGCGTTACATGTGGGCCGACTAATTTATGTGCCCGGCAACCCGTCCCAAAACTAAAATAAGTGATTTAGGAATTATAAGTATGCCTCTTTGTTTGTATTAAGGGTTTCAATTCAATGCAAATGGTCCGCGGCAAGGATGAGATTAGTCAGGTTTTATGACGTGTATGATTTATCAGGGAAAGGGTGATGGGATTAAGGTACCTGTACCGGTGGACACGGGACAGTCGCCACCTATTGGGTTGGATCGAGGACATGTGTCCGATTCCCTCAAACTTATTTTTAAGCGACGTTATTGGCTGCGTTCAGTGAGAGAAACCGATTACATATAACCGATCTTTTCGGTAGGTGTGAATGAACGCATCTTCGTGACATTGCAGTAACATTATACGCGTTAGTGACATTGCGTTCAGCGAGATTGATAAACCGACCACATTTAATATCATATATAGCCGGTACCTTCGGTTGGTGCGACTGAACGCATCTTCATGACGTCACAATAAAAGTAAACGCGTTGGCGACGTTGTTGACTGCGTTCAGCGTGAGAAACCGATTATGGATAAGCGTTCTTTTCGGTAGCTGCGACTGAACGCATCTTCGTGACGTTGCAACAACAGTAAACGCGTTATAGCAACGTTGTTGACTGCGTTCAGCCAGAGAAACGATCAAATATGAATACATATAACCGGTCTCATCAGTACATGCACCTTTTGACGTAAAAACAGTTAGTAAACCCTTTGAAAAACAAGCCGGCTGAATAAAGTTCTAAACTTAATTACTATTGCTAACTTCCACACAATTTCCAACAAAGCATACTTATAGGGGATACGTTACTTCGGAACCAAACCTTAAAGTTTAGCTCTGAAATTAATCGTTATTTTTCTCTCTCTGCAAAGAGAATTCGATTAAAAGAAAAAATGGTAGAAAACTAGAAACGTTTAAAGAGATTGATGGGCCTTAATTAAAAATGTACGATTTGCCTGCATTTACAGTCGTCGAAGAAAAACACAAAACGGAAATTCCAAACGTTCATAATAACGAACGTGATCAGGTTTTTTACTATTTAACATATATATATACAAAATGTTTTTAATTTGCGTTTAATTATGAAACGAAATAATTATTATTTAAATTGCTCAGGTTTTACCAAACGTGTGTGATGTTTTAATTGGTATAAGTACGTGCCTTTTTTCACATTCGAATTAATTGTTAATTAAATCAGATTAAATCGTGATAAAATTATTTTTAATTAAACCGCTAACCAAGAAGTGATATCTAGTTTATTAGAGAGAAGGTATAAATTCGCCACATTTCTGGCTTTATCTCCAGTCGAAACGTTACGTAGGTTAGTTAATCCCCGCCTCTAAATTACAACCAGCATCTCATTGGTTCTTGAAAACTCACGTCAGCGCGACCTACGCGAATGACGAAAATTACGTATTTTCCGACTGAGGAGAGGCGAAATAGCCCGGCCTCTTTTTACGTCCCCCCTTGTATTTTGAAAGGGGGACTGGGACTAAGGCGTGCGAATACTTGGGCATCTTAGCCTTCTCCCTAATAAACTAGATATCACTTCTTGGCCAAGCTTAAGTTTAAATTTCTTAGATTAGACCGATGTCTTTAGTCTTTGTGATTGGGTCGTAATTATTTCATTCAACTCAAATTAAGCAATTAAAGTAAATATAAAACTTGAGATTCCCACAAAGTCCTTATCAAATAACCACGAAACCTAATTAAAGGTCGACTGCTTTGAGGTTAAGGGGAAAGAGCTGACCCTCCATTAGGCTTAGCACTTATCCTTTCCCTAACCCTGAATGAGTCGATGATAAGAAACTTTATAGCGGGGAACCCTAAGGTTTCTAAATACCCTAAGGAATTGCTAAGCCTCGGAGAGTCTTAATTCAATCTGGTCTGGATTCCCGAAAACGACTTTGGAATGACCAATGTCCACAATTCAGGCGGACCCGGCCCGCTCCGTCCAATTACGCTTAATCAATTTAGCCCTGACCCCCGCTGACAAGTTACTTATGTTACGACTTAGTTTATATCATGAGAACCCCCACGTGAGTTTGCACTGCACTGAGTTGGCCAAGGACATTGTGTTCATAAAGAGGACTAGTACAAATTAGTAATGGGCCATGTTGCAAAGTCGGGGAGTATTAGGGTTCATACAATCCTGGAGAACCTGGAAATGTCAGGGAAATATATTTTTGACTAAAAATTCAGGGAAAGTTATAATTTTTAGTAATATTCAGGGAAAACTTTGGGAAATTTATAATTTTTAGTAAAATTCAAGGAAAGTTCAGGGAAATTTATAATGTTTAGTAAAATTCAGGGAAAACTCTGGGAAATTTGTAGTTTTTAGTAAAATTCAGGGAAAACTCTGGGAAATTTATAGTTTTTAGTAAAATTCAGGTAAATCTCTGGGAAATTTATAATGTTTAGTAAAATTCAGGTAAATCTCTGGGAAATTTATAATGTTTAGTAAAATTCAGGTAAATCTCTGGGAAATTTATAATGTTTAGTAAAATTCAGGTAAATCTCTGGGAAATTTATAATGTTTAGTAAAATTCAGGGAAAACTCTGGGAAATTTATAGTTTTTAGTAAAATTCAGGTAAATCTCTGGGAAACTTATAATGTTTAGTAAAATTCTGGGAAAACTTTGGGAAATTTATAATTTTTAGCAAAATTCAGGGAAAACTTTGGGAAATTTATATTTTTAGCAAAATTCAGGGAAATTTATAGTTTTAGTATAATTCAGGGAAAATCCAGGGAAAACTCAGGGAATTTCTGAGACTGGAGTAGGTTTGCCCTGAAGGGGTTGCTCCAACTAAAAATAACCACTCCCGTAGTTATTACTCCAAAAAAACCCACTCCTGTAATTACTAGGTGGCCTTACACCTGGACATATCAGGGAAATACACAGGAAGAACCTTGGGAATGTCAGGGAAATCGATTTTCCAAAAGTTGTATGAACCTACTGTATGTCATTTGACTCGACCTCTAAACAGTAGTACTGTAAAATATCAAATGACCTTGATATACTATATCCTAAGCTCTCCTTTCTTGTGGCACCCCCGTTTTCCTATCCCCTTTAAAGAGTTAATATCCATGATGTTACGTCGGGTATGGCATGGCATGGTATGTTTGACTTTGAACTCGCTGACAAGTTTATTTGGTTTATAGACTACCCCTTTTTTCAACTTCAAATGAGAGCGTGTACGAAGTTAGACTTCCAGTTATCTCTAGGGTTTAGTATAAGAGAGATAAAAGGACCTCTAGCTTTGTAGCTGCTGATAAACTTAAGGTGAAATAAACAGTAAAGGATTTTGTTTATATGGTTAGGGGGTACACTCTTTTACGTTGATTGAAGAAGTGGGTAAGAACTCTATGGAACTAACTGACAGACTGCCACATAGTCAAAATAATAAGGGGTGCTCTAATCAATATAAGAGTCTGGAATATAACAGGCTGTTTATATACTTGCATCATGATTTGTAATTGGTTTAGAGCAGAAATGCATACGGATAGCAGGAATAATGAAGTAGACATTTTCACTCAACGTTTCTAGCTAAGCAGATTTTGTTCTATAGAGCTGGCCCAATAATTTTATGTATGAAAAATTTTACTTTTCGAATAATCCATCTCTATGTACGTTGCGCCTTGCAAAAGGCGTGCCTGGGACCACGCTCTGCTACCAACTGTAAAGACATCGCAGTTAGTAAGACCAGGGATAGATTTAATTTTAGAAGTAGGAATGGAGAACGGTTAGTATTCACTTCAGTCAGACTCACAGCCCAGTATAGAGCCCCTCCGTCCAACACGTAACGAAAAGTTTAAATTACCTTATTGGCTGACTTAAACTACGTTTTGATGACGTTGCTGACGGGGACGGCGAAAAAATACGCAATTCCTTTTTACCTCTGTCGCTATGACCCGTCCGCCTCTTCTTTCATACCCCCCCCCCGTCCCGTGGCAGGGGTCCGGGACTTTGACGTGCGCCCACAGTTACTCTGTTCTTCATTCCTACTTCTAAAATTAAATCTATCCCTGGTAAGACGTTGAAAATCCCCCCCCCCCCCGGTATGTTTGCTTCTCTGTAGCAATTACAGTAACGGTCTATTCATAATAAAAACCCATAAAATTAATTAGTTTTCTTAATATGCTAATGAAGTTAAACTTCTAAATTAAATTAGAAAAAATAAAAGCTAGGCGTATTAAGGTCACGGTATATCTTTTAAAACAAAGATTAAAGGGGCACCGGTTTTCTATTTTTTTATTATTATTTTCTTTTTTTATGTTTCTGATTGTGTCACTGGCTATTTTTTTTAATACTTTTGTGTATGGCGTAAAAGTTAGCTGACTATAATTCTTTATGCTTTTAAAAACGAGGTCCTCCCAAACTTCTACTTATTCTATAAGACACTATAAGACGATTAACGGTTGCCTTGAACTAAAAACATAAAGATTTCTTTTAGTTTTTACGAGAACCTCAAGACAGGGGATGAATTTATTACATTATAGCCTTGTATGCTTTCTTTTTTCATATTAGACAATATTTTTCAGGCTTAGCGGTTTTCTCGGGTTTTCTAGTTTTATATTTTTAATTTGAATTTTTCAGAAGTGATTTCTTGTTTGAGATTTTTAAATTTTGGTTTATTTTTATGACTGTTTAGTGGGCCAATCTTAAATACTTAATATCTGTCACGTTTCATGTGATTGTGAGGTTTTACTGTGATTTCATTGGTTGGTAGCAGAGCGTGGTCGTGCGCGTGCGAAATTCCAAGTAGCTTTATATATTCCTTCAATATAAAATTATTAAGTTCAACTCCTGGAAATTTATCCTGAAATACTCATTAAAACCTGCAAAGGTAAATCAGTTCCAAAAGGTTTTTTTTTGGAAATTCTTTTCTGAACTCTGTTTTTAATTAATGTTGTTAAAAAAACTGTGGGAAACGACCATAAAATCCGTTAATAAGCCGTTGAAAATAATACGTAATTAAATCAATTAAAAATTTATACAAGAATGACCCATATTCGATTACGTAATTAGTCGTCTTAAATATCAATTATCATTTCATATTTTTAGTTGACAAAAAATGGGTTAATACATTCACTATAAACTTTTGACATAATTTTTTATTTCAATCCCATACCAGACTCAAAATAATTTTTTAGAAAAATTAAAATCGAATTATTTGAGCCCCCCTTAAGATTTTAGCAACGCTGTAATTTTTAAAGGGATAGTAGCATTTAATTTTAACAAATATAAAGTTTTAATACATGAAAAAAATTAATATTTGAAAACATATAAATTGAGATTAATTAATTTTGGATGAACGTTTTCGAAAATGGAAAATAAATTAGACCGTTTGACAGACTGATGACGTCATAACTACTTAACTCTCTTTGAGATGTCACCAAATATCAATTAAATGGAAAATTTTAAAATATATATTTTTCTCCTAACATTATAGCTTCAAAGGTTTTAAATTTATACACAAAATTTAATTATCTGTTTTATGCTACTGTCCCTTCAGACAAAGTATCATAATTATTCAAATTACACACGACGTTCGTTGGTTTGTAAACTTTTACCTTCACTATCCACTAGTGGTCCATAAAATTTGTTTTAAAAATTTAAAACCTGCAGTATGGCTTTTTTTTTAATTTAAAAAAATTATATAATTTATTTATAAATTATATATCTCGATTTTTTTTATTTTATACTTTGCATAGGTAATTATGGTAATTATTAAGCATTCTTTCCCACGATAAGTTGATCAATATTGCCAGTATTAAATATATTCGGACAGACATCTTTATGAACCGAATAAGACCACATATTTTGATTATGATGGTTTTTTAAAATGAGATATTGAGATAGGCCTGACATCTAGTTTCATTTAATGGAATTTTTAGTCTGCTATTTTTTTAAATGGGACGTCGATCTGCGGATGGATTTAAAATAAGTTTTATTTAAAGTTTAACTTTACATTTAAAATACGTAAATTGTAAGTTTAAATCTATATGTAGATGCGTAAGTATAAGTATTTTAATTATAATTAAGAATGAGCTTAATTTTAAAGTGTATGAAAGAACTGTTGAAAATTTTGAATTTGAAAACCGTTATTAGGGTTGGGTTCTCTGGTACTGTCCAAAGGGATACTTAAGCGCGAGTTCTGTACAAATTAAGGGGATACTTAAATGCAAGTACTGTACAAATTAAGGGGATACTTAAATGCAAGTACTGTACAAATTAAAATGATACTTAAATGTGCAAAATCAAAGGAGTACTTAAGCGCGAGCTGTGTACATAATCAAAGGAGTACTTAAGCGCGAGCTCTGTACATAATCAAAGGAGTACTTAAGCGCGAGCTCTGTACATAATCAAAGGGATACTTAAGCGCGAGTTCTGTACATAATCAAAGGGATACTTAAGCGCGAGTTCTGTACAAAATCAAAGGGATACTTAAGCGCGAGTTCTGTACAAAATCAAAGGGATACTTAAGCGCGAGTTCTGTACAAAATCAAAGGGATACTTAAGCGCGAGTTCTGTACAAAATCAAAGGGATACTTAAGCGCGAGTTCTGTACAAAATCAAAGGGATACTTAGGCGCGAGTACTGTATAAAATCAAAGAAATACTTCGATAGTGAGCTTTATTACCAAGAATTCTTTTAAATGCAGCTAAAATCACTATTAATTTGGACAATCGGACATCAAATTTGAATCTTTGAAATAAGTGATCACTCAATGGATTATTACGCTTTTAAATTCCTACTATAGTGCCAGAGAAAGAGTGATGTGAAGAAGAAATTTGTTTAAGTGTCCCTTTTAACTTGGCGAAGGTCAGAATCTAGAATGTAGGTAGAACTTGGAAGTTAGACCAAAAAATTTGAAAAAGAAAAAATGTTTGACGGTTGGGCTTTGGGTTTAGACTCCTCGGCTTAGATTTTCCATCTTGGAATTGTCAAATGATGAACCATTTTTTATCATTTTGGGTGACACCGAGAAATAATCTAGAATATAACCAGGCCCTGAGACTCACTATGGCGTTGATGTCGATATTGTATTTGGGGTCAAAGGTGATAATACTTAAAAACAACGTTCCTCAGTGATGACTTAACCGATTTAATAATTAGTTTAATAATTTAGTTATTAAAGACATATTAAAGGTCTGTGTCGTGACGAAGTCCGACTTTAAAAATTCCGTCTGTGACCTATCAAAGGTCACCCTGTCTATGAAAGCGTAATTCAGACGACACAAGAAATTATTTTAAATTTAAACAATTTATTAATTTAATTTGAATTTTAGTGATAATTTATCCTAACTTATTTGGGATAGTTATTTACTTATGGCAATATCGTCACCATCGCCCCCGTAATTTTCAGGGCCTGTTTTTATTTTTTTATTCTTTAGTATCTGCCCCAGTGTAGAGATAAGTTGAAATTGTAGGGTACTTTAAATGGAATTCACGAGTTTGAAAGTGTACTAGGGTGTTATAGATGGACAGCTTAGCGATGTATTTTATGTTTGAAATAGGACGGGGGAATTCGGCTGTCTCTTTTCATTTGCAGGTCATCAGTATCAGTTTGGCGGGTGGGACAACGCGCTCATTCTTTTTATATTGATTTTCTTCAATGTCCATTTTTTCCTTGAGTGTTTTTGGACACTTCTTTTTCCGATTCAATGGTTGTTTTATGGTTCCATGTGGCAGGGCTCCCACCATGTCCCTAAAATACCTAAAACCCCCTACTTTTTTTTGAGGTCCCTATACCACCATAGAATTGTGATTTGGTCCCTAAATCACCATATTCCTAGTTTAATGTGCCATCAGCTTATAATATTCAACCCAAAGTCCATTTTACACATTTAAATTTCTTATTTCGTTGAAAAACGAAAAAGACTGATTGTTAAGTGTGATAGAATTGTGATAGATAAAACGTAGTAATGTAATAAACAAAAACTAAGTCAGTTTTATGATAAAATATTTTTACAAATATCTGACTATGTCATTTTGTGAAAATATAAGTTCAAATAAAGATCCCATTTTGGTTCCTATTTGGTACCTAGTTTAAAAAATTCGGTGCCTATTTCACCCTATTTCTAGCCTAAAATATCCCCTATTTCCCTACTTTTTTTTAAGATTTTGGTGGGAGCCCTGATGTGGGTGTTTTGAACTATTATTTAGTTTGTAAACCAATTTTAAAAGTTTTATTGTTAAATTCAGAGATTTATTGCGTTAAGCCTAATTTAAATTTTTAAATACATCGTGTGAATAGTTGCTAGGCTTAATTTAAATCTTTAAATGCATATTGGAATAGTTTGCTAAGCCTAATTTGGATCTTTAAATACACATTGGAATAGTTTGCTAAACCTAATTTGGATATTTAAATACATATTGGAATAGTTTGCTAAGCCTAATTTGGATATTTAAATACATATTGGAATAAGCCCAATTTCATACTTTTGAACGTATTTCAAACTTACGAATGTGAAACATCTAGGCCTTATTTCAAACTTATGTCTAGGAAAATTCTATCCTAAGCCTAATTTCAAACTTATTACTGTGAAAAAATAATTGAAAAGCTAAGCCTAATTTCAATCTTATTACTGTGAAAACCTAACTGTTATCTCAACTTCTTGAATGTGAAAAATCTAACCCTATTCTCAAACAATTGCGAACTTTTCAAAGCAATTTGATAGTCTCGATAAGTCTAAATTGCATCATTTCGCTAAGCCTAATCTCATCTCAAAGTTTTAGAATGCTTTTTAAGCCGGAAAAGCGCAATTTTCTCTGTCTTTTCTATCTATATCTATTCGAAATTCCAATAGGGTGTCTCGGACGTCTAGACTCTCTATCTAGAATGTCCCGGACTGCTGCAGTCAGTCCAACTCTGAAATAGTCTTGACCGTTTAATGACCACCCACCCACATGGAAACCCACTTTGATTTACGTTTGGTCCGGATTTAACTCGGGACTACCTCCGGGACCCCCGAAGTTTTCCCGCCATATAATCGCCATGGGGATCAGTTAACTCCTATAACTTTGCATTCAAACGATTAGATTAGTGTATCAGACGCTAGGTTTGACTGTATGGACAAGTAACGTTGTCGTTTAGAGTATTTGTCAGGATTGAGGAAGGAATTTAGTAGTTTTTCTTTCATAGATATCAAAGATATGTATACATCTAAGGGTCAGTGTTTATTTTAGAATTTTGATGTGATTTTACGGCTTGTGTGAGGTGAAGTTATGAAATTTTAGAAAAAATTTGTGACGAACAGTATATTTCATAAGAAATAGCATGAATTTAGTGTCATTAGCACGTTATAAATTGCACCGAATTGCGTTAAAAATTACGTCAAAAAATTGCACTTATTTGCTTAAAAATTAGATCAAAAATTGCACTTATTTGCCTTAAAAATTAGATCAAAAATTGCACTTATTTGCCTTAAAAATTAGATCAAAAATTGCATTTATTTGCCTTAAAAATTAGATCAAAAATTGCACTTATTTTGCTTAAAAATTAGATCAAAAATTGTACCGATTTGCCTTAAAAATTAGATCAAAAATTGTACCGATTTGCCTTAAAAATTAGATCAAAAATTGCACAAATTTGCCTTAAAAATTTGATCAAAAATTGCACAAATTTGCCTTAAAAATTTGATCAAAAATTGCACAAATTTGGCTTAAAAATTTGATCAAAAATTGCACAAATTTGGCTTAAAAATTTGATCAAAAATTGCACAAATTTGGCTTAAAAATTTGATCAAAAATTGCACAAATTTGCCTTAAAGATTAGATCAAAAATTGCACAAATTTGCCTTAAAGATTAGATCATAAATTGCATCGATTTGCCTAAAAAATTAGATCATAAATTGCATCGATTTGCCTAAAAAATTAGATCATAAATTGCATCGATTTGCCTAAAAAATTAGATCATAAATTGCATCGATTTGCCTAAAAAATTAGATCATAAATTGCATCGATTTGCCTAAAAAATTAGATCATATATTGCATCGATTTGCCTTAAAAATTAGATCGTATATTGCATCGATTTGCCTTAAAAATTAGATCATATATTGCATCGATTTGCCTTAAAAATTAGATCATTTATTGCATCGATTTGCCTTAAAAATTAGATCATATATTGCATCGATTTGCCTTAAAAATTAAATAAAAAAATTGCACATTTGCGATCTAAAGTATGTCTAAAATTGCACCGATTTACCATGCAAATTACCTCAAAAATTGAAATGTCTTACCATATAAATTACCTCAAAAAATATCATAAATTTACCGTATAAATTAACTGAGAAAATTT